>NC_064752.1:2585000-2927500 GCF_011397635.1 Epinephelus fuscoguttatus | reverse complement strand
GAAGACAAAACAATACAGCATAGTATTGCAATATTTTTGTGTGGCAATATCATATTGTATACAAATTAACCTCTAGGAAGCTGACTACAATGATTTAATCAATTGCTTTCACAGTCCAATAGATACAATGTGCTGCAAAAAATAAAATAGCTAAAGTGAAACTGAAAATTTTATCTTATTAGATAACACAGATGTTGACAAAGTTTTCCATTGGGGACATCATTTGTTTTAAGTTGAAAAAAAATTGCAATAAATTTTATGGCAATACTTATTTAAAATTGCAATAATATTGTAAGGTGATATCCCGCCCTTTAAGCATCTTTATGAGACACACTGGGCTTTCAAAGAACTCCAATGTAAATGTCCGCAGTGATATTTGACGCTGAGCACAACTGTCGTATGAAGTATTGGTATAAAGTCACAAAATGAAACGTTGAGCCAGATAAATCTTCCACCTCATCATAAACTGACCTCATTTTAACCTGGAGAAGTCTGCACATTGTTAGCTGCTGCTGATATTTGGAAAGGTGTGGGCAATAAAACCCCGATACACTAATTAAGTTAACAGAATTTCCTGACACTTAAAGCCATGTTTGGTGAGTCCACGTTCATCAGGACACACCGCTCACTGCGGTTTTATTTTTCAGCATCTCACTGGATGTTCTGAGTACATCTGAATTTAATTTGAAAATCCACAGAGCTTCATTAAGAGGAGATGGAGCCTCGTCTCTGTTGCAGCCTCACTTGGTGGTTGAGGCCGATAAGACAGATGTACACTTGAATTAAAATCTTGCAGAGTGCAGCTATAATGGATGAAATCTATAACGGCTCATAATTGTCATCTGGATTCTCTCTGCTGAGTTTACTTCATGAAAAGAGCAGGTGTTCCTGAGATTCTGTACGCTCAGCATTAATCACTCTTCCTACCTGACAATGGGCTTAAAAAGCAGTGCTCGAGGCCAGCACTGCACACCGGAGTGACTGTACTAACAAGTAAGAGGTGGATGTAGCAGAAAATGTAATACCTTGCTCTCTGGCGGTATTTATTAAGCACTGGGTCGAGGTCCAAAATGGGCCACGGGCTTGTTTGTGATGGGCCTTGACTTGACAAGGCTACCTGTATGTTTTAATGAGCCCTGGTCTCTGGGTGAGAATAAATTATCATAATTAGATCCTCAGCTGAAAAAGTTTAAGACTGCTCAGCGCCACAGTATATTAATCTCTCTCCTCCACATTTACTTTACAACCTTGTAACTCGTGCGAACAAGTCTGCCGTAGAGAGGAAGGGAAGGGTGCACTCTTAAACAAACCTCAGGACTCTGATAATAATCTGATTCAGTATTCAGACTGTTAATTAGTCACGTATGAGTCGTCTTCTGTTTCTTTATTCTTGTGGTGCCATCTTTTGTTTCACTGTACAGCTGTGCCCTAGGTCGGGGTTTTGTTCTGTGCAACCATGTGTGTGCTGTTGGCTTATCTTCTGAAGAGAGTCAGTGGCCACACAGCGGCTCGTGCTTCTGCTCGGGGGTCACGTATGTTACTGTGCTACTGGGTTAGCTGCTAAGGGGAATCTGTAGCTGTGCAGCGGCTCGTTCTTTGGCTCAGTGTGTTTTTATCCACCACTCTCTTTCACCACCGTCCTCAAAATTCACAGTGAAACCGACGTGGCTCCAAACAGCTGACCTGTAGGTTATCAGAGGATCTTGTTTCTGGTAATGATGTCACTAACCATCTTGTAACGAGCTAGCTTAGCATAGCTGCTTCCCAGTGTGTCTGACTGCAGCAGAATATAAACTTGAACTCTCTGTTCTCATGTTCATGCTCTCTCTGTACCACAGAGCATGAATTGTGTTGTCTGTATCAAATGAATAAAGTCAAATTCATAAATAAGCTCCATTTTACTGCCGAGAACAGTGAAGACAGAGATACAGTCGGAGCAGTCGACCCTTGACCTCTGCTGAACAGCTGTAACTGTGGTGAAAATCACCTCATCAATTGCACTTCGCCACAATCTTCAGCAGTCACAACACGTCTTCCATCTCTTCCTGACATGGTTTCTACTAAAAACAACCGAGGATCTCACTGACGACAACCTCTAATAGTGGAGTACACATATAGTATGTTGTTTCTGTGTCACCCGAGACAGATGATATTAAACCCTCCCCGCCTTTCCTGCAGTGCAATCTGCTACAAGCATCTCTGAGCTGGCATGATTGGATGTTTGGTGTGATGTGTGGACGCTGTGCTCTGTGGGACGGGTCAGACGGGATGCTCAGAGAATGAGAAGGAGCTATAAAGTAAAAGCAAATAGGCAGTCGCTCTTTAAAGTCCATTATGAAACCAAGTAAACAAATTCACTGCGCTGAGGCCGTGAACCGGAGCAACAACAGCCTGCAACGGGTTTATTGAACCGGGATGTTAGACGGCTGAGGTAAAAAACTCACACACAGCAATTCACACACTCTGCTTTCAGCCATGCTCCTGACAGAGAGAGATGCCACTGGATGAGTGGTCTGACGCTCGGTACACCACTTTGGTCCAATCTGAAATATCTCACAGCTGAGTTATGGATATACAACCACATTTTGTACAGACAGTTACGTTCCCCAGAGGTTGAATCACTTTGACCAGTAGCGCCACCAGCAGGTCAAAGTTTGTACTTACCCAATACGTATATCAACAAAATATTTGCACTTCTGACGGCTGTTTTCTACTCACTTGTTGTTATTTCATCTGCTAGAGATGCACCCATCAGTCGGCTGGTGACAGGAATCAGATGATTCTCAGCTTGATTGGTGACGACCATTAACCAGTCGGTCCGTCTCACATACAGCCAATCCTCTGCGACCAACTTTACATGATGCCTTGCATGATGGTTCACGTCACAAACAGCAGGCCATCAGGCAATTCTGACCAATGCCATGTGGGTCACAAGACACCCACAAACAATGTTGGGGAAAAAAATTGCGGAGAAAAATGTAACAAGAAAGACCGTCTGGCTGCAGCCCACCTGATGCTGAATAGCCCGTCTGAGGTTACACAGTCCCAAAACTGTCAATAGACTACTAGGGGTGTAACGATCCATCAATCTGGATCAATATATCGCTTCAATGATCATCGATTCAATATCATGCAAAGTGAAAGCACCAAATCATATCATCATCTTTAGGTTACACCTTTATTTCCAAATTCCGTGTCACCACTATACCGCAGCAGCCGAGAGAAGACGATGAGGATAACGTTATCTACTCTGACATGAATCAGCAGTGTTGAAATCAGGGTCCAAAACTAACACTCGCCACTCGCCAATTACGGGTAGATTTTGTCTCTGGCTGGTAAATTTTTAAGACCACCAGTTATTTTTTCACCAGCGAAAAATGTATTTTTTGTTACTGGAGAACGATGCTGGTATCGGCTGGTTTCCTGGCAGAGTAATGTGTATTTCAGGCAGAGACGATCTTTGGTCACATAAGTGCGTCAGTCATGACGTCATCACAGGGTGCCGAGGTGGATAGCTGTTGTTAGGCTCGTTGGAGATGAATTGCGCCTCGCCTGGAAAGTAGACGAGAGCAGGCGGCCGCAGCGGGGGTGGTGACAAAAAGCTGCGGTGAAGTCGGACAGTTTCCCGACAGTTTCCAGCAGCCTTCAGTCCGTACAGGAAGTCACAGACACACTTATTTCCTGTCTGGAATGATGTCAGTTCATATTAAAGTGATCAGACCCATCTATCAGTTTGTTCTCAGTCTCCAGTTGTTTTAATTATGATAGATTAATTTATTAAAATGCTTTACAGGTGATCTGTAGTTTATGTTCATGGTTCATGAACTCTGCTGTAAATCAGCATCGTATCAGTTTGACCTGTCGCTATGGCAACAGAGACTGAACACACTGAGTCTGACTGTAAGCTTCATATTTGATACAAGACAACAGCTTTCATTAAGGCTCAGTCAGACACAGTCAGGGCTTCACATCTGTACACATGTTAGTCTAAGAATCCTCACATCCCACTGACCACCAGTCTCTGTGCTGCTAAATACTTCAATAATCAAAACAGTCCAGTGTTAATACACAGTAGACTCTGTGTAGTTCATGATGAATGTGTTCAGTCTGTGACGACTAAACTTCACCATCAGTCACACAACATGTTTCTGTTACACAATAAACCTTCAGGTCAGACAAATACAATCTTAATCTCTGAAATTCAACACATATGAGTAGTTTATCTAAAACGTCATCTTGTTGAGTCGACATCTGAACCAATCAGCTGTTAGATCAGGTGAGAGCCAGGCGGTGCAGTCGGTGGAGAGCAACTGCAGCGCCTGGCTCTAAAAACTGCGGCCGCCTCGCTCTCGCGGCTTGATCGCCGTCCACTTCTGTGATACGTCAGAGCAAGTCGTGAGAGTCGGACACAAAACTAACCAGCATGCATTGTGCTCCGATCGCCGGTGATCGAATCTGCGTAGGCCTGGCTCATCTCCAACGAACCTATTGTTAATGTACCTCCATGCTCTGAACCCCCGTAGAAGAAGAAGTAGTAAGAAAAAGTATCATGTGGTGATGCTGGCCAGGTATTGCGGAGCCTCCCACAAAAAAAAAAAAAAAAACTAAAGCAAGAGAACCTGCTGAGGCTGAGATTTTACCGACCGACGAGCAAGAGATGAAGGTTAATGTTGCAGCTGCTGCTGCTCCCACCACCGCCCCCCCCAGTCTCATCCACCGGCAGCATTAAGTGACTTGACTTTTTTTCCTTTAAATGATTATTATTTGGTTGGCTGGTAAAACATCTGCCTGGCTGGTAAGTGAAAAAGTTAGTTTTGGACCCTGGTTGAAATATTATGGATTATGAAGAAAATACGGCTCAACAGACAAAACACATGCCGTATGCAAACAGTGCTGATAGGAGATTAAACAGAGACAGAAGTTTGTCTAAATGATCAGATGATGTCATCTCATATCGATCGCAGGACCCTGAATCACGATCATATCGTAGCAGACTGTGTGATATCAACAAATATATCTATCTTTGTCCAAAGAATGGATATAACATTGTATCATGATGTAACAGGTGATTTACACTCCTAGGTAACCATTATACCTGCAGAACATCTGCACGTTAGCATTGTGACGTTAGCATTTAGCTTAAAGCACTGCAGCGTCTCAGTACAGCCTCACAGAGCAGCTAGCTCAGCTATTTGTCTGGTTTCCTGTTTTGATGTCTGAGTCTCTGAACAATTCTCCTCCCAGTTTGAGACCTTCAACCGAACCATGCGGCGCCGTTGTCGAGGAAACTGTCATCGCACTGTTGATGCTTTGACATGATTTAGTCTGCAGATGCTGGCTGATGGAACTGAAAGAGACACGTCCAACTAACACAGCAGGAAAAAGATCGAGCTGCCTCTTATTACCAGAATCACAAGAAAGCACACACACACACACAGATTCACAGGCACATGCATGACGATAACGACATGCACACACTCGACCATACACACACACACACACACACACACACACACACACTCATGTACTGAATGTCACAATAAGCAGTGTGTGAGCACACACAGTTAAAGAGAAGAGGCATGAAATCACTTCGATCCTGGCTCTATTTTTATCACCACATGTGTGTGTGTGTGTGTGTGTTTGTATGATACATGTGTGGACAGCGAAGGCTGTGAGTGTGCATGCGTGTGTTTATGAGTACACAGTATCTGTTGTGTGCATAGATGAGTGTGTGTGAATTACTCTGTGGCCAACAAAGAGCAGGCCGAGCGTGCAACATGCATTTGATCTCAGCGGCCAACAAGCAATAAATTTTATATCAGGCTGGAAATGGAAATCCTGCTGGAGCTGCTTCTGAGAGAGCTGATCAGAATACAGACACCCTCAAAGTGGGGATAGATAGATAGATAGGTAGATAGACAGATAGACAGATAGATAGACAGATAGACAGATAGATAGACAGACAGACAGATAGACAGATAGATAGACAGATAGACAGATAGATAAAACAAATCAAGTCTTGGGTGAGCGTTTCATGGCACAGAGAAGGAGAAACTTGCATGTAAATGTATTATAAAGGTGCCGTTTAAGTGCTCCTGTGCTGCTCAGAGACCTGGAAAGAATTAATGAGCCCCTGCATGAGACTGTGAGGAAATAAAAAGAGAGACAGAGAGGAGGCATGTGGTGGTGGTGATGGACAGCTGCAGTGAATAAGGCGATGTGAGGAGTAATACCCCTCGGATCTGTTAGTGTGTTGCTCTGGGCTGAATTGCATCTTTCCGTCTGCCTCGACCCCTCTCCTCTGTCCTCCCTCCTCCTCCTCATATCTTCCTCTGGGAGAACCCCAGTAAAAGTACAGTGTACATTAGAGATGGTCTTTGCTGCAGCATGTTGCCTTGGGCTAAATACTGCCTTCCCACTTCGCTTCGCCTCACCATCTCCGTCTCCCTCCGCTCTCACCTCTTCCTTCGTTATCCCACTCGGGGAATAATCCCTCAGTCTGCGGCTGCAGGACCATCAGACCTGCTGTGACTGGGTGTTGCCTTCAGGGCTCACTGCCTCTGCTCAGGCCTATTTGCTCTTTATTGGACACCTTCCCTGCTTTAATATGATGCTGCCGTTCCGCACGGCTCTGGCACGCCTGCGGTTGTGGAGCTGTTGGTGAAAATGCATCATGACAGGGGCTGTAGCTAATGACTGTTTATTATCATTACTGATTAAAGGTGCAGTGAGCCTCTCTGGAGAAAGATTGTTCATCTTTTCCCAGGTTGTCAAATACCGATGCTTTGGGTTGGTATTCGGACCGAGACTCCAACCCAAAGCATCGGTGTTTAACGACCTGGGAATAAGACTTAACGATCCAGTATATCCACTATATTTCCCACTGCACAGAAACGCACTACCACCCATTCCTGGTTCAAATGACTCTGCAGTAGTCACTGGTATTTATCAGCTCCAGCTCTGATCGGCTTTGATCGACAGCGATGGAAATATGACGCCCCGGTGAACAGGCTAATTTTAGTCCCTTTACTGGGGACGCACACACAAGCCTGTGATGTCATAACTATGTTAACAAGCACCTGAGCAACCCTTCAGTGGCAGAATGATGGTCTGGGTTAAAATCACTACTTGTTGACTTCAAGGAACCTTCGTCATCTCCACGTAATCAACATCACCATTATGTCAGCATAACCTGTCATCACTTCCTCTGTCACATTACTGAATGGAAGCTTCTGTCACACAAACACACACGTCTTGAGCTGCAGCCATCAGCCTGCCAATCATCCATCTCCTTCTCCCTGTTATGCTCCTTCGTCCCTCTCCTCTCCCTCCTCTCCCTCCCTCTCTGAGCCAGTGAGCATAATCGACAGCGGGGTCTGGAGGATTGGGGCGCAGCAGGAGTCATTAGCAGTAGCTGGCAGGCTCACTTGGCGACTCTTTTCGGTTTTGTGTGTGTGTGTGTGTGTGTGTGTGTGTGTGTGTGTGTGTGTGGGAGAGGGAGAGAAAATGGCTAACTGCTTCCTTGAGATGTCTCCTGGTCTAACGTAAGGTGCTGCATGAGGCTCTACAGATGGTCGACTCTCCAAACCCCGACGGTCGGAGCAGGGCCGCGGCTCACAGTGTTGACGTTCAGCATAAATTACCTGTGAACGATGTGAGAGGTTTACTGATTCAATCTTTACAGACTGAACCGAGCCGCCTCGATGCTACTTCACACGTTTGATATTTACGACCTGACGTCTGCCACGCAGACCATGAAAACAGAATCGACGCTGAGACGAGGCAGAGCCAGCAGAGTCTGGCTGTTCATTGTCTGTTGGTGGTGATGTATCAGGAGTCAGCAGGATAATCTCAGCTGCTGTCACATGTGGAACACTTTGTCTCTGGCTAATTATCCACCATTAGCACATTCACACCAGTGACAGGAATCTGTGAAAGGTTTTCTTATGAATGTAAAATGTCTGTAAAATCAGACGTCTGCAGAAAGAAGACATTTTCAGTTGAGTGCAGCTACAAGAGGGGAAACAGAGGGCTCTGTGGGGACGGAGCACCTGCTGCAGCAAGCCAACACGCCGCCTGTGGTCATTTTGACTTGACCAGCAGACTTCACTACAAGCTGACTGGCTGTTGAAACAGGTCACATGCTTTAAAACCAGCCGCTGGCCATCTGACCAGCTGAGTGTCAGGTGACACCATCAGCCACCATCTTCCTAAATTTGCAGTGCAAATGTAGCCTGATTTATTAAATTAACACTGAAAATCATTTTATTTCTGCAGGTTTACAACAATCATTGATCACAAGTCATCATCATGAGCATGGTGCCCACGCTGTCACAAACTTGACTCCCTGAAGAAGCATTATTACATTTTGGAAAACCAGAAAAGTGATTTCAGAGAGACGCAGACAGAAGGACTACAGTCTGTGTTTGAAGGATTATCTCCTGGGCGTCAGTTCACTGGGAGAATTTATAAAGGCCTGTCGCAAATTTTTATTTTGCAGCAACGAAACTTTTTTCAGTGACGCTAATTTAGACGGGCTGCAGATGGAAATCTGTATATGAAGACAGAGTAAAACAGCCTGATGTCAGCTCAGCAGAAAGATCAATGACTGGAGAAGTTATGAAAAATCAGTGTGGGAGAACTGTGATCAAACTTTAGACTCAGGCCTAAAGAGAGAGACATAAGCACAAGGCCACAGAGGGAAACAGAAAGAGACAGCTGTGTAAAATAAACAGCTTTTTGCTTTTTTGTCTTGTGCTGCTGAGCAAAGAGCTGCAGTGAAGTCACTTTATGAAACATCTGTGGCACTTCTCTCTCTCTGTTTGTCTGATAAAACAGAGCTGCACATTTTCCACCTGCAGACGGTATTTGTATAAATTTACATTCCCTTCTCTCATAGTTTGTGCCTCTAAAAACAAACACCTAAACTTTAATACATGAGACCAAACATAGATTTTCATGTGTGCAGCTTTTCAACATCAACATCACAGAGGTCTTTCAGTAACTCAGGCCTGATTCAGTTTAATGACTAAAAACAAGCTGCAAATCCTCGGTGAATATCTGCCTATGTGTGAAAGTCTGTTTTGATAACGGTGCTATAAACTGACACAATGATAGAAATATTACTGCCAATGATGTTTAACAGCTTTATGTGATGAATAAAAGATAATGCAGGTGCTTTAAATAGCCACATGTGCTGACAGACGGTCTGTCACTGCCGCAAAACTTCACTGATGTATCGGTGAAATCATACTTCTTCTCACTGACAGCTCCGACGCGTGGTGGAGCAGGAAAATATCGACGTGCAAACAGCTGATTAAAGGCGTGATTATTTATGTCCAACCTTGGAAGTGAAAATGAGGCTGGTTCCTGTGCGTCCAGCTCCACAGTGATTAGGATCTATAAAACCTCCTGTACTCACATCTTTATAAATCTCATATAGAGAGTGTTGCCGCATTTTTCTGTCTTTGCGTCACAGCTTTATGTATCTGGTCTCTTGAGTGACTCCAGTAAATATCTGCACAAACCCACTTTCCCAACGGCGAGTTTTTCATCTGTTGTGGGGATTTGAACGAGTGACCCTCACAGTCACAGTCACACTTCAGAACGAGACCCATTCAGCGACTCTCACATCAGTTACAGCGTTTTAACATTTACCAGCTCTGAAACACAGAGAGGCATGTTGATAAACTGCTGGAGCCTGACACACACACACACACACACACACACACACACACACACACACCTCCACCAACATTAAATGCCAGCATTCATGAGGGCATCACCGGCTGCCCGTGACCCATCCAGGAAAATCAATTCCTACTTTGTGTCATGGCTTTAAGTGGATCAGAACCGTCAGTCACTGCACGGCTGGCTGCATGCTCTCACTATGTGAACCACGACTAATATTCTAGTGACATTTTCTGTTGACTTCTTTCCACATTTTTCAAACCTCTAAGTGTCACGTTGTTCCAAAGATTCTCACAAACATCTTACTGATAATAACAATGTCAAATCAAACGAGAAAGTTGATTGTTCGTCCTCACGAATCAAGTTCTGCTCTACACTGATGGAAATAATCTGTACATCCAGTAAAGGCTGAACACAACCACAGGTATTACAATCAGAGACAAAAGGTACAGAAAAATCTTTATATAGACCTTTTCATTGCTACTCCATTGCCAGGGAAACAGATGTTTGTTTTCCTGTCAGCTACCAAGGAAACTATAAAAGAAGGAAAGGACATGACGTCAGTGTCAACGTTCAAATTTTTAAATTGGAGCCAGGCTCAATGGGGCGGGCACAGCGAGTCCCTCTGTGTCCCATCAGGTCTTTGTTGTTTCACCTTTGACTGAACTAGAAAACAGCTGAAATAGTTAGCGAGCACTGATGAATACATGATTAAACAGTTAGCTAAAGGCAACTGATCAACAGTTGAAACACCTGACAGACTGTTTACACAGTGGTGATGTTTCTAAATGACATGTGTTCCTTTGTGATCCTGATGGATTTTAACATTTTTCATAATCATTTGCAAAGATAAAGTCACATGTATGGGTTTCTCTCCACTCACTGGGAGCTGCTGTTCATGTTTAAACTACTGCGGTTGGCAAAGCATTCTGGGATTTTCCCTCTACCACTCTGTTTGGAGTCTGCATCTAAATCACTACATTTGGAGGGCCACTAGCAGAGCTGGATGACCACTAACCCTTGACCTCACAAAAGACACTGGACAACCTGTGTATACAGCAGTACTCAAAACAAAGTGTAACGTGCAAATGTAAGCATCATGTCAGCGTAGCATCGTGGCGTATTCATTTGGGCTCCACTGACTGCGTACGGAAGCGATACGTAGAGAAGTGTTTACTGTTTGCGGAGCCGAGAGGCTGCATGTAGGCTGCATGAAGTGTTAAAGCATTTTCCACCTAAGTTATTACATATATTTGAGTTATCTACAGGTTTACTGTACTGTTTGTCATCTACTGGCTTTCAAATGTCCGCCACGGACATTTACACAATGTCATGGATAAACATGGGTAAATGCATGAAAAAGAGTCATCACATATCACCTCTGATAATGGTTTATTCATTTAAAAACACATTGTGCTCGTTTAGCACACTATTTCATGTAGTTTTTATCTGCTGGAGGGTCGCGTAGGGGAGCGTAGCGCGACAAAAATAGAAGAGCCACGTAAAATAGAGAGTTGTTGCGGGGCAGACAGGGGTTGATGCGCCGCTCCCGTTGCCGGTGGAGCCGCTGTAATTGATTAACAGAGGGGCAAGCTGCAACGGGACTCGCGCTGCAGACGTGTCGCACCGCTGACGTGCCTGGTGGACCCCAGCCGTTAGGGCCGAGGAAAGAACTGGATTGGCCCCGGCTGTCAGTCACCTGAATTAGATTTTTCTCTGTGCGTCCTGGCAGCTCTATGATGCACAATAACACCACCCAAACTGTCCAATCAAAGAGTCGTGGTTTTCATTGTGAACATGAACTGGACCAGAATCAAGAAGGAATCTATCAACGGATCTTTTCCCCTCCTGGTGTCAACCAAATGAACTGAACCACTGTGACCGTGGCATTCTGGGAAACATCCAGTGAGAAATCAGCAAACTGAGGAGTTCTGTGAATCATGACCACGACCGTTGTGCATCTTGAACTTAAACTGAGCACTCCCCACTCACATCCCCACTCCGGAACCTCGTGAACAACCACTCAACAGCTGTACGAGTCCCTCTGTCAGTGTGGAGGGTTTGCACCAGACAGGACAAATGTCCTCCTCTTTATGTGGAGCTCGTTATCTTTGACAAAGTGAATGAGCAGAGCTCCCCTCAGTAACTACTCCTGAGGTCTTCTTGGGTTAGGCTCTTCACGTATTGTGTTGAGTGTGGTCAGCAGTGCTTCCAGGTGCTCAGGTTAAACTTCCTTCACACTGTGGCCTCCTCCGTGCTCACAGCCTCCCTCCTTCCCTCTCCAGTGTTAAGATTATTACAGTGTTGTTTGTTTTAGTTTGTGTCGAGGCGCTGGTTTATGTGGGGTCATCACTTTCTGCTGCTGCTGCAGCTTGGATGGTGCCAGAGTTTGTTTTTTTGTTTTTTACTGCTTCAGGCTGCATGCTTGGCTCTTTAAAGATTAAAACCCTCTCCAGTTCCCTCACCCACGATGCCCAGTAAAGAATCCTGCAGTTAGTGGCTCCAGAGGATCAACTGGAGGGGCCCACTGGGGATGGCAATAATGAGAACTTCAAACTTTGTTTATGGAGCACTTTTCCAAACTTCTGTGTCTCACAGCGAAACAGAGAAAACAACACAGCCAACCTAAACAGGGTAAGGAGCCTCAAACTGCTGAAATACTGGAGGGAACAGTTGGGGCTAATTCTGCAGCCACGTTTTCAGTAAATACTTTTACTGAATTACTGAACACAAGTTCAGACGAACATAATGCAGCTGCAGAAATGAGACAAAAAACAAACAAGGCAGCAGAAGAAAAGCAAAAGCAAATAACTTCTTTATATTTCCACGTAACTACATTTAAGAGGAAAATGTTGTACATTTTACACATTATGACACCTGGTACATTGATTAGGTTCATTATGACATCTTGTGTTTTAGCAGGGTTTTTCATACTGAACACAGTGAGTCTTCACAACATGATGCATTGTTCAGTCAACTGATCTTTCAACTGATTTTTGTCTTGTTGCAACAAAATCACCTAAAAAACATGCTCACATCATACGTTTGTGCTAACTACTGATACTAATTTTTAGGGCTGACCTTCGAATCCATTTATGGACATTCGAAGCTTCGGAGCTCAGAACGAATTTAATTTGAAGCATTCAACGAGGGGGGGGGGGGGGTAAAAAAAAAAAAAAATGGCAAAAACGTAGTTTCTTCCAACACTAGAATTAAGATAAAAATATTCACAAACAAAAAAACACTAATGGTCGGTGATAAGTAGTGTTTAACTTTTGACTGAACACTAAATTAAAACCCTCAGCGCACACTGCTGCACAATCAAACAGATGCGCAACTCAGAGCATCAGAAGTGTCTCTGACACCAGACTCAGAGCGGACTGGTGGAACTGGAAAATGCATATTAGGCCTACTAGTTACTACTTACGTTTTTCAAGTGATTTCCCAAATTTGTTGTTGAGTTGTGATATGTCAGTTGCTTTTGGCAAATCTGGCACTCTGCTTTCTGGGGGTTGTCGGGGCTTTTTTCACACAGGTAAAGACAGACGTTCATTTCTCCTTTCCGTTATGTTGTCAGATAATTATACTAACAATCCGAGCCTATCTGTGTGAAAAAAATGCACTTTTAGTGGACGTATTTTGACGTTGTTTGACGCTGTCTGAGTGCCCTATTATTTAATATAGCACGCGCTCACGGGCTGCAGGCAGGTCAGCCCTAGCTTCATACTGGAGACATGTCACATATTGAACATCCTATCACTCATTTAGACAAAAGCAGATCAGAACATAGGGCCCAGGTTGAAAAAACATTAGATCCCCTTTAAGCCATGTTTAACGTGTGTTTTGAATTAATCAAAGTTTACAGCACGTCAGAAAAAGTATTGAACTGACATTCATCATGTGACACAAACACAAAGACTCCCGATGAGTCATCACTGCTGCATGTGGAGAAAGCAACTGATAACAAGTTCAACATATCAGCTGAGGAGGTTTTGACAGCTGATGTGTTCACGACTTCCTTCTGCCAAAAAAAAGTGGATGAAAAAAGTATTTTTACTGATTACTAGTTTTACTCGAGTACACTTTTTCCAAACCCTCCTTTTGCATTAACTTATTAACTCTGTGGTCTGTTGCTCTCTGCTTTAATTTCCCATCCAGCCCATGAGATTGGATTTTCACAGCCTCTGACCACATTTATGTTTTTGCTCCTGACATGTAGAAGAGTTAATCAGCAGCAGTGACACAGCGTCAGCAGAGCTGCTCTGTGACTGTTTCCTACAGAGGGACAGTGGCTTTCATTGTGTCCTGGATGTTAGAGCTAATCTGGCTGGTGTGCCTCGGTGTGACCGGCCCCACACCCCTCACAGCCCAATGGGGCCCCGCTGCATGGGTTAGTGGTGTCTATCGTGGCCACACAGCCCACCACAGCTAAATTATTCATCCACCTTCTGACTGCTGCCCGCCTGTCACTGCTACAGTCAGTGAGGAGGATACTGGCAGTGAAAGGCTCGCTCACTGTGCGAGGTGGCAAACGGCCCTCAGAGACCAAAGGAGATCAAGTGGAAGAGGACACACTGTGAAGACGTGTCAACAATGAAACAACTCAGGCAGTGAGACAGGTCGAGGGCAGTGAGACAGGTACAGAACAAAGAGACAGGTACAGAGCTGTAAGACGGGTACCGAGTGGGGTACAGAGTGGTGAGACGGGTGCCGAGTAGTGAGACAGGGCAGTGAGATGAGTTTAGAGCAGAGAGATGGGTACAGGGGAGACACAGGGGTGAGACAGGTACAGGGCAGCCAGACAGGTAGAAAGAGACAGGTGCTGAGTGTTGAGACGGGTACAGAAAAGTAAGATTGACAGAGAGCACCAGACAGGTACAGGGCAGTGAAATGGGTACAGAGCAGTGAGACAGGTATAAAAGCAGTGACATGGGTACGGTGAGACGGGTACAGAGGCAGCAGTGAGTCCTCACTCATTCACATTCATGCAGACATCCTGTACCAACACTGCAGATGGTCTTTACTTTACACACTGTAACATAAACGTGTGTGAATCTTCACGAGCTCGTAACGTTCCTCGTCTTGTGCGTCCTGATGAGCTGAAGAGGTAACACGTGTCTTTGTGGAGTAACGAGCAGAACGCCAGCAGCCTCTCTGAGCTCAGGGTCAGACTTACTGTCTTCAGGTCCTGATAATAATTCTGCTTCTGCGTGGCAGCAGCTGTATTGCAGAAAATGCAGTTCTCTCAGTAGCTTTAAAGCAAAATTGGGAAGTTATCTAAAGGCTCCTCCGCTCTGTAACCACTTTACTGTTTCTGCTTTGTGTACAAATATCTTCACTTTTACTTTGTCTGTTAGGTGTGTCGCTGATGAGGTGTGTGTGATGCCCTGCTGTGGGTGACTGTGTGTCCTGTTTGTTCAGTGCTGCTCTGTCACTGTGTGTATGTTTAATTATGGCCGGCTGGGACTGCAGAGGAAAATTAGCTTTCAGCTAAATCTGGCTCAGTTTTTATTCAACATTGTCCCCAACAAATGAAATAAATCAAAGTGTTAGCAGCTGATGATTCTCAGTGTGCAGCAGAGGAACAGGAGTGTATAGCTCACATCCACTGTCTCTGCTCTGTCACCTTTTTAGCTTTCTATTTCAAAGGAGTGTTTCAGACAGTT
Organism: Epinephelus fuscoguttatus; assembly: GCF_011397635.1. Classification (NCBI taxonomy): domain Eukaryota; kingdom Metazoa; phylum Chordata; class Actinopteri; order Perciformes; family Serranidae; genus Epinephelus; species Epinephelus fuscoguttatus. Next base: position 2,912,144 of record NC_064752.1, on the reverse strand, counting down.
GATTTATTGTTTCTGTGCACTCACTCATTTCCTGGCAACAGTACTGATGTGCAAAAAACACATGGGAATTCAAAGAGGAAAAATTTCTCGTACAAATGTGTTTATGGTGTTTTGTTGAGCATGCTTGCTGGAAATGCTGCTCTTAACTTTACAACCTTACAAAGCTCCCGTGAGACGAGTTGCATTTGTTCTCTGGAAGTCTAATTAGCTAAATATTTGTCTAATTGTTATAATTTGTTGTTCACATTTCAGACACTATAAGGACACAGACTGAGCTGTTGTTCACGTGTAAAACACTGAACAGTTACTGAGACAAAGACAGGAGGCAGAGATATAGTGTAAGGTGACAGGGACAGGTGCACGCAGGTGTTGTAGAAACAACAGGAAGTTAATTATTGGAGTTTGCCAGCTGATTTGAACGCTCACACACACACACACACACACACACACACACACACACACACACACACACACACACCATGAGGAGCTGCAGCAGAGACACACAGATCACGGAGCAGATTAAGATACTGTCACACACTTTGTGCCAAATCGCCACAGCTTGGATTAAAAAAAAAAAAAAAAAAAAAAAAAAATCGCACTCCTCAGATTCACTCAGTCAGATCTGAACACACAGATTGATTCATCATACACTTCCCAAGGATGTCATTATCTCTGAACTCCACGGTGAATAGACGTCCATAAATCCACTCAGATTTATATTTGCAGACTCTGCCTGAGAGTCATCATGTTTTAAAATTCCCTCACTGTGATCCAGTGACAGTTCTGCACAACAGTCCGTACGCTGCAAACAGGAGCCGCTCACACGTCATACAGCTGACTGTGAACTTGACTAAATGTTAACAACTGTAGGCTAAAGACATTCTGTCAGAGGGAGGACCCGCAGCATCATGCCTCTGTTCAAAGATTAGAGCTAAACAAGAAAAACAAGGCAGTAAAAACATAAAGGCTGAGCGTCACAGTAACAACACCTCCGTCTGTAAATCTCCAAAGATAACAATCAGTGATGAACACTCCAACAGTGATGATAAAGCAGCCGTGCGTCGCGCTGCGAGCTCTCCTGGTGAGTCGGAGACTTTGTGGAGGCAGAGGTGGAGTTATAATCTCGCTGGTGGAGTTAAAGGTCACAGCAACTGTTGGAGAAGTCCTGCTGTGCAAAGGTAAAACAGATGCACGCTGATGGTATCTGCATTGGGACTGCTGCTGTGCAACATTCTCCCTGTATGGCTGCTGTAAGCTGTGTTTGACCACGTATGGTTATTATTACTGCAGCTGCACGCGTTACGCCGTCCCCTTATTACTGTTCAGCGTCACTGTGCAGAGTCAGAACATCCAGTGCCTGTGCAGGGTGTTCAAGAAACAGCAAGGGAGCACTAACTGATATTAAATACGGTCAAACCAGCTGCCTGGCCTGGAGAAACTTCACCTCCAGAGTTTTACTGCACAAACACCTGTTAGCATCAAAATAACATCATCACTGTACCTGACTGAACGTGGTTACAGAGTGCAGTGCTGACCACACTGGCTTACACTGAATCATGCTGGTGTGTTTTAGCAACATGCTAACATTGAACATTCTGACAGTTTGCTAATTTGAGCATGCACACTCATCAGTCTCCATCCTGTCATGAATTCAATACTTTCTGCTTCAGTTTACAGATGCTGTACCTTTGTTGTCTCCTCATGGCTCCACAGTGAGACTCCTCCTGGTCCAAACATGTGGAACCAACTAAAATGGCCTCTTATACTCTGGCAAACAGGAGGTGGAAGAGACCAACTGGGTGTGGAGGCGGGGGAGTCGGCTATTTTTTATCCAAGTAAAATATATCTTTATAGGACTGGAAGTTATTTTTGTCTTCACCCATCATGCGTTATGAACTAACTGCAATTTATAACTCTGCAGACGTGGTCTTTGTTAGTGAACATTATTTTTATCCTGTGAGATGACTGTGTGAAATTGTGTCATAGTTAGTGCAGGAATTCTTGAGTTATGGCCAAAAACATGTTTTGTGAGGTAACAGTGACCTTTGACCTTCAACCACTAGATTCTACAGTCCATCGTTGGGTACAAGTGGATGTTTGTGCCAAATCTGAAGAAAGACCCTGAAGGCATTCTTGAGATGTTGCATTCACGAGAGTAGGACGGACGGACGGACGGATAGATGGACAGACTGACAGACAGGCCGTAACAATAATACCTCCAGCTGTGGCTACTGACGGAGCAGAGACATAAAAACATGTTGCCACTGAAACATCCGTGCATGTGCGACATTAAAGGTGACATCACCTTTTCCTGAAAACACACAGTCCATGTGCAGTCTCTCCCACCAATCACATGACACTGTACACAAACACATATATGAATACATGCAGTTATCTGTGTGTTCACTCACGCATGCATCTCCCGTCAGTCCACCCAACACAGGAACACAGAAGTAAAAGACACTTGAAGTGAGCCATGGTAACATGAATGTAACTGTCAAATGAATTCATACATTAGTTCCCTTATAGCAGCATTTTAATCAGCTCCCCTCCCCGCTGCTTTTGATGCATGACTTATCAGCCTGCCAGATGGCAGAGGGGAATATTTCATCACTATTAATTTCAGCAATACAGCAAAACATTAATGAGGACTCCGACAAATCACATCTGTAGCAGGTGCCATGCAGCGAGAATGTTTAATTAAGCTTTTATTCAAATTTGTCATTTCCATGTTTGGTCGGGCCGCAGCGAGCAGAACAAGAGGACAGAGCGATGATGATGAAGGACACGATGGCGTGTGGACGTTTGTACGATGTCTCTCTCCAACAGACACGGTCACTCATGAGTCAGAACATGTTTGAAACGTTGTGATGTTGTATTTAATATTCATCTCCAGCTCACAGCATCAACATGTCAAGCCCTTTTTACATTTAATCAGTGGGACTGACAAGTAGTGATTTAGATTTCACCAGCCAACATCAAGACATGTCAAAATGTTAATTTAAGATATCTGTACAACAAGTTTGACACACAAATATATTGTCACATGTAGAAATGACATTTGGACAAGTCAAAACAGATTTATAGATGTCTTTAATTTAATTATAGATACTAGCATTTCCTGTTTTCACTTAAGAATAACATTTACAGAGATCCACAGCTGAATTTCCACGTTAAAGAAAACAACTGTGACCAGTGGAAATGTGACTACACATGTCAGATATCAACAATCCCTCTCATATGTGGGCGTCATATCATTAAAGAACCACAACTCATTGGTCAGCTTTAAAATTTGCATATTCATTTCAGATATATACGTATGTCATCGAAGATATCTACAACGACATTTTGACTAGTGAGAATTCCCTTTTTTAAATCTAAAATTAATTTCTAACTAGGGCTGCAACCATTAGGCGACTAATTGATGACTAATTGACTATTAAAATAATCGGTGACTATTTTAGTAGTCAACTAATTGGTTTGAGTCATTTTTCATAGAATAGTACTATAAAAGTACCCAAAATACTCTTGTTGCAGCTCCTTACGTTCAGATATTGGCAGCTTTACACACTCTCCCATGACAGTGAACTAAAACCTTTGGTGTGAGTATGAAACAAGACATTAGATGACGTAATTTTGGGGTTTGGGAGACACAGACCAACATTTTTCAACATTTTAACAGATTTTTTGATAAAATGATTAGCGCCGCCATGTATGTACGGCAGCCCGAGCGGACAATCCAGCCAGCCAGAGAACGCGTTTCGCGTGTATAAATGAACCAATGAAGACAGCAGAAGGAAGGAAGAAGGAGGAGGAAACAGCAGAGAGTGTTAGTAGTTCGTCGATAGAGAGTAGTGAAAAGTTTTTTTAGTTATAAAGTTTGCGAATGGACCACACTTACCACGCAACAGGAGAGAATGAACCCGAACCGTCATCTGCGAGGAAAAGAAGACGCAACTTCACTCCTTGTGATGCACTCTCTGCGGCGCTTTTCCTCCTGATGATATATCTCCCCAACGATGGCAGCAGTAGCACCGAATCCCATTCTGTTCATTCAGCCTCTCTTCTCGCCCGCTCAGCATCCAACACATGGAGTTCCTCATCTGTATGCTCCGGCTCAAACAGGTATGGCTCTGGGTCTGTGTCCGCTACAAGAAACTCTTCAAAATCGCGTTCAAAGTCGTCCATTGCAGCTACTATAGTCCGGAGATATTGCTAGGCTAAATAAACAGCTGAGCTCTGTTTACAGGCTACGCTGTCAGTCAGTGTGCAGGCTGGAGATTGGTGGAGCAGAGAGGGGAGGGGGTCCCCCCTCGGTATGGTAAACGAGTATGTGTGTATGAAGTGTGTGTGTTACGCTAGAAGAGTCAGAGTTTGGGACGGAGTCTTTTACCCCCTGGAGTGTTACCGGAGTTTTTGGAGTGCTCAAATAAACGGGCCTTTTTCCCGAACGCTCCTCTGGTCTCCTGCTCGTGAGGGATTCATTACAATATCGTAACATGGTTTAGATTTCTAAATAAACATTCACCTCGTCGCTAGATAGACCTACTCCTGAAAAACTTGTGTCTGCGCAAGGCTTTTTGTCCCTACGAGGCCACCGTCATTTACCCGACGGGAGGGGTGAGCGAGTGAGCCCTGCAATCTAGAATTTGACCACTGATGTCACTGTTTTCAACCCATTTTACACACTGGGCCTTTAAGTGGAAGTAAGTCTAATTAAAACTATCTACTGTTGTATCTAATGTTAATCAACTGAATTACTGATTTAATCCCAGTAACTTTTATATGTTATTTTTATATGTTTTTTCTTTTATTGACTTTGGTCTGTGTAAGCCTCACTTTTGTTTTGTTTAGTTTCTCTTTGTGAGACCGTGTTCTCATGTCATGATGTGATGTGTGCTTTGTGTGCTATTATTATCATGAGCCTGTAATTTAAACATATATATTTACGTGTATACGGTTCATCTATTTCAATTAAAAATGTAAATTCTTGATATCAGCAATTAATTTCTTAACAGTGGAAATGTCCATTGTACAGTAGACATCTGTAACTTTTTTTTTTAAAACTAGTCAGCTTTTACTATTGACTTCTATTCAAACTCAATTACAGATATCTATAATTTATTTTTACGTTATAATTCAAACTCCATATATCCATAACTGACTAGTTGCAAGTTTAATTTCATATTTACAACTCACTCGTTAAAATGTTCCTTGTAGATATCTACTATTGTTCTTACACTGCAGACATAAATGGAAATCTAAAATTAAATTCTGACAAGTCAAAATTACATAATGCATAAATCAGGTTATAACATGTAAAATCTATAAATGTCTGGAACTAGTCAGTGGTAAAAGTTGACACGTTGTGATGAAGTTACAGAAATCTACAACGAACATTTCCTCCGGTAAGAAATTAATTATTGATATCAAAAATTAACTTTGTGACTAATGATAAATAAACTCTGCATATATTTAATTATACAACATTTTGATTGGACAGGAGTCATTCAATGCGTGCTGATATATACAGAATAACAGCACTGGGAATTTTACTGTTAATTATGTCAATGGTTAATTAGCTGACATTAAGGGTCATGTGGGTCAGGTGTGATCATATGACATCAGAGGACGACACAGTGGGCTGATGACGCTGTAACGCATCAACATCACATGTTCCAACAAACAACTGTCAACAGACTGGTTTCACTGGTCGATAAATAAATGGAGACACACAGATGAAGCCACATGAGACACAGCAGCTGGTCTGTGGTGACCTGTCCAGTCCAGTGTGCAGGAATGTTTGTGTGTTGCTTGGCAACGGTCCAGTCCCGGTCCAATTGACAAACTATTTGTGTTGACTGAGTGAAATAAATCATTAAATCAACAAACTCATCAGAACCTGTTGAACTTTTACTGTCAATAAATGGCGCCTGTTGTGGATCACACGAGAGGGAGCACTGTTGTTTCGACCTGCAGCCTCGTGCGTACGACCGAATCACAGGTGCTGATGTTCAGTACAACAACACGACCTCTCTGTGATGTTGCTTAATTAGAATTGCTACAACTCAAAATGACATTATAGAAATGTTGATCTGGAATTCTACAGTCAAAAAGCAATTGTTGATATCTACAATTAATATCACCGCTGCTGATGAAATGTAAAAAGTGTTTGCTTTAAGTACACTGTGTGTTTTCACATGTGTTTCTGTAGCTCTAAATAATTAATCTGTGATCTGTGGCAGAGGGTTGTTAGTGGGGGAACGAATGAATCCTGATGCAACAAACAAAAACAAATAACTAGAACTTACAACAGAAAAAGCAGATTCAGTGACTCCAGGCTGACAGGCTACATCAGGGGCGTCAAACACACGACCTGGGGGCCAGAACCAGCCCGTTAGAGGGTCCAATTCAGCCCACTGCATGACTCACCAAATAGTGACAGACACTTCAAGAAGTGACAGGTGATAGGAGCTGAACAGCGTCAGGCCGTCTTTATGTAAAATGCTGCTGCAGAGGCTTTTCACCCAGACCAGAATACAGCTCTCTGAGAAATCAATAAACACTTATTGTCATCATCATATTCAATCAGCAGCTGTGTCACACCTCTATCTTCAGCCATATTGATGGAGCCCTGTTGCTGAGGCACTGCCAGAGCTGTAGATGTGTGAATGGTTTGTAAGGTCAGGTATCATCAAAAGCCTCCACGTTAGTTTGTGGTTGTGATGCCAGCATCACTACACAGGAGGGAAATACATGGAATGATGCACACGTGATGACAGAGAGTGGGAGACCGACACATACTGTTGGAACTGCACTGATCTTTCTTTTTGTTGTTTTCTGACACCTCAGGTTGTTCATCTGTTTTGTAAACAGATGAGTGTTTTCAGGATGTGTTGTTTACAGGTTATCATGCTGTGGTCCAGCTCATTTGAGATCAAACTGGGCTGTATGTGGCCTGATCTTTGGTTCCCCAAGCTACATAAACATCCCATATATAAACACAAAACTGCTTTTCTACATCAGTCGTGTTACACCCAAGATATGTCCTAAAGAAAATAATTTTCCATCAACAGATTTAGCGCCTACATCCACAAACCTGACATGTATTGTCAAGTGTACACGAGGAGTGCCGTGCTCCCGGGACAGCTGATGGAGGACACCAGAGGCACCCGAGGTTCACACTCACTCCAGAGCATTTTAAATTCTGAGAGTCAATGTTGATAAAAAAAAATAATAAATAAAAATTTGATGTAATCATTTCCAAACTCTACAACTCTTTCACTGCAGTCACACTCCGGCTTGCTGCACTCCAGGGAGGCACACACCTGAATTGACAGGTCGGTCCAGCAGCACACAGCACCATGAATTATATAAATTTAAGAAAGTTGATTTAAAGCCGCTACGAGGAACGTTTCTGCTGATGTCTGTGCGTGACCTACAACAGCAAGTGAGACCATCGGTGTGAAGATAAGCTATTTCTATATAGTGTATATCCATACCTTTAGGAAACTGTCTCCGGGTCCGCCTCAGGTCGCTTCCAGGACGAAACGATTTACGGCACCCAGACGGCACACGTCATCTTATCTAGCTGCTTACATTTATAGTGACTCTTATAAATAGTCGCTATTCCTCCTCCTCGACCTGACGTCCGCTAGCAATCTAGCATTTACCAGCCCAATCCTGGCAGGAGCCAGCAGGTCCACGGCGTTAGCTGTCTGGGGAGCCACACACAGAGGCCGCAGGTTGCGCAGATTCACCCCACACCAGCGGGGACGAGGAGAGCAGGGGCCGCGGGGCTGGAACACCTCATCTGGGCCGATGACAGGTACTAGCCAGGCGTCGACAGGGTCCAGCGAGTGCCGAGAAATAAAGAGGCAAGGCACCGCTCCATACTCAGTCCAAGAAGCCGTGGAAGTGCTTCAGCCTTACCAGCCGACCGCTGTGTTTACCCCGGCGGCGGTGGCGCTTACGCCGGACAGGTGGAGCTCATTCATCCGCAAAACAAACACATGTGCGAGCCAGGTAAGCGTCTTTACAAAAATATGCGCTAGAGCTCATGGGAAATGTAGGCTTCATTCGGGCAAAACACTACTGCTTTTATCCACAGGGTCGCCAAAATCAACTCAAAATGAAAGTTCCTTGTAGGGGCTTTAATAAAAAAATAAGACTAACTCATTAAATCCAATGAATCACTGAGCCTCTGTAAGTATATCTGAGAATTTCTGCAATGCACAGGTTAAGTTAAAGTTCTGAAATTGTTTTACTGAAGTGACTTATTCTCTAAATGCTGCTGTAACAGTTGCAGAAACAGCCTCTGAGCATTTGTCAGATGATTTGTTTTTACAATAACAGCTCATTTATAGGTGGCTGTTTGCTCGTTAGCTTCTCAGGTCATTCTAAGTAAAGAACAAAAAATTCATTCATTCATTCATTCATTCATTCATCTTCTAACCGCTTCATCCTCTTGAGGGTCGCGGGGGGGCTGGAGCCTATCCCAGCTACATCGGGCAAGAGGCAGGGTTCACCCTGGACAGGTCGCCAGACTATCACAGGGCTGACACATAGAGACAGACAACCATTCACACTCACATTCACACCTACGGACAATTTAGAGTCACCAGTTAACCTGCATGTCTTTGGACTGTGGGAGGAAGCTGGAGCACCTGGAGGAAACCCACACTGACACAGGTAGAACCTGTCAGAGCACCTGGAGGAAACCCACGCTGACACGGGGAGAACATGCAAACTCCACACAGAAGGGCTCCCACGCCTGGGATCGAACCGGCAACCCTCTTGCTGTGAGGCGAGAGTGCTAACCACCACACCACCGTGCCGCCCAGAACAAAAAATGTTTCAGATAAATTACTTTAATAACTTCTATTAGGCTCTACAGGATTGTTTGGAGTTTTTCTATATATTTTAGCCCATGTGCATGAACACATATTTAACATGTGTGTGTGTCCAGTATGAACCACAGCAACAGCAGCAGCCTCATCTTCTTCCAACCCTTCATCAAACTCAATCCGACACATAGATCAACATCAACAACACAACCATCCGCTCTGTAGCAGGTTATTAGCCTTCAGGTTCTTCCTCCAGCTGTTACAACGTTGCCATGGAAACGGCGGAGATTCTTAGTGATGAGCCAGGTGTGTTGACATGCTGATCTGAGCACCAATCAGATGCCTTGTCTGAACTACTTATTGCATAATAAACATTCGGCAGCAACACAACAACAGTTAATTAATTCTGTGAATTCAAAATGAACAAATTAAACTCATACAAAAAGTTTATGACAACAAGAATGTAAAAACAGCCACAATCTAAATCACCACAGAGACGATCTGTGGATTTACAAAACTATAGCTGTGAGTAAAAGCCACTGTTACACCTGCGACAGGTGAATATTCATCTTTAACCACCGAGGAAACAGAACACAACTCCTGTTAGCTAGCAGCTGCAGCTAACGTTAGCCAGAGACACAGCACAGGACTGTCTCACCACCGAGGGACAACACGGACATACTGGGACATATCTGAGTCAACTCTAAGGTCGATGGTGTAGTTAATGACACAACTTTACTAACTTTAAATAACAGTGAAACAGCTTCGTGTGAGACACTTACTGTTTCCTTCCAGAAGCTAACGTTAGCCGCCATCTTGTTCGTCCCGGAGCTCCGGCGCCATGTCAGGAGCTCTGTCACCCAGCCGTGACCTTCGGTGAAATAACTCCAGACTGATGTATCCCCACTCTGTGTGTCCTCTGTGATTATTTATCCACGTTTCTGTGATGAAAACTGTAGCTGTTGTCTCAACCGTCCACGAGCCCTTACCTGAGTCGGTCACCTGCATGTGAGACGATTAAAGAACATCGGAAATTGTAGCGTTTTCTGATCATCTGCATGTGAGGCGTTTGATATCACACAGCAGGCAGCCCCGGGTCAACTGTCACCATCACCAAGCTGAGATGGGTGGATAACAAAATATATAAAAAAAGGCCACTCAACTGACTTTATTACAAAATTTCATAAACCCCAAAAACGGGTAAAAATTAACACCAAGCTGGCAAGCAGCTGGTGAGAACAAAAAACATTTTTTTTTTATGTTTTTCACAATAAAACGCAGTAAAAAGCTATGCAGTATATGTGTAATATTCTAACATCTAAATCACTGTTATCAAGCTGCAGTTGCTTTTATTTTGAAAGTCAGTGACACCAGTGTAACCTTTGACCCTGTGGTCACATTGGTCACCGACGTGGAGGACTCCAGCCATGACACTTTGCAGCCCGAGGATGAGGTGGCAGCCTACATGGAGTTGGGATCCTTTGGAGGTTTGATGGTGGTGGAAGGAGCATGCTAACATGTTTCCTAACCTGGCAGTGATTGAATGTTTCCACCATCCAGTCAAAGAGACGTCCAATTCAAGAACGGAGACCCAGCTTCATGTGAGGGACTGGAGCCTGGGGGGTTTGATCATGGGTGGGTTGGGGGACTTAACAGGTGTGGCGTTGACTTAGACATAAATACAGGTAACGGGTCGGTTCAGGTGCTGAGCTTTACAGGTACGTGTGGGTGATCTTACTTAGCCAGGTATCTTCTAAAACAGCATGCAACAACTCCTCTGAATATTTGTAATAAACATGAATAATCTACATTAATTATGGCCAAAGAGGGGTCAGTTACAGTAGAGAAACTATCGTAAAAATTAAAATAATAAATATAATAAAAAATAAAAAATCCTTTCTTTTTATGGCCCAAAATTGTTTGTATGTTCAGCACTTAACTACTCAAAAAAATGGCAAAAAAGAAGTCATATAAATATTTGAATCGCTGCAAGTATGAATGTAGCTGAACTACCAGCAATTGTAGTTAAACTATAGGGTAACACTTGATATTAAGGTACTGTCATAAGCATTAATTATTGTTAATAAGCATCTCATACCGTCTTATAAGTGCTCATAAACTGTTAATTTGTGTTTATTAAGCATTAATTAATGCTAATTACAGTGCCTTAATATAAAGTGTTACCCTACAGTTTAAACTCCATGTAGTTCACTGCTCTGCAACAAACATGCTTATATTACCCACACCATAATCTTGTCTCTAACCCTATACAGGTAGTTTCTCACTTAATGTCACATCTAAAGTAGTTTGAACATGTCTGTGTATAATAAAAAGACACTGTGCATGTAAAGAGTGGATGCTGACACACAAACTCCCAGCTGCCACCAACATCGTTACACACGGATATTTGGTTGAATTTAAGTGATGACGTCAGATGACCAAATTCCTATTGCACGTCTAATGCCAGGGTCAGTTGGACGTAGAATACTGACGACAGATGATGCTGATATTTTGTTGGTTTTAAGTTGTGTTATTAAGTAACCAACGTCTTTTAAACGTCTCATGCCAACATCATCTTGATGGAGAATACCAAGACATTTAGTCACAAGGTTAAAGAACAAAACCCAACGTCTGCAAAATGCCATGATGTTAACGTCCACACAATGTGAAATTCTAATGTTGTTAGACATTTAAAATATCATCAACCTGATTTTTATTCCAACAAAAATGTAATATCTGTCCGACCTAAGGTCCAGCGTCTTTCTGACGTGATGCTGACGCTAAATCAGTACCTAGAGTGACAATGTGTTGCTGTTGACATGTTGCTGACATGTGACCAGTGGCAACGTCACATCCCAAATATTTTGAGCCTGGCCCCAACTTTGTTTGGTCTTCAGACACCGACATTTTAGTGTAGCTGAGAGGAACTTTCCTCAGAGAGTCAGAGGCGGGGGCACTGAGACAGAGCTGCACGTGAAGAGACACATGCAGGTGGGTGGTAAAGGTATATTGACACGAGCAGCTGCTGCCACTGCCTCCAGTGTTTCCAGTGTAAACATGACGGTGAGTCTCTGTGTTTGAGCAGGTCTGTTTGCAGCCACAGAGGGAACCTGCTGGTTACAGAAAATAGAAAAAGAGTGAGACCACACAGGAGCTGAGAGGGAGACGGTCTGAAGGGTAAAGATGAGGAGCCGGTGTTAAAGACAATAAATGTCATGTCAGAAATTATTATGTTGTCTTTTTAAATCCTAAAAATGCATCTGCACTCGTGTGTCATGAAACATCACAGAGCATTGTATTTAAAGAGCCAGTGCATCCCATCAGACACCGTTAACTGATGATGTGACATTTTATGAGGACGCCGCAGATACAGTCCTGCACAAACAAGTCATTTATAACAAGGTATACCTATTAAATATTATAAAATAGACTCCACACCAGTGTCTCCTTCACATCTGACAGGATCCCATTTAATTAAAAGCAGCTCAGGAGGCAATTTGTTCCTAAAAAGCATTCATCTACATGAAGTAGTTATCTATCCTTAGATGTAACATTTTAATGGCAGTTATCTCATCATCTAAAGAGCCGGTATAAATTGCTTTGAAGGGTAAAGTTAACCCCGATCACTAAGAGTCAGGCTTTTAATTTGAAGCTCTGCAGCTCAAGTTCCTGTTCAGTAATAACTCAAAGACACTGTCTAATGGTTACAGGTCAATCTCTCTGGGGACGCAGAGGTGACATCCTGATAGTCAACTTCTTATGAGCTCCTTGATCAGATAATTAACCTGCAAACTTTCAAACTAGTTTAGTGTTTAGTTAGTTTGAGTCGCAGCAAGTGGACTGAGGTCGACTCCACGCTGACAGACAAACGCTTAGTACGTCTCCATGGAAACAGTGAAGTGGAGCTCCAGTCCCAGCTGGACGAGGACATCTAACTGGCCTCCTGTCCTTGTCCCAGTATACAAGCACGGGAGGGGAATCCATTTATTGAGCCAAGTATGTGCGACTCCTCTACGATAGGTGGAGATATGCCCCCTTTCAGCTTGTTAGTATTGGACCTTTTTCCTGTTGACCTATTACGTCACAGACCAAACAATGGACAAACAAGTTAGCTACGGTTAGCTAGCAGCTAACTGCTACCATGGTGGACAACTTTACAGCTCTGTACATTTGGTGCGTCCAAAAAGTCACGGCTCTGGATGTAGATTTCTCCATGTTGTTACCGGCTTCTTCTTCTCTTACACATTTAATGCTATTGGACTTCTGGGTCAAAGACCGGGGCGGAAACTGTGGAGCATGCTCAGAGCGCCTCGGCCAGTTTGGGTCTGATTGACTGTATACATGCAGGAGTCACATGATCTGGGTGTGTTAGTCCCACTGTGACACATTCACTGCAGGACCATTTCACTCACACTGACATGTTTACAGGGGTTTTAAAAGACTGGCACAATAAATCATTTCCTCTGATGTCATGGAAACGGACTGATTGAAGCTGCTCCGCTTGGTGAATCTCACACACACACACACACACACACACACACACTGAGCTACATATTATTCCCTGGTTCTTTCCACTCCTCCAGGATACATTCTGCTGCTGTGCATTTCCTCATCATCAAAACAAGTCACTGGTTAACGGCAAGAGAAGAAGAGAAGCAGAAAATAATTGAGCAGAATGCAGAGACGCTCTGTTCTCTTGTTGCGTTTCACAGACGGAGCTGAAGGAGAGGGGCCACACAATCAAACCAGTTTAAATCACAAGATCCACACATTCATACACTTAGCTCTATGTCATGGATACACACACTCACACATACTCAAAAAGATGCTCGCAGCTGTGTAGGAGGTGTGTCCACCATCACCTGCAGCAACTCATCAAATCAAGGTCACCACGACCCAGCAACCTCATGCAACTTCCATGATACCTGACACACTGAGGAAAAGATTCTTTACTTTAGTATTGAAAACAAAACAGACAAAAGATGAACATAATCCCACTGAAGACGTCATAAACCACAGATATCCAAGGATTGAAATTACTCAGAGGAATGAAAAGGATATGAATTATTTAAAAACTAGGGCTCTCAAAATAACACGTGCATTTCGATTAATTAATCACAGAAAAATGAACACTGATTAACGGCGTCCAGTGGTGACCTTTGACCAGGCGTGCCCCTGAAGGCCACAGTGTCTTTGTCACAGACGAGACGGTGCTGCTCGGCCACATGAATGTAACATTTACATTCAACAAACACACAGATGGAGCTGTTGATAGGAGCAGCGTTCTCTGCAGGTTCTGCAGGAAGGAACTTTCGTACCATCAGAGAACTTCAGTCTGAAATATCACCTCAACACAAAGACTTCAGGTCAGAGCTAGCACAGCCTCTGATGCTAACGCTAGCAGCCAGCCTGGACCAGGTGTTCAGACTGAGTCAGTCTACCTGTGACCGACTCACTGACTCCCTCACAGAATGGACTGCAGACAGTTTGGGTGGTCGAGGACAGGGGGACAACTGTGTCCAACATCCAGCAGCTTCAGTACGACACACCTGACAGCATTCAGTTGAACTGACATTGATGTATGTGATTAAGTTAGATGAATTAATCACAGAGCATGTATTTAATTAGATTAACAGCCCTGTAAAAACAAAACAATATAAGACAGATGATTATTATAAGCAGTGTGTTTGTTGTCTTTGGGGGGGGATTTTTAAGTTGAGGCAAATAAAAGTTTTGGATTAAAAAGAAACCAACACTGACTGTTGGTAAATTTGACCATCCAGTTCTGACCAGAAGTGAAACGACCTCACACTGTTCTTATCTTTGTTTCTCAGTGAGTTCTTATCTGGATGAACACGAGTGTGAACATGTGAGGAGAACAGACACAGAGTTCATTTTAAGGAAGACGTCCTGTTGAACAGGAGAAGAGTTAGTGAACACTGGTTTGTCTGTGTGGTTATTATCCTTTCTCTGAAACACTGACACCAGATTCACCTGAGTTAAGATATCTTACTAACAGATCAGATGTCTGCAGATAAGCAGCTGCAGCTGGACCAACTCTGGTGTGTTTATGAACAAATCTCTATAATAAGCATTTATCACCTCGGCTTCATGGCAAGAAGCAGATGTGAAATGTGTTGTTTCTATATTTCCCTGTGATCATTTTCTGCCTCTGCGAAGTCAAACTGTGAAGACTGTGAGATAACGCAGCCGGGCACCCGTCCAGCAGAGGCACGTCATGGCCCACACGCCTGAGGGTGGGTGGTCCGAGGCGTGACAGTCCAATTAAAAGGTGAGGAAATATGATGTGTCAGAGGAGGACGTCTAATCCAGAGCAGCTCTGACACAAACAGCCCCAGCACTAATGACCAGTCAAAATGTCTGCCGCGTCGCTTCCTCACCATTCACTCTCCTCTGCATCTTTTCCTCCCTCACTTCATTTTTCTGTCTCTGCTTCATCACTATCTCTCCTCCTGTTTATTCCCCACCTCTTCCTCTCCTCATCTAATCCATCCACTGTGCTGTAATCTCCTACTTTCTGTCTTATTAATGTTTTAAGCTCTTAAAATATTTTACGATTTCTTTGGCTCAGTTTTAAGGTGCAAAACTTGTGATTTAAAGACACACACTGACTTCATAAATTCTTACCTCTATCCTCCTGAGGTCTGAGCCTTTGTTTCGTATGCATGTTTAATTTCTTCGAGCTATTTGGGGTCAGTAAAACCTGGGAAGTGTAAAACAGTCCTCAAACAGTGAGAAACACATTGTCCTCATATGGGAACAGTGGGTTTGTTTTTAATAGTCACAAGTGTTTAACAAAGTAAAAAACTGATTGTTTCAATGCCTGAACATTGTTGTGCAAAAACAAAATTGCAGGCAAAGCAATATTTGCTCAATGTCCTGTAACTCTGTGGGTTAAAGCCAAAGCACACTGGCGCCGCTGTGGCGTGGAGCATCGGGTGACAAGTGTGAAGTGCCGCCCCAAGCACACACTGGCCGTGTCACGCTGCAGCTCGTTAACAGACGACCACACAAAGTATTACTGCTTTTACTAAAAGATCTGAACTGCGTTAGCTTAAAGTCACGTGTGGACAGCCGCTAATTGAAAAACTTGACGTCTCACCTGGAGGGCCGATCTCCAGAGCTGTGACTCAACAGGAAGTATCTTTTTGGTCATTGTGTTTATAACGACAGGACTGTGGGTCATTTAGCTCATCTGTTCTCTCCTCATCTGTTCTTTGTCACACACGAGACACAGCTACAGAGTTGTCTTGATACATCCATGGTGAGGAGAGGAGTCGAGCTGCTACAGGAGCAGAGAAGAAGAGCTGCGACGGGAGCTGGTGTGTACAAGCAGAGAGCGAGTGGGGGGAAAATGCATTCAGGGAAGGAGCAGCTGGAAATAGGACGGTGGCATGAAGCACCACAGGACAGCATGTCAGGCAGCATCAGCGTGCGTCTAGCTGCCGTCGGTGTGGGGCTGTACATTAACAATAATGGGGACGTATTTTTTAAGGTGTGGCATTCACCGCCGGTGTGTTTTGGCCTTTAGGGGGCACTGTTCAAGTCTAAAACTGTTCAGAACTGTTTGCACATGGCTGTGCAAAAACTAAATTACAAATAATGCAAAATATTTAAAGTCCTGTGAGTTGTTTGTTTCATAACTGTCTGAAGGAATGTTGTGAACAGTCGGTCACACCTGATTGGCCTGCTACAGTGCTCTGATAATAAAATGATAGTGTCCTGATGTCCTCAAACGAGCACCGTCTAACTTGTTACTGTTGCTGAAATTGGTCAAATTTGTTGCCATATCAAACTACAAATATTATTAATCATAAATAAACAAGTGTCAACCATAACATGTGATCAGGTTTTGTATCTTTTCCAATTTTGTGTCGTGATCAGCTGCAGACCTTTTAAAAAGTATTTTTAAAAAAACAACCAAAGACTCATGTTTTCAAAATGGCCTTTGTTCCACCCTAAATTGTCTCGTAATTGACTCTTGGTGTCCATCTCTTTGGGTCCTCAGTCGCCTGTATTTGTTCTATATCTTATGTTTTAGTTTCTTTTTTTTGCTTTGTTTCTATTAGTGGCACGCTTTATAGTTTGATTGTGTTTTGTGAATTTATTCCTGTGAAAGGTGCTGTATCAAATACATTTTTCATTTATCTCACTGACCTACTTACTGTCCGACCCGTCGGGCTTTCTGGGCCCCATTGGGCTCGAGTTGAGTTTGAGTATTATTTTTTTCTCCTCCGTTCCAGAGTGAGAGAGTGAGAGTGAAAGAGTGAAAGAGGGAGAGAGGGAGAGAGGGAGAGGATGACATGCAGCAAAGGGCTGGAATCTGTAGCTGGAGCCTGCAGCCACTGCAGCAGGGACGTAGCTTTGTCCATGTGCTGCACGCTCTACCAGGTGAGCTCAGGTGCAGGTGCCCCAGACTGGGAACTCTAAACTAAAAGATCAAAGTGCACACTACTGAGTATACTTTTTTTTCTAAAAATCCTTGCTGTTATTTCAGGTAGCTCTCTTCATGTTTGTTCCAGTGTTCATTTTTCTGATAAGTTTGGTTTAGATTCCATAAGATGGGCGTCTGACGTCATGAGTGATGGCTGCATGTGCTGATCGGTGTGCTCTATGGCGCCACCACTGGGTTGGACGTTTGTGTGGGCATGAACTCCACACCGTGGCTACTCATCGCAATGACCAGACTCTGCCTCCACATGACGGCACCAGCGTGAGATGGCAGCGGCCATATGCAGTAAAATTCTGGCTTGAAGCAGAGATGTGTTGTTCGTGCTTGTATCCAGTGTGTGAGGTTCATGCTGTGCTTACTGATAATGAGATAATGTCCAGCCTCACAGAGCTGCTGCAGCTGAGACTCTTCATCTGGCTCTAACGTATATTTTTGACTGTAATTGACGCTGTTGTGACAGCTATACAAATAAGAGAACAGAACTTTCTGTTTTTGTCGTCTCTTCCTCCTCCTCCTCCTCCTCCTCCTCCTCACAACCCCTTCATTTTCTCCTCCTCTGCCTTTCACCGTGTCACTGTCTCCAGCTGTACAACTATGACAAGAAAGAGACACTAATAGCAGGTTCACTTGTTGTCACCCCATTACTTAATTGTCATCTGCCTAAAAAAAGTTATCAGACGTGCTGGCAAATTACGGCCCTGCTGCAGCTTCCCACTGTCAACAAAACACCTCTTTTCTAAGTTGGAAATATATGTTTGTGCAGAAGTTACAGAGCAGAGACGACAGGAGGAAGAAGAGAGAGGAAGAAATTTACAGAAACGCCAACAGGTGCAGCAGCTGCTCAAAGTAAAACTCCCTGGAGTGCAACACGAGGTAAATTTAATACATCAGAATGTAATAATCAGAATTCACCAAACATGTTTTTGTTCAATGACTAACAAAACAACAGACACTTCAGTGTCACGGTGATTCTGGTGTGTAAATGACAATCCTTTCAGGTTTGCAGGTACTTCTGAAGTGGTCGGCACACGTGTAGGCGGTGATGTCAAAGCGGGGCTGACAGAATGACAGAATCCTTTCAGTCTCAGTCGGAGCGCTGCGTACTTGAGCTCCTCATACTGAGTGCCAACATTCATTTGGTGCCAAACTTGCCTACAGCACAATTTTGTTATTATGCGTCCCAAACACAGCGAGGTTCAGGTGAAGTGCCTGACAAAAGCAGGATGTTTATTCATGTAATTTGTGTCAGACAGCATTTGATGTGTGGAAGGAGAAAGGAAGTCTGCTGTTTGTTTCATTGTGAGGCTGATGGGAACAAACTGTTGTGGGGACAACGAGTAACATTAAACTCTGAACCACCTTCAGTACAGAACGTACAAGTGCGTACATGCTGTCCAAAGAGCTTCAGAAACCCATCTGGCAAACTTCTAAAATCCCTGAGGCTTCGTGGTTCCTCCAACGCTCTCTCAAACCTCCACAACAAATCATTTTCCACTGATCTCCAAAACAACACATCCTCACTCGTCACAACTTGAAAAAATGTTTGAATTTGTACGTTAATGCAAACCACACAAATGTTACATTTGTACATTATTACACAGCAGCCGTGTTTCAACAATGCTGTGGTTAACATGGTTATGTTTAGGCACAGAAACCACTTGGTTACGGTTTGGACAAGATCATGTTTTGGCTTAAATACCTGCTTTCAGGAGCACACTAAACATCCATGTTTAGGGGCTGAAATGAGGCAGACTCATTCTTGTGCATCAGCTCTGTGCAGAGTATACGCTGCTGTGAGCATTTACACTTGCACGTTGGTGTGTGTGTGTGTCACTCTGCAGTTATACCCCCCCAAAACTCTAGTTGGCGATGGTGTTTCTGTGAAGTGCTGTAACGTTTGACTGATTCAAATCACACATTAAACACACATTGAACACACATTGAACACACATTAAACATGGCTTAATAGAGACAGTGTCAAACACAAATCAGCTTCACTATAACTTGCAGCATTCACAGACAAACACTTGTCTTTATCCATCTAGCCATCTCTCCTTGATGTCCCGTCAGTCACCACCGCGTCCACCTCCTGGTGACAAAATCAGCTTGGACACTACGTCACTTAACACTACTGACACTTACAGGAAGCTGTGCTGCCTTGAGTATCAGACACAATCTGCATCACTGAGCAGCCTCACAAACACACAGGATCAGCTCCACACAGTGACGTGATTCAACATTCAAACCACCGACACCACCGTGTTAGTGGCTCTGTGACCTCACAACGGCAGCTCAGCCTGAACATCAGGAGCTTCACACAGACAGCAGGACTGGTGTGCTGCGTTCAGTCAGAGCTCTGCAGCCGACCAGGGCTGAAAAGATAAAACTAACTATTCTACATAAATGTTATTATTTGATATTACTATGAATATTAAAGCTAAGATGGTGGACTGAATGTGATTGTTTATGTCCTCACATTTACAGTTAGTTGATGCTGCTTCATCATGATGGATGAGCTCATAACACACAGCAGCAGAGTAGACTCTGTGTGTGTGTGTGTGTGTGTGTGTGTGTGTGTGTGTGTGTGTGTCAGTCTGATCCGTCTCAGGCCGTGCAGAAGGATTTTGGCTGGGTCGAGCTTTGGATGGAAACCAGGTTGAAGTGGTGTCAGTGTTGGTGGGAACACTGGGAGTGATGCTGTATATGTATCCAGGCAGGGACAAAAGTCACAGACTACATTTACACTTGTTACTTTGTTCACACTTTTCAGGCAGTGTTGTTGGCTAGGCTAAGTTATACAATGCAAAATGCCATAGGCCTGTGCTAATAATGTTAGCATGTTGATAAAGACACATTTACACTTTTTGTGCACTTTTATTTTAGGAGTATTGTTGATTTCAAATGTTAGACCTTTCTACACAGGCATCTGCCTCTGACTATTTAACTGTGCTTCTGACAAGACATTTTTTTCAGTTTCTTTATCTAAATTATATTTTAGTTTTTTAGTTTGTCCAGAGCAGCGTCAAGACATTTGCACCATAAACTGATGCAGATAAATTCCCCAGAATGCAGGACCCCCCCCCCCCCCACACACACACACACACACACACACCCCTACCAATGTACAGATGAATTGGCACCTTGTCTGCACAACTGTAAGGGTACTGAATTAAATAAATAGATATAAAAGATGAACTGCTGCTATAAGTTAATTCTTTAAATAATAATTATGCTTGTGCACCAGCCCTCACAAAATGTCTGTGCATGACGCTGCTGCTACATTTTCAGTCACACTGAGTAACAACAAACGTGGGGACAAACTGTGAGCACGCAACAAACCACCAGCAGCAGCAGAGACGAAGCTGCTGGTGTGTGAGCAGCCAGCAGGAGGCTGTTTAGTAAAAGATGGAGGAAACCCACTCTGTGGTTGAGATGAAACGTGTTCCTGCTGCCAGCATCATATCATGGTTGCAGAGTCTGCTTTGCTCTGAAAAGGCTCAGGAGAATATTCTTCTTCCTTCACAGTGTTTAGTTGAACAGTGATGCTGCAGTGGAGCTGCTGGCAGGACATGAAGACACGTGATGCAGATAAATGACTGACACAAATCTGATGCCTCACTGTGTCTGTGTGTGTGTGTGTGTGTGTGTGTGTGTGTGTGTGTGTCAAGTTTAATTTAACACGTGATGTGAAAACACAAACTGTGTGAAAGCACAAAACATTTCTAACTCATCCACCGCAGCAGGTGATGTGAAGGCTGCTTTCAAAATGACATAATTAATCATAAAAACAAATGCATTTACTGCTAAGTTGTACTTTGCTCTTCTTAAACAGCGACAGACAACCTCGACCAAAAAGTTGGGACACAATGAATTTCCTGAGAGGCAAAGAGCCAAAAAAAAAAAAAAAAAAAAAAAGGTCAGTCAGCGTCTGGCTGCTGCTCATGATGTGAGCGCACGATAATAACTGAAAGTGACTCAGACGAGTTTATCAACCTTTTTATCAACGACTCTTCTCTTATCTGAACTGTGGCGGCTGGACAGTCGGAGGAAAATGTTCTGAGAGGTTTTAGGAAGAAAATCAAGCTCAAACTATAAAAATGGGAGAAAGAACGAATGGAAAAATGTTGGCAGATGCCTGAAGTGGGATTTAAAATTCTGTAGACTCTGCGTACACGCCTGTCCTGTGCCATCGCTTAGTGTGCACCTCCCAATAAATGTAGCAACACGTCAAACTAATGCAGATGTCCTTTTTATTTTTGTAAACTGAATCATTTCCCTCTTCACATATAAGAAATAACAAATAGTGAATAAAGCCTCCACAAAATAGCATTTGATTTCCTGTGTGTGATTTATCCTGGCTTCAAATGAGCAGAGGAAATCTCTGTTAGCTGCTAGGCTAATTTAACTAATGTAAAATGCCATAGGCTTGTGCTAATAACGTTAGCATGTTGTATTTGTTTGGAAAACGTGTTTAGTATAAGATAAGTTGATTTAAACTCTGAGGTCACCATGTGGTCATGTTTAGGCTCAAACACCACTTGGTTATGGTCAGAAAAAGATCATGTTTGATTCAAAGTACTCGCCTTTGGTGGCAGCTGGAAACACAGAGACAAGTCCCTAAGATAATGTTTAGTTGTTTGTTAGTCTGCAGCCTGTTCAACGTCTCTCCTCAGTGTCACATCATCCACCATCTGCTCCACCTCCTGATGACACCGTCAACTAATATACTTCATCACTTTAGCAACTTTGAGACGATACGTATGAGATGTACAATTCTAAGTTTGCAGAAACAAACAATGCCACCATTTCATGGTGACTGGGCTGGAGATAAATGATTCTGAAAATGGAAATGATGCGACTGAACAGATGGACGTAATGAACAGCTAACTGAGCATATATTTAGTGCATAACTAACTTTGTGTGTCATGTTTTAAAGCAAACATTCAGCCTGCATTAGTTCAAGTTTTCCATGAATGTAATTGTGAATAATTTAAGTTTCAGACATTAATCTGCAGGTCACATGTTCGTTAACCTCAGCTCATGTGAGGCTCCAACACATAGCGTATTCTCCAGGCCTGTCGGGCCTCACTGAGCCTCACGGCGCAGAAATAAAGAGAAACAGTAAAGTCAACTGACTGACGTGTGAAATTGCCTCTGAACATTTATTCCAGCAATTGCTAACACCAAGGGTGTTGTTCGCTTCCACAAATGAAGGCATTTTATGCAAACCATGGGGCCAATTGTTCTCTCTGCATGTGTGAGTGCAATCACATTTACATTTTAGTCATTTAGTGTGCACTCGCACAGAGTTACAAAGAGCACATTCATCAAGCGCAGGTGAGCCAACTGCATATCATTACAGTTAGACCAACAGTGACAAAAACAAGTGACAAAAACTAACAGTTGAAATAATAATAAAGCAGCAGATACAATGGTCCAAGTGTCATCACGAGTCGTCGTGTTGTGGAGTGAAGAGGGCTCAGTCTGCAGCCGCGGTTCAGTGTGTCTAAGCCATTACAGGAGCATAAATTCAGAGGCAATGAGATGTCAGTATAATTACCTTCTTTATGCTAGGCTGGGTAAGCACCACTCAGCTCGCCGCTTCCTGCCACATTAGGGAAAAGGACGATGTGTCTGTACGGCCACAAGGACCTGACGTGTCGCACCGACTCTGACCTCCGTTTGTCATCACACATGAACCTGAATGCCTTCACACTGAGCAGCTGACGTGACGGGTGTTTGATTCATGAATCCTTCAGACATCACAAACTACTTATTGTCAGCAGCGGTCATTCAGTGTATTCATACTGTGTAATGGCCTCTCCTCATCGTCACTGTTAGTGGTGGAGTTCGTCCAGTCAAACAGACAGACAGTAATTATACATCTGTTACTTCAGCACCATGGATCCATCAATAAACAGTTCAGCTGCTGAACCTTCAGAGCCACAGTCAAGACCACAGATCCTAACACAAACCTCAGTCACATAAAGGATCAATGAGTCGGGCTGCTCCCCAACAGACGACCAACGTTAGTCGACCAGAGAGGTCATTAGTCAGCAAGATTTCATTGGCTGCTTAGTCTCAGGATTAAACAAAACAAAACAAACAAACATGAAACTCTATCAGGAGCTGCGCCTTGTCAAAATAACTCCAAACCTATATGACTGGAGCATGTGGGACTTTACTTTGAAAGGACAGCCACAGGAAGTGTCCACGCTCAGCAGTCAGACAGGAGTCAGGTTAATCTCCAGGGCTGGTACCTGCGGTTATTCCACAGGCTAGTTAATAACATGTCGGGCAGGAAATCCAAAGTGTGGGATCATTTTGAGAAGGTGAAGGACGAACCCAAGGTGATATGTAAACTCATCTTCATTGGTCGACTACAAACATGACGTATCATGTGAAACATGGAAGTAGCTACATGCCCATTAGCCCACAGCGTCATTAACAGGCTCTGTGAGAGGATTCTGAATATGACCTCTGACCTCTCTCTGCTAACAGGGGATGGAGAGACAAACAGGTCAACAAGGAGCTTGCATTTTGGTCATTTTGCTTTCAGGGTGGATAGCATCCAGAGGTTTTATAATTTTGTTATTTTCATTAGTTTTTTCTTTATTATTATTATTTAATTTAGTTTCAGTTAGTTTCCAGAGTGAGTTTGCTCATTTTAGTTTAGTTTTTATTATTTAAACATGTTCACTTTTAGTTTCGATTTGATGAGTTTCAATATTAGTTGTTTTTTTTTTATTATTATTATTATAGGGAGGTTATTGCAGCTATTTTGGCTTCATGTGCCGCTGAGCAACTTTCCTGGGAGTATGCAGCGCCTCGCCTCCAACAATGTGTCCAGGTGTCTTTATACATCCATGAAATCAACCGGGACTGAAATCATTACAACTGCAATAAATGATGTTTGTCCTGAGAAGTTTTCATCCATAATGAATTACTAATACAAAAAAACCATATTTAAATCAATAAATGTTTTATTTATAATTCAATTAAAAAAATAAATGTCTTAATGACCCAATCAGTGTGACACAACCTCTGAACCACCTGATGGACGTCTCTTTAATTTGTGATTCATTTAATAAAACATCTCAGCAGCAGCTTTCTGTACACGCTGACCTTTCCACTTCAAGGAAAGAAAATCTGAGCTGTGAAGTTATTTCTAATTTTTTAATTCGATGCATCAACAAGTCAAACAATGGCTAGGTGGAAAGAAGTGAACATATATCTGGATGTGAGCACAGAGAAATCAGACTTCAACCTTGTCGTAATTGTAAAAAAAGGAACTCTTTAATTTCTCCAAGTTCAGATCTGATCTGTGCTGCGCAGCCTGAGAATCACTTCTGTGTGAGCTGATATAAAATCAGCTGCAGGTAGTTGAGCTATATTTGACTCTGTCTGCGCCGAGGTCTGCTGCTTCTCTGACATGATATACTTGTTCTTGGTGTACCTGATTTTCTGGATGATTCCACTGCAGAGAACTAAGTGACAATGATAGAAAACACACACACACACACACACGCACGCACACGTGTGTCCACCGTCTCCACGGAGCGGAGCCATGTGATGGCGGCTGTGATCTATAATTAATTTGCAACTGTAGAAATGTAACACAGAAGATAAATCACTTTAACACCAGGGAAAATATATAAATAAAAGAAGAGAGAGAATGAGATAATATTGCGTAGAGAAGGAGGGCACAGGCGGGGGAGAGCCAGCCAGAGGGGGGAGGAGACGAGCGAGACAGGAAGTGGAGTGTAGAAGCATTGACACACAAAATTGATGGCATAATAAAATCAGTGGGGCTGCATTCCATGAGCGGGTAATTTTGTCTCCACGATGACTTTAAATACATTCAGATAACTTTTTCTCTCTCTGTCCTGTCATCGTGGGGTTCTCCTCCTCCTCCTCCTCCTCCTCCTCCTCCTCCTCCTCTTCCTCCTCCTCCTCTAATAATCCTACGGCTGCTGTGCCTGCTGACATCTAAGGCTGGAAGCTGTCAGACAAACAGCAGCGACTCATATTTGATTAATGAATGACATTTGTATCTCGGAGGGACAGTGAACATGTCCAGTGTTGATCTTGAGACGAACAGGCCGCTGCTCGCTGGCCTCATGTCACGCCTCCTCGCTCCTCGAGTGACCCGGAAATTGAGGAGGCTGTCAGGAGGAGGCTTGAGCGAGGATATACGAGATCCTTCACAGAACTCTTTCCTCACAACATCTTTACTGGAACTCTGTTGGTGACTGGATGCTTTTTTTTTTGAAGTGACATCACCGACACAACAGTTTTATTTTCAGACGACTGATAGAACGACCTGGTCTCACTCTGAAGTCGCTGAACACCAGCGTTTGGTCAGTGGCGTCCAGCGTCAGGGACTGACACAAAAAGCCGTCCTTTCACGTCAGCAGTATATACGGCAGTGTCGGGGGGAAACACAGTGGGACAATAACAGACATACAGTTCTACATGAATTACTGTTCTCACAAATTTCTCATACCCTACAGAAAGCAGTGCATCCAACTTTGCACATATCCCACGAATTTTGAAAGGCTGCGATCACGTGACGGCAATGTGCATGATGGCTGCAAACAAGGAAGGAGTCCCGAAAAAAAGGACTTTCCCCGCGAGTGGCGTGTTTGGATCCCTGTGAGTCATTTTAAGGTGCGTCCTCACCATGTTTCTTCTCCTGAGCCTAACCTCAGTATTTTAATTACGTTAATGGACGTAACGTCATTTGTGGGGAAATGAGCTGCTGGTCACACCTGTGCTGTGGCGTTCCTTACAGACCAGAAGTAGCACGCATGACAAATGGAACTCTGCTGACTGATGAAGAGCAGACACATGCAGACGGCTGTGTAGATGTTAGAGCTGCAACATATCAACACACATTTATATTCAAAACATTTCCCTGGAAATTAATTTTTACGTCGTCTGTGCTGAACTGTTTTTCCAGCTGTTCCTGCAGAATGAATGAATCCTGTCGATGTGTCTCAGCTGAACTGACCGCAGGCCGACATGATGATGACGTCATGATGACACTTATGTAGCAAGAGGAATATTTTTTCATCAACACCTTGAAACAGATAATGTGATCAATAATCAATATGATTTATGCCTTTAAAGAATAAGAAATATTTTTATACACTTTAGTTTAATGTTTAATGTCCCACACTGCTCCTCCTCCTCCTCCTGTTGCTCCTCTCATCCTCTCCTGATCTGCTGCATGAGGCTAAATACTGACTCAGCATCCTCAGAACGATGCAGATCATGACAGTTATTAACAGTAAGTCGTGGACGTGTTTACGTTGATGATGGAGTTTTGGAGGTCGGGGTGCAGCAGCTTCCCTCAGATCTGCAGCTCAGTGTTCTCCTTCTCTGTGGCTGTGGAGTGAGGTCACTCTGCAGCTCCTCAGTGCTTCACAAAGTCCACACTTTTCTTTGTTAGGAGCTCCACAGCTGCAGAGATTACTGAGGGCATTTGCATTCATGGGAAAACTCAGAGAGACTGAACGTAGAAGAGAGGACAACATTAGTGCCTGTTGTTGTTTCCGTCATCATTATCTCAATGATACTATTTTCTCCTTCTCTCCTCTCTCTCCTGTCCTCCCTCATCTCTTTCTCTCCCTCACTCAGTCCTTCCTCAATCCTTCCCTCACTGTTCCTTCCTCTGTCTTGTTTCTTTATTTGTTCTGCTCTTCCTCTCCTGCTCTCTCCTCCTCTACTATCTGTGTTTGCTTGCTCGCCGTCATTATAAGCAGTATTATTAGTATGCAGGCCCGTGCCCTGAGGCTCGCAGTCTAAAAACAACAGATGCTGAATTCACAAACACACATACACAGTCGCAGCGTTAGCACACGAGGAAACAGACACAAGTTGAACGCACCACAGCGAGAGCCAGCTCCTCGTGAGCTGCTCACTTCGACTCAGCAGAAACAGGACGCTCAAGATGGAGCTGAATGGGATTCAAGCACGTAGCAAGCTAATGCTGCCAATCACCGCCGCGCTCTCCTTCCCTCCATCGTTACCAGTCTGCCTCGTCCTCGCCTCTTCCTCTCTGACCCAGTTGCATAAACTCATCACAGCAGACAGCGTTGGCAACTTTTAATCAGACAACTCTTCATTTGTACTAACAGCATGGCGAAGCAAGGACACACAGGATTGTGGGTATCGCGGCACATATAATTGGCGTACCGTATGTGAGCAGACTGAGGTTGTCTCAGCACAATAACACGCTCTTCAAAATGAACAACTCCTTTCAACAAGCAGACGTTAATATGCTTGCATGTTTTTTATGCCATTTAATTAGTTTCTCCGCGGCGCACACCGAGCCCTCGCTGTGCCAGAAACAAGATGTGTACTCATGTTCGCAATTTGCTGAAGTTGTTTTGCTGCATATCATGAATAGAAACACCTTGACAGTCACACTTATCGACTAGTTAGTAAATGTGTTTTGAAAAAGGATATTATACACCCAGAAATTAAATCATAGAAGAAGAAGAAGACATTAAGAGTTCAGGCTCCAGCGTGCAGGATCAGGAGGACGTATATGGAATATCATATAATCAGTGTGTTTTAGAATCAGCTGAAAATAAGAATCATTGTGTTTCTGTGACCTCAGAATGAGCCGTTTATACCTCCACAGGGAGCAGGTCCTCGTCTACAGAGATTGCCCTGTTGCTACCGTAGCCCAGAATGGACAAACCAAACACTGGCTCTGCGACAAGCAGCATCAGAAAATCACTGATTTTTTAAATGTGAAACTGTTTTATTCAGTGTTTTCATTAGTTTAAATCACCTGTGGTCTCATTTATGAACATTACATACGCACAAAGCGAGGACGCACGCCACCTCCCACGCAAAAGCTGTGATTTATAGAAACAGACTTGGTGGGAGAAACTTTGCCCCATGCTTACCAACATTTCAGAGACAGGAGCTGACAACACAGATGGTGATGTGGAGCCTGACTGTACTGTAGAAGTAGTTGAATAATATTTGGCATTTGTCCGTATGTTCATTTTTGGTATGGATCCTATGCACTGTTTTATGAATGAGGCTTCAGGTCTGTTTGTTTCTGTTTCTAATTCAGCTCCTGAACACTGAAGGAATCATAACCAGGAGCGTCAGCTGGTTACAATCCGCAGTCCTCACCACAAGACACCACTGAATCTGTCTAAAGCTGTGTTTAACTGACAGTAAGAAGCCATGTGTGTGACGTGTACAGATACATGTTAAAGTTACCCGTCTAGCAGCCCATTTGCTCTCTTTGGCTGAGCTGCTCCCACATCTGGAAAAATACATTTTAGTTCCTGCTGTTGTGAAAAAGAAGTACGAGCAGCTCATAATTATTCAGTTAACAACCAAAAAAAAGTGAATGAATTTAAGGTGTGGAAATGATGAAGTTTAACCAATGACATGTCCTGTGAATAATAGTCTCCAAATATGCCTCCCAACAATGTGCATCATGTCACCTTATATCACAGGCCGGCACTCAGGACCAGCCATCCGGAGGTTTTCTGCTCCCTTTTATTCACTGTAGTGTCCTGTTAGCCTGCACCTTGGGTCATCACAGCTGATCATGAGCATCTCCAACTCGAGGTCATTCAGTCTCAGCGGGCCCAACACCCCATGTTTTGGACATGTTTCTGGTGACATCATGTAGATGCAAATATTGAGGTGCTACAGTAGCATATGTCCTCATACAAGTGTGACATCCGGCATGGAGTATCCTGAAGCACTGGGGAACATAGGAAAATAAGATTATGGGACTTTTAAAATATTGCCTGTGGCATCCTAAATAAAATAAAAATCCTGTCCGCTTGACGAATTCTCATCAAAATGACAGTTTATCAGCACTTCATGTTAAATGTCACTTCCTCACTTGAATAAAGAAACAAGTCCCAAGTTCATCAGCTTCAGTTTGAGCCCAATGGGACCTGTCTATGTTGGAAATGACACCTGCTGTGACCTAAATATTTGACGAGCCCATCAGGTGGGGCTAGGTTTATCTCTTACATTGTGTTCATATGTGCTGCTGCTGCTGCTGCTGCTGCTGCTGCCATCTGAAGTGAACAACACCAACAGTGTTGTGTACAGAAAGAAAACCGATGCTTTTAAACAGCATGTAAAATATTGTATGTTACATGCACCTGTCCAAAGCAGTAACTCAGTCATGCACAGGTATAATTCAGACTGACATGACTACAGAGTGATTTGTTAGCTATGACCAGTCAGCGTGCACCTGAGTAACATTCATTAATCACTGTATAAACACAGCTAAAGGAAACAAAGACCAGAGAGCACCAGCTGGTGGCCAGTCATGTTAGCACATTAGCCAATGATAGCTAACTAGCTGGCTGGCTAACAGAACGGCAGCAGGCTAATGTTAAATGCTACCAGAGACAGAGAGAGAGACAGAGAGAGCTTCACTGAGCTGCACCGACAGTTGTCAAGCAACCATTTCCTACAGAATCGATTTAATGAGAAGCAGTTTGTCTAAGTGGAATTAAAACAGATATTTCATTCATTCATGACACTGGGTGAGAGGCAGGGTTCACCCTGGACAGGTCACCAGACTATCACAGGACTGACACATAGAGACAGACAACCATTCACACTCATGTTCACAACTACGGACAATTTAGAGTCACCAATTAACCTGCATGTCTTTGGACTGTGGGAGGAAGCTGGAGCCCTAAGTCAGCTTCTGGGCACCTGCCGAGGTGACCTGAAGGGACCTGGGAGTTTTTAGATGGGAGATGGGTTGAGGTCCGCCACTTTCTGGCCCCTCCCCTTCTTATTGTGAAGTTACATCTAAAAACTCTTAAAAAAAATCTGGGTTATGGATCTGGATTGCCGACTTCCCCTGATCTAACACGCCAGAGGCTGTTCACCTTCAGCCTGGCGTGAGATTTACACCTTCTCCACCGGATATTCAAGGACCAGCGAGAGCTCACAGCGCTGCGAGCAGGGGGTCCTGTCCGTCTGCGGCTGAGGGGGAGAGAGGGTGCACAGAGATACTTCGTCCTGCGGCCTTGGGAAGTGGCGAGGGGGTCTGGACAGGGGGCGCAGGTGTTCTATTGTCTTTAGAAACTTCCAAAGTTTACTCTGAACATTGAAAATAGGCAGTTGATGTAAACTGAGCAGCACAATCCTCTTTTTTTCCAACAGCTTAAACTCTTCTCAGTCATCTCATTATTTATTTATTCACTTGTTTATTTCACCAGGACAAAAGCACAAAACTTCAAATGTAAAATAAAAACTTGATGCTTTGCGTACAGGTTTCTAACCTTCGGAAATTTGCAACTGCTGTCACTTGTTAGGCTTTTAGAATTAAAATAGGAAGTGTAGGATTACTGAGGCTGGAGTATTACATCACAATAATACAATGCTACATGTTATATTTCAGATTTCTGAATTATTATTATTATAACAAGAGTCTGCAGCCAGGCTAGCAGCTCTGTGAGGCTGCAGCACAGCAGAGCTTTGAGCTATTCACGTGTTTCTTCAGAAGCCTATGGGCGCTGCCATGACAGACAACTACTTCCGCTATCCGGCAACCTGTTTCCGGTTCAACACCACGGCTCACTCAGCCTGCCGCGCAAGCACGAAAGCAACGGTTGAGCTATCGATAAACTAGCACCATAATTTGTATTTTATTGGAAACATGGGTTCAGGTACAACTTGCGCCGTTGTCGGCTGCCACAACTCAAAAAAGCTCAAGATTTTGTCAGAAACCGTCTGTTTTGAACACCAGAAACTTCACAAGACATGTCCGTGCCCTGGGCCCTACACCTTACACACCATGCCGAGCAAGGAAGAGCGCCGGCTAGCTTGGCTTGCGGCGTTGAAACGAAAATATCCTCCAAAGAAAGTTTATGTTTGCTCTTTTCATTTCATCAATAAAAAGCCCACGGACGTGCACCCCGATCCATGGCGAGAAGCCAGCGTTTACGGTGGCTTTCACCGCTAGCTCAACCGTAAACACCGTTCAACTGGAAGTGCTTAGCCAGCTTCCAGTTTGAAACAGGAAGTCAGGAATCAAGTCAGGAAAAAGGTGGATATGCTAACAGCAGAGTGCTAACATGCTAACACTGACGCTGCTAACATGCTAATGTGCTGCACATCTGCAGCATCTCCTGACGAACGTTTGACTGCAGCTGATTTTTAAATAATAAACTCATGTGTCAGACCAAATCCAGCAGACCTGTAATCAACCACTCAAAGGCTTTGTTTCTTTTCTTTACAGTGAGATGAGTGTTAGTAAATTATGTTTTGATTCATTCATAATGAAGTATCATTATGATAGATGCACGGCGCTCACTGACAGTGACACAGCATGACGACTAACAATGGAGCTCCAGGCTCTGTTATGACATCGCTGGGCCGGTGCCACCGGTCTGCAGCACTCATCACAAAATTTGGACAAAGCTCAAGATAAATGGAGTCGTCTGCCAGACTGTGAAATCCATAAAAATGGGCCAACAGTGCTCATGAAAAAATTAAATAAGCTTTAAAAAGTTTGTCAGGACGAGCCTCTGCCAAGTCAAAGCACAGCGTCGTGGTTCTCACCGCTGAGCAGATCTGTTTAACGTTTAGGTTTCACGTCTCACTCAGGGGCGCTTTGATGGAGGCTGCTGAGTTTGGGGAGAGCGTTATTGAATTACCTTCCCTTCTAATCCTCATGATCCTCCTGCCATCTCTGTATTGCACGCCTCAGCTGAAACAACAGCCCTCCCTGGTGTTTATCTGCTCGTTATCAGGCCGGGAGAAGTGCTGCATGGAAAAGTTGTTGTACAGTTGGAGGTGATGCTTAATTTCACTCCTCTGAGACAAATTACCATCTCACATCCAAATGAAGAGAGCATTTTGATTTGGCTCGGTTAGTAACAGAGAGAACACTGCAGCAGGACGAGGATCCTGGCTCACACAGGTAACACTTATCACACTGGCTCCATCTCCAGTACAAAACAGCAGGTGGACATGATTTTCATTTTCCTGAAATCATTTCAGTCCTGAAGCTGATGAAGCCACAGTGACGGGCTGATTTACCCCTCGGCCTCAGGCTCAGTCTCTACATGCAGACAGGCACGTAGCACTGAATTCTGGGTACTTTGCAGAAGCATCCTCTGTGGGCCCCCCACTCTTCATCTCTTCATCTGTGTCTCTCTCCAGGCTGCTCCCACAAATATTTAGTTTGTTTTCCTACGAAAAATAATGCACCCAAATTCTTACACATCCCACATATTAAGAAAGGCTGCGATCACGTGACCAATGTGCTGACGGCAGTAAACAAGGAATCAGTCCTGAGCGCTCGTAAGGAGGCAGGTTGGGGTGTTATTGATGGGTCACACAAAAACAAACTTTGCCCTGGAGTCGTGTTTCGGATCTGTCCTCACCATGTTTCTTTCTCTAAACCTAATCTCTGTAACTGTACGTTAAGGACGTAACAACATTTGTGGGACACTGATTTGTAGGATATCATATGTACTGGTCTATGAGAACACGATGCTCTCCAGCACATTTTTGAACTTTTGTTTCTACAAAGTGAGTTTACTTTCTTTCTCCTTCCTTCCTTCCTTCCTTCCTTCCTCTCTCCAACAGTCCTTCACTCAATTCCAGCTGTGTTAAAGACAAACCTAATGCAGGGCCAGACTAAACCATTTTCCGTCTTTCACCATTTGAACTCTGCAATAAAAACGGTCTGCCAGTGCCTAGTTGCTTATTGTGATGTCATTTCCTGGAGCATCTTCAAATGCTTCACATCCCTCAAATCTGTACAAGCTGAACTAAAAAGGTATGTAAGTCATTAAATCATAATTACTGATAAAGGTATTCAAAATATGTCATAAAAAAGTTCAACAAATAAAACAAAACATTTTGATCCAAAAGATTTTTAAAATGTACAAAAATAAACAAACAGTTTTACAGTCATTATATATATGTATATATACACATATACATATATATATATATATATATACACACACATATATATATATGTGTGTGTATATATATAGGATATAATAGGATAAGTAGGTAGGTAACAGGACAAGTGGTTACAGATAATAAAACAAAACAAAACTTTTCATTCCAGGCCTTTGAGGGCCAAATACAACAGGTTCTTTTTGGACAATTGTTTTTAGCAAAAGCACTTCAAAAGTTTCCCCCTCTCCTCTTTGACAGCTGATGTGTTACCATAGTGATGATGCTGTGTTTACTTGTGCCTCCATCAGGAGTCGTCTGTACATGACAGACGCAGGTTTTAGTGCCAACATGAGCGGGTTGTAAAACATGACTGTGACTGTCCTCAGTCCTGCAGGAAACACAGAGCAGACGTCTGATCATCTGCTGAGCAGTGTGAGTCGTTGTTGGTGAGCGCTGAAATATCATTATTGATTTTCCCATTTTGTTTTTTCTATTATATTTTCAACCTAATGAACTTAATGAAATTGGATTCTGGCTGCCTGATTAGTACAGCATCAAAGGAAACATCGTAGCAGCAGCAAACATCATTTCCCTGTTTGAAACTTTAGCAGCGTTGCTTTGTCACAGCCTTATGGTAGCAACACATTAACAGAGCCACTCCACTTATCTCTGAGTGTCCTACAGCAACTCTTCAGTCTCATCAGTCACTGAGAGTCATTATGCAAACGTCTGAAGAGAGCAGAGGCAGCAGGAGCTGACTGACAGCTGTCACACATGAGCTGCTGCAGGAACATAATCAAAGATCCACATAAGAAACAACGACAGGAGCTTCTGACCTCACTGAACCTCTGCAGCAAAGAGCTGAACCTGACAACAACACCATGTGGGACTCTCCCTGCTCTGTCAAGGGGAGAACATTGATTTTAGGTGCTGAAGACCTCATTTACACTGAGACACTCTGGCCTTTTTAACAGAGATGGCGCTATTGAGCCGCTACCACGTCTCATCTTTTTGTCACCTTTGCATTTTTACACTGGACCAAATGACGGTGGCATCATGTCGCTCCAGTGTGTGATGTCAGACAGCATGCTGGTGTCACAGAATCAAAAGGGGCGATACATGGAACACAACAGCGTCAGCCTCTAGTGTGACATATAACACACGTGTCGACAGGTCTTTATAAACAATAACAATGACATCACATGTCAATAACAATCATTTAGCGTCCCTGTTATACAGCAGCTGATCTCATCCTCTGCTCCGACAGTAAGGAGCTCCTGGACCTCATTGTTTTCACATTTGGACGTTTTCAGCTGCTGTTCTTCTTCTGTGAGTTAGCTGCTAACTGCTAACAGCTGCTCTTTAAATCTCCCGCAGTGGGTTGCACACATTACACATCGTCAAAACATCACATCCTGTCTTTGTTTCAGCTCTTTACTACCTCTGATGAGGTAAAACATGATGATGTCACAGTCAAGCTGACCTTTGACCTCTTGACCTTCATTATTTTATCCTGTCAGACATTTGTGTCAAGTTTTGTCATAATTAGTGGATGAAAGTTGTGACCAAAAACATGTTTTGTGAGGTCACACTGACCTTTGAGCACTGAATTCCAATCAGTTCATCGTTGAGTCCAAGTGGACGTTTGTGCCAAATGTGAAGAAATTCCCTCTGGATGTTATCAGATATCACATGCACGAAAATGAAATGGACAACCTGAAAACATGATGTCTCCACCCAGAGCTACTGCTGACACAGTGGCACCAAAACTATGATCATTTTTTTGTGCCATATCGTCCAGCCCCACCTTAACTTCAACCACATGAAACTATGTCAGGGTTTGTCCCCATCAGGGTTTCCAAAGAGTCTCTGAGACTCCACACAGACGAAATTTTCACTAGCGAACTCTGAAACATGTCGTCAGTTAAAACCCTGCTTCATAAACACGATTCAGAAAATTAAGAAACATCTCGAGTTGATAAAAAAGTGTTGTGTTTTAGTTTTAGTGGATCAAACACAATGTACGGTCGGATTGTTCTCACTGCTTTGTGACATTTGTCTGATGGTCCTGTAGTGCAGGTAACATTTGTTTAAGAGACTCATCATCACATAAAGTCAAATCCAGTCAACACTGCTTTCTGATGACAGGATAAGTCACTGTGAGCTGTGGTAGGTGTATGACTAAGCCCACACACACACACACACACACACACACACACACACACACACACACACACACACATACACGCAGACATCGAGATGTTCACCTGTAAACAGAATGATTACCGACAATTTTAGGAGTGCAAACGATAACACTGCTGGTTCAACAGCCAAGACAAGGACCATCGAAAATAAATGCATCTGTGGGCTCAGAGGATTTCTCTTCAGCAGTGTGTGTGTGTGTGTGTGTGTGTGTGGGCGCCATTCACCCATGTACAGCTCCTCCCTGCGGGGGGGTCGGCAGGGCTAATGTGCAGTGGCAGACCAGTCAACTGATGAGATTCAGTCTGAGTGAACGGAGGGAGACACAGAGACGATGAGAGAGGACGGCGTTCACCGACTGACTGAAGGGCTGATTATCTCACTGACTGATCCGCTGACTCCAGAATTGATTGGCTAAATCAAATGCAATGCTGCAAAGTAACTATGAGTACATTTACTTAAGTCCTGAGTGTAAGTTCAATTTGGTGATAATGGCACTCTACATTCGTATTTCCATCCTAGTTTACTGTATTCTTTTAATCCACATTTATACTTTGCAGCAGAGTCCTGCATCAGGTCGGGCGTCTGCAGGTCCCAGTGGCGTATGGTAGTTAGGATGAGCCCCCGTGCATGTTATTATGACGGGCCCCTGTGCATGTTATTATGACGAGTTACCACCTGACATTTTACATCAACGTACATATTACCCAGAAATCATCAGCACAAATCTGTATCTGACAAAAATACCAAATAAAATAAGACAGCATTATGGAGATGTGTTAGCCTTTACGGCGGCACACAGACCAATGGGCTCCATGTTTTAAATTTAACATGAGTTCCTCTTTGAACATGTTCATATTTCTGAGGTGGCAATCTGAGTTACAAGAGCCAGCTCTCTGGTCAACACGCTGTTGGAAAGTCTGCTCTCTCTACAGGCCGCCCCGTCTCATGGGCCCTATATATGCCCTATATTTCGGCCCCTGCAGGTACCCAACATGTGAACCACACAAAGGTGCTTTGCTGAAGGTATTTTGTCATAATTTAGTTTCCAGGTTTGGTTCTGGGTCAGATGGCAGGTGCTGGATGTTAAATATATGAACATATAATGAAAATAATGTCAATTTATTTAACTCATTATAATAATATTTTAATCTTGAATAATTTATAACAATGATTTAGTGTTTTATGAACTCTGACTGTGTGTGTCGCTGGAACATGAGGTGTGTTACTGACAGGCGCAAGAAGCAAAAATATTCATCTTAGTTGTTCTTCCTGATTTATGGCAGTTTTAAATTATATCTGAGTGTTGGATGTATGAAATGTCCTAAAATGATTACTTTCACAGTGCTGCCTCACCAAACAGTGCGTGTTATTTATTAGATTTGCAGTTTTGGCGGGGAGCAGGTGGAGCTGGCGTCCCATGAACAAAGGCAGTGTCCTTGCCACCGCCGCCTCAGGTTTGCTTCTAGCTTGAGGCCCTTTGCTGTGTGTCGTCCCCTCTCTCACACTGAATCTGTCCTGTTCAATAGAGACAGAAAAAAGCCCAAAAAAGAATCAATAAAAAAAGATTTGCATTTTTGGGTCGGGCGCCTCCTCAGCTGTACTCTGTGCTTCCTCTGTTTAAGCTTTCTGTATCTACAGAATAACATCAACAACAGTTTAATGGTGGAGCTACATGTGACTATGACCTCACTGTCTGTTGTGTGTTGGTGCGGCGCCGTCTGTCTGGAACACATCACTTAGTTTGATTGATTGAATTCAAAATATACTGAACACGCTGCTATGTTCTACTGTGAGTGACCAAAAAATGGATTTGATTTTTAAACAGTAGCCTTTTCTTGGTGGTGTTTAACTTTTCTGAGGATATTTCATGGGTTAGTCACCGACCAAGCAAAGTATTTGACGACTTTGGCGTGAGACAGAGTGTCCTGATGAGTGACTTGCAGCCACATGTCACCACCGTCCAACACCAACCATGAAAAGCAAAATCAAATTTATCAAAAATATTGCAGCACTGACAGAGACAGTGAGTGACATCATACATTTGGCAGGTAGGTCGTAGGCTGGTCTTTGTTCATGTGAAGGCCAGAAGCGCCTGTAGACTGGACTGCATGAGTGAATGAATGAAGGATTCAGACACATCCACTCCGCAGGAAACACTGCTGACAGGATGATTCACCTTCCAAACCCCAGCAGTGTGATGTGAGGCCAACTCACCTCTGAACACGACGCATGACTCACTGAGACAGGAAGCTTCACAGACACAGCCAAGAGAGCAGCACTGATACAGTAGATGGCTCCATGAATGAATGAATGAATGAATGATGGAAACCTTCACACGGCTACAAAATAAAACTCTCACATCTGAGCTCTCTATCCCACGACTGCTGTTCATACTGTCTCCATCCACTCTGCTTTCACGTGGCAGATTTGATCTGAGAGACACAGCGTCTGTCGACTCTGCCATCAGGCGTTACTCCCTCTTTAACGAGGCCACCTGGTGCTGAGCCAGGCGACTTAATGAAAACACAAGACAACAAGATAAGTTCAAGTTCAAACTTAATTGTCCCAAAAAGGGAAATTCACAGAGTAAACAGCGCAGCATACACAGCTAGCATACTGCAATACACACGCAACATACAAGCTGCAGGGAGCATTAATATTTCATATGAAAACAGTGTGAGCTCTGGACAGAGTGCTGTTTCTCCTCCATCCATCACGGTCAAGGAAACCTATTCGAAAATGTCAAACACAAAATGATTGTGACTGGATTTCATCATCCTAAAAAGCTAATAGCATTCCTGATGAACGGCCCTCAACATGGCAGAGACAGAGGAGGATAAAGAACCACACATTTATGATCTACATTGTTTATTAACACCAGCTGTTTGATGATGAGCCGCTGTGAGGATTTAACCAGCTGCTCCTCAGTAACTTGACGTTTCTCCGTGATCACACCAACTTTTACATCCACACAGTAATGATGAAGCTGCTGGTCTCAGTGGTGGGTCTGCACCATCCCCCCCATAACCTTTTGTTCCAAAGTGAGACATCCACTCCTTGAAAATGTCATACCTGCTCAGAGTGTTAATACAATAGGATTGATTTGTTCAGGTCATTTACTGGACGTCCTTGGTTGAAAGAAGCTCTTTTATAGACTGGATAGTTAATAAGTTAGAGATTCTGAATGTCGACCTTCAGAGAGAGAGAAGAAATGACTTTCTTCTCTCAGATTGGATATAAAGCCTTCTGAAATAGAATTATTCATTTCTGCTCTACACCAGAAAGAAGAGACTTTCAGCACAAACACCTGAACAGACGTCTGTATTGTCCACTCACAAGGAAACTTGTCTTTGGCTTCACAGGAGCTTCATCTGCAGCGGGTTTACATACATGACATGAGGACAACAAATAAGTAATAAGTACTTTTTTGGGCTATAAGTAGTTTTTGGACTTGTAATCCCATAAACATACATTTAATACTGTTAGACTGGGCCGGAACAACACTATCACCACACTGCTGATGTCATCCGTACTGTAATTTTTTTAGTATTATAATATTATTCATTGTTTGATTCTTTCATTCATTTTCTGTAACAGCTTATTCTGTTTGGGGGTCACATGGGGCTGGAGCCTATCCCAGCTGACACTGAGCGAGAAGCAGGGTTCACCCTGGACAGGTCACCAGACTATCACAGGGCTGACACATAGAGACAGACAACCATTCACACTCACGTTCACACCTACGGACAATTTAGAGTCACCAATTAACCTGCATGTCTTTGGACTGTGGGAGGAAGCTGGAGCACCTGGAGGAAACCCACTCTGACACGGGGAGAACATGTTAAAGCACCTGGAGGAAACCCACGCTGACACGGGGAGAACATGTCAGAGCACCTGGAGGAAACCCACGCTGACACGGGGAGAACATGTCAGAGCACCTGGAGGAAACCCACGCTGACACGGGGAGAACATGTCAAAGCACCTGGAGGAAACCCACGCTGACACAGGGAGAACATGTCAGAGCACCTGGAGGAAACCCACGCTGACACAGGGAGAACATGTCGGAGCACCTGGAGGAAACCCACGCTGACACAGGGAGAACATGTCAGAGCACCTGGAGGACACCCACGCTGACACGGGGAGAACATGTCAGAGCACCTGGAGGAAACCCACGCTGACACGGGGAGAACATGTCAGAGCACCTGGAGGAAACCCACGCTGACACAGGGAGAACATGTCAGAGCACCTGGAGGAAACCCACACTGACACAGGGAGAACATGTCAGAGCACCTGGAGGAAACCCACGCTGACACAGGGAGAACATGTCAGAGCACCTGGAGAGCCACGCTGACACAGGAGAACATGTCAGAGCACCTGGAGAAACCACGCTGACACAGGAGAACATGTCAGAGCACCTGGAGAAACCACGCTGACACAGGAGAACATGTCAGGCACCTGGAGGAAACCACGCTGACACAGGAGAACATGTCAGAGCACCTGGAGAAACCCACGCTGACACAGGAGAACATGTCAGAGCACCTGGAGGAAACCCACGCTGACACAGGAGAACATGTCAGAGCACCTGGAGAGCCACGCTGACACAGGAGAACATGTCAGAGCACCTGGAAACCCACGCTGACACAGGAGAACATGTCAGAGCACCTGGAGAAACCCACGCTGACACAGGAAGAACATGTCAGAGCACCTGGAGGAAACCCACGCTGACACAGGGAGAACATGTCAGAGCACCTGGAGGAAAACCACGCTGACACAGGGAGAACATGTCAGAGCACCTGGAGGAAACCCACGCTGACACAGGGAGAACATGTCAGAGCACCTGGAGGAAACCCACGCTGAAACAGGGAGAACATGTCGGAGCACCTGGAGGAAACCCACGCTGACACAGGGAGAACATGTCAGAGCACCTGGAGGAAACCCATGCTGACACGGGGAGAACATGTCAGAGCACCTGGAGAAAACCCACGCTGACACGGGGAGAACATGTCAGAGCACCTGGAGGAAACCCACGCTGACACGGGGAGAACATGTCAGAGCACCTGGAGGAAACCCACGCTGACACGGGGAGAACATGTCAGAGCACCTGGAGAAAACCCATGCTGACACGGGGAGAACATGTTGGATGTCCGATTTATCACTGTCTGCCATTATTTAAAATTCTTAATCGTGTCTTTGGTTGAATCTCGCTTGAACTACACTGCACTGCCTCCACACTCTCCAGTGGAAACATACACAAATAGGGACAAAATGAACGCAGAGTACGTAAAGAAGGCTCCGTCCATCTTTGTCTCCTGGGTCTCATCTATGAAATAACCCATAGGATCCATACTAAAAATGTATGATCAAGCTTCACCTCACCATCTGTGTCACCAATGTCCTGTCTCTAAAATATTCGTAAGCATGGGTCAAAGTTCCTCTCATCAAGTTTGTTCTTAAAGATCAAAACATTGTGCATACACAGTGTTTATAAATGAGACCCCACATCTAATGTTGAGAACAAATGAGCCCTAACGGTGTTCATTACAGTAACTTAATAGAGGACCTACAGAGGAGGTGGGGGGGGGGGGGGGTATACAGTTTGCAGATGACTGTGTTGGCTAAATAAGACGACCCTGATTATGAGACGACACGCCCTGCTGCATGCTGCTGCATGAAAACCTCGTCCCGGTCCCATCGTTCTCTCTGTTACTCATCTCATGTTTATACAGTCACTTCCTCTCGCTTCAGTGCTTCCCTTCCCTCCTCATTTCCCTAAGTGCCTTTGTGTGTGCACACGTGGGAAGTATATGAACACACTGTCACAGAAAACACACCACATCACATCGCTGGTTTAAACGGCAGCAAATGAACCTTGAATTTGCCGGGGAGATTTAGTGCATGGTCTGAGTCTGCGACGTCCAATTAGGAACGCATTGTTCTCTTCCATTCATTTAGCAGACATTAAAGCTCAGAGCCGTTTGGGCGTGGTGATTATAGAGCCACACTGCTGTTTGTCAATCAACAAGCTGGCGAGTTCAGAGCTCAGGTGGGCCTCGCCCAGACTGTGCTCTGATGGAAAGAAAATCAATGTCAAACAAATTGATTACACTTACTTCATTAAATTCTGATTTAATGAGTTTATAATCAAACCATTTTCCTCCAGGTTAATTCAATTTGGGCTGAGTCTAGTGGCTTATTGCCTGCACCCGTTTGTGTGACTGCCGGAGGCCTCCAGACACGTGTTTATGCACTCGATAGTTTGTGGTGACTTCAGCTGTCATGTTGTTCTGTCAACACTTTACCAAAAGATCATTCTGCAGAGATGATTTATCATCCACACTGAAGGCAAATCTGAGTCTGTCCTGAACTCTGGCTCATATTATCAGTGACTGACCTACAGTTAATTCACTCATGTACTTTACTGAAGTATGAACCAGCTAAAAACACCAAAATATCAAGATCTGACTGATTATAAAACTTTTCAAATTATGTTCTGAGCAACTAATCAGCAGTGTGTCCAGCAGTGTCCAGGAGTTGCTCCAGCTGAGAGAAACCTCCATATTCAAAAAACACCAATAACTGAACTTTTATGTTCTTTGATTAGTATATGAAAGATAATATAAGACCAGAGGAGTTTTTAACTTCTCCCTGACCCTTCGAACATGAACAATATTGTTTGAGTTGCTCACTTGTTTCTTATATGTTGCTGAGGATCCATTTTGTTTTTGTTTGATTGACTAAGAGAAAACATGCTGGTTTGCAGACTGCAAAATGTGACTGGATAGAGCAGGACATCCTGGTATTTTTGGCACTGCATTTAACGTACTCTGTTTTGGGATGTACTAAATGTTTTTCTGGCATATTAAATAGTGGTGTGGGTATTAGAGTGCACTGACTGGAGCTCTTCTTCTTCTGCAGTGGTTTAATGATGCCGACCAGCTCTCTCTCTCTCTCTCTCTCACTTTCTCTCTCTCTCTCTCTCTCTCTCTCCCTACATATATATATATATATATATATATATTGTAGCCAGCAGCCTTTGACACCATCAATCACTCCATCCTGCTCTCGCGACTGGAATCATCTCTCCACATCAGCGGCACAGCACTCTCCTGGATTCACTCCTACCTCACCAACCGACACCAGTTCATCAGTATAAACAACTGCACCTCCCCCACCGCTCCCCTGTCCCAAGGTGTTCCCCAGGGGTCGGTGCTTGGTCCCCTCCTCTTCATCCTCTACATGCTCCCCCTTGGCAACATCATCCGTCGTCACGGCCTCCAGTTCCACTGCTACGCCGACAACGTCCAACTGTACATCTCCACCAAAGCCATCACCAACACCACCCACTCCACACTCACCAACTGTCTCACTGAAATAAAACCATGGATGCAAACAAACTATCTCCAACTGAACAGTGACAAATCGGACATAATCATCATTGACCCCACATCCTGCACCAAAGCCACCAGCAACCTCTGCCTCACCTTCGATAACTGCACTCTGTCTCCCTCACCACACACCCGCAACCTAGGAATCATCTTCCACAGCCAGCTAAGGTTTGACCACCACATCAATCACATCACCAGGACTGCCTTCTTCCACCTCAGGAACATCGCCCGTCTCCGCCCCTCACTCACCTTCTCTGCTGCAGAAACCCTCAACCACACATTTATCACATCCAGACTGGACTATTGCAATAGCATCCTCTATGGCTCATCATTCAAACTCCTCAATAAACTTCAATACATCCAACACTGGCTCCCATCACACATCGCATACAGTTCAAA
The DNA here is from genome assembly GCF_011397635.1 of Epinephelus fuscoguttatus. Classification (NCBI taxonomy): domain Eukaryota; kingdom Metazoa; phylum Chordata; class Actinopteri; order Perciformes; family Serranidae; genus Epinephelus; species Epinephelus fuscoguttatus. The sequence goes on along the minus strand of NC_064752.1, from coordinate 2,868,903 downwards.
ATCCTCCTCCTCACACACAAAGCACTCAACAACCAGGCCCCCTCCTACCTCACACACCTACTCCACCACCACACCCCCTCCCACGACCTCCGCCCATCCGTATCTGCACACACCTCCCAACATTCAAGACCATGCTCAAAACTCACCTTTTTAAATCAGCTTTTAATGTTTAAGTTTGTGTGTTTTATACTGTTTTATTGCTGTTTTTATTCTGACTTAGCTCTATTTTATGATTTTTAAAAAACTGTAAAGTGTCTTTGAGCATTTGTTAAAAGCGCTTACAAATAAAATTTATTATTATATTATTACATTATATATACTATATATACTATATATAAAAGAGGAGTGGGTGGATTTCAGTCACGTTTTCTTTTCTTGATTTTCTGGAAATTCACTTTACATTTCTGTTAAATTAGGATGAAACCTGACTCATGTGTCAAAGAGAGAAAGAGTCATTCATCAGAACGTGTTTTTATACTGAGAGAGGAAATCGCAATTATCAGGTGAACCTTTGGAGCGGGTGACCTTTTGACAACAAAGACAAAAAGATGGAGGTAATAATCTTCCCTCTAAGTGTTCCCTCAGCCTGCCGTGACACGTGGCCTTCATGCTGCTGGACGCATCAGTCAGCCCCGTGATTTTCTCTCATTCTGAATTAATGCTGAAACAAATTAATGGTTTCGACTTGAGCTTGATGAATGTCAGAGCGAGAGTGGAGTTAGTCTGCGGGGATGCTGCGGTTGCTATTGATCACAGTCTGAGTGTGTGTGTGTGTGTGCGCATATGTTAAAGACAGGAAGTGGGGAGTGAGAGATGCCCCATTCATTACTGTCATTATGCGCCATCAGCTAATACTTGGAGAATTGAGCCGAGCGATCAGAGGGCTGTAACGATTTCTGGCAGCTTCCCTCTGCGGGGGGATCCTTGTTACGGCACCAACGAGGAAGACAAAGGAGATGACAGGCTGACAAGCGGTCCCAGTGCCCCAGTTTATGACATTAATGAGCGGAAGAAAAGAGACAAGACAAAGTGAGGTTATGTGAAGTGCGGGTTTGTTTGAAAGCAGAGAGGGGAGACGGAGGGAGCAGACAAAGGTTGATGATGTGTGTTTGCGTGGGAGATAAAGGGAGGAAACACTGAGGAAGAACAAGAGCAGAGAAATTCACATTTTGTCTTTTCTCTCTCTCTGTGATTGTGTGAAGTGCAAAGAGTGAGAAATACAGGGCAAAAAATAGAATCTGAAAATGATGGAACATCTTCAGATGATTATATAACTCGTGTTAACATGGACAGGATTTGCATGCCTTAAAGGCAAACAGGAGGAAGAGTCTGCAGCCATGCTAACAGCTCTGTTAGGCTGTGTCACACAGCTGGGCTGTGAGCTCACTGCTAACACAGCTTAGTCCTGCATCAAAAACATTCACCTTTGTTTTCTGCCCCAAATATCTCATCTTGATACAACCAGTAGGAATGATGACAGGTCTCTTCAGGTCGGGGTTGTTCAGCTTGTCCACCTCTAAAGGCCCTGACACACCAAGCTAATGGTCAGCTGTTGGTTAATGTTGTTGTTGAGCATCTGTCACTAGTCTTTGCAGTGTGTCCTGCACAAGCATCCAGGAAAGCAGTTCAGCCCTGCAGCCAGTTTTTCCCAGTGGCCACTCTGAAGCAGTATTTCAACTGCAGCCCAAATATTATTTCACCCATAGACAGCCATTATAAAGAGACGTGTGTAAAACAGTTGTCAGGACACCTGGAACCGCAAACAAGCCGAAGTATGACTCTTTGTATTCTGAGTTTTTGATCCATGCAGGTTTCATCTTTGTAAAAATTTCCTTGAGAAAAGTGATTTAAAAATCTGTGACATCATCACAATGTAAAGTCTGTGAGCTGAGTGGGAACTCGTGGGCGGGGCCTGCTGGCTAAAACACTTTTGTGCATATTTAATCGGACACATACTGCGAGAGTAAACCCAGAAGCTGGTGTATGCGCTGGGCGAGCAGCTCCACTGGAATGAATGAACGCCATCTTGGGATCAGATATCTAGTTATCATTAAAATGTATTGTCCAATGGTGCTAGCGGCTCTTTTCTGCTTTCTTGTTGGCTCGACTGACGTTGGTTTGCATGTTGAGATCAGAACAGACATGTTATATTAGGTAAGACTTTGTTTTTAGTGCTTGTGCTTGTGTTTGTGCTTCTGTTAGCCAGAGCATGGTAAATGTTGTTATATGTTCTTTTTCTTTTGGTCTTTGTTCTTAAACATCAGGTTGTGTTAATTATTATTATTATTATTATTATTATTATTATCAGCATGCTAACGTGCTAACAATTAAAATGCTAACATGCTAACATCAGCAGGCATTTTGTTCACTTAGTTTAGTGTGTTTGCTGGTTCACCATAAACACAGAGTCCAGCTGAGGCTGATGTGAATGTTTGAGTTCTGCAGGTATTTAAACCAAAGTATTTGACACAGTAACATGTTGACCTGATGGTGGCGCTAGATTAAAATTTAAAGGAAGTTATTACAGTTCATCCTGACGGGAATGTGAATGTTTGTGCATTATTTCTTGGCAAGAATCACGCACATGTTGAAACACTCCAGTCTGGACCAAAGTGACGGACCAGTGAAGCGACTGCCCGACACACCAGCGCTGGCGTCCCTGCAGCCGTGCCACTAGTGCAGCTAAAAATTTCTTGGGTTCACAAACAGAAGAATAATAGCAGCCAACATTTCAGCTCTCAGACTGTCAGTGCTGCTCAGATTGCTTGACTGATTCACTGGAGCTTTCTCGCCCAAGGAACACAGTTGCTCTACTTTTGACTTCTTGTGCTATGTTGACTTCCTGAACTGATAAACCCACAGAAACTCTCCCACAGACTCACACAAGGTGCACTGTTGTAACTAATCAATGAAGGGTCACATCTCCAGAGGCAAATCATGCACACAGCCTTCATCATCATCATCCTCAAAGAGGTATGAATGGCAAAGAGCTCCTGAATCTCCATCAACCAGCGGGCTGCAGTTTTCCTTTGCCTCCCGAGGAGCTGAGGAGGAGCAGGGGTAAATCATCTGGAGTAAATATTTGTGTATATTCTGCATTTTGTCAACAGTCCCTCTCCAGCAGTGCAGCAGTAATTTGCTGTGCAGCCAGTGAGAAGTGGTGGGATCACTGCAGTGGATGAATCTGCATGTAAGACACAGAAGGGCGCATTAATGGGCACCACAGAAGAAGCCATTGTTGCAGATATGCAGAATAATCATGTGGGACAGAACCCCGGCTGCACGGCCTAATTAATGATTTCATTATTTCTGTGAGTCACTACGTCCATGTTTGAAGCTGATGTTTCTTTTTGTCTCGTTCTCTCATTATACAGTGATGTCATTATAATTTCACCCCTTTATTCTTCTCATCCACTTCTCATCATGGTGCTGTTACAGCTATTTATGTAACCAATGTTTCCAGAGCACAGCACTCTTCAGCCACGGCAGCAGCATCGGTCGGTCCGCTGCGTCGCTCCAGACTGAAATATCTCGACAGCTATTTAAAGGATTGTCATCAAGTGTTGGTGAGGGACTCATGCTCCCCTGAGGATGAGTCCTTAAAACTTTGGTGATCACCTGACCGTTTCATTAAGTGTTAACATTTCTGCTTTTGAGTTACATGTGAGGGCAAAATGATGAAAGGATTGTGATGAAATGCAGTTCATCATTCCTGTTCTCCTGCGTCTATTGTTTGTCTGACACATTTTAGATGAAACAACATCGACTGCACTGTAAACCCCCAATCCATCCATGACACAACATTTCAATGTAAAGTTCACACAAATGCTCCGGACTGTCAGATTATATAAAAACATTGTTTTAGTAAGTTGCACAACAATTTTTGAGTTTTGACTTAATTTGACTAAAATGTATAGAGATGATTTCCCCTCATTAGTTTGCAGCCAATAAACACTAAACATATTGTGGCGTGTTGGTGCTAAATGGGCTAAATGTTTCCCAGCATGCTTTGAGACATTGGGTCTCCTTCATGAAAAGTGAGTAAATCTGTGTGTAGATCTGCACATAAAAGCCTACGCTACTAAAAACCTACTCCGGATTCAGGAACGCTGCGGGAAACTCAGATTTGATCGTAAACACGTGTGTATGATCATGAATGCCAATCCATCGTAAAGTGACAGCGCGCTCCCGGTAATCAGCAATTAGCATAAATCCCCGCCCATGAATAGCCAATGACCACCATATAAGGAGGTGTAGGTGCATCCAGTCGACCTGTCAGTCATGGCGCAAAGAAAGAAAGAGAGGGAAAGAAAAAAAAAATTTCCGAAGCGGAGATCGAAATAATTTTGGGTGAAGTGGACTTCAGAAAAAACATTTTATTTTCTTCAGTTAGTAGTGGTGTGACAGGGACAGGCAAAGCGAAGGCCTGGAGGGAGGTAACAGATGCTGTTAATGTTGTCTCCGTGGTACAAAGAACCATGTCAGAGGTGAAGCGTAAATGGTTTGACATGAAACTGGAGGCAAAGAAACGCATAAGCACACACACACAAAATACAGCGGTCACCAAACAAACAGAAGATTCATTTGTGGGGTTTTGAATGAAGTGGGAACGGGAAACCAGAGGTGTTTTGTGCGCAATGGATAAACTCTAAATCAGTGATGGCTGTCGGAATGTAGAGCTATTTAACATTTATTTTAACAAATGATACGATAACATATAGCCTACAGCAGTTTGTATGCATCGTCTTCAAATTATTTGAATCTTAATAGCCTAAAGCTCTGTTTTATACAACGTAAATTAAACATTTTTCAAATCAGATTTATTCATTCAAATGATCAAAAAGCCACAAAAAAAAAAAATGCGTTACCTCAAATAATTCTTTCAGAGTTAGTGACCTCCCGCTGGATATTAGAGTGTGGCTCCGTTCCCAACAACACAGACAGAGGTCGATGCTCTCAAATGGGCATTTCTCTTTCTCAGAAGCATCTCCTTCTTGTCACACAGTGAAAAATATTTCTAAGAATAAACTGAGAATGCATCACTGCATTGCACAAAGTGTAACATGGCAGAAAAGAAAACAAAATGGTGGTCAGTGCAACATGAGAAACAAAGTGAAATAAAATACTCCGCTGGCTGCTTGTCATGAAAGACTTTCCCAAAGCTCTCAAAGTCCATCAAATGTCTCCCCGACCATCTCTCTGGCCGTCCACTTCGGCCTCAGACATTTACAAAACTAGCTAGACATTCTCAACACTGCGCTAAACTGTACGTGGTCCCACAGCACACCTGACACTGAACATTAGTTCTGCCACATAAATACAGATAAGCAACAATGAACTAAAGTCTCAGCTTTAACCTTTGCAATCATGCACATAAAAGCTAAAATACCTTTTATCCATCGACTCAAACACATGAGATTTACATCTTAACCTGAATGAATTAAAATATCTATTAAAGTATTTATTCAATTATGGACCTGGTTATGCATTGAGCTCATTTTAAACTAAACATTCTTTAAACAGCACTTACATAGAGTGTCAAACATAAAGTTGTGCTGAGGTGAACAAAGAGCACTTCCAGATTCAGATTCATTTCTTTGCCTTTTTCTTGCAGAACCTCACTTCAACAACATGTTTTTATTGTTCATGAAATTAAAAAGTTGTAAAATGTGCACTAAAGGTTTTTATGTGATACAGAATTAAATACTCAAACAACAACAACAACAGTTAACTTAAACAGACATAAACTTCCTGTCAGATGAGGGTCATGTGACACATTTATTTTGTGTCTGGTGAACTCAAAACTTTTATCTGACCGTTTTGTGCTAAACTAAAAGTTTTAAGTGTGAGTTGTTTAAAAAAAAAAAAAAATCAAGTTTAGTGAATTAGGGTTTAAAGTGTTTGTGCCAAAAGCGAGCCACCAGAGGCCGAGGCCTGATGATTGGCTGCTAACCTTCTGCTGCGAGTAGTACACACTGCATCACAGCTTGAGTTTATGAGTGGCTTTAAACAACACCCTTACCAAAAACACAAATTCCCTCCTCTCATCTCGTTTACGTGCGAATGCCTCCCCTGTGTTTATCTGGTTTTCAGTTGCTGCAGCTGTTGAAGGGAAACTCGGCTGATTTTCAACCAGCTCTCATCGCATTACACATGTGAGCAGTGTTTGGTTTCCCCCTGTGCAGGAAGCTCCCTGCTGATCCTCAGGCAGAAATTCATTGAAATTAACTGACAGATGGGTGAGGAGCCTCGTGTGTTTGGCCCTCCCAAGCGCTGCGAGTGCACAGAAGGCCGATCTTTTGCCTGCACACACTGTGATGACACAGAGCTGGTGGGAAATCTGCGATGTCCCCATCCATCCATCCATCCATCCATCCATCCATCCATCCATCTTCAACTGTTATACGAAGCCGGGATGTGAGGGCAGCAGGTCAAGTAAAGTCCTCCAGACGTCCCTCTCCACAGCAACACTTTCCAGCTCCTCCTGGAGGACCCCGAGGTGTTCCCAGACCAGATGAGACATACAGTATAATCCCTCCAGTGTGTTCTGGGTCTGCCCCGGGGCCTCCTACCAGCTGGACCAGGAGGATCCTGATCAGATGTTGAACCACCTCAACATGAAGGAGCAGCGGCTCTACTCCGAGCTCCCTCCAGATGTCTGACTCCTCCCCCTATCTCTAAGGCTGAGCCCAGACACCCTACAGAGGAAACTCATTTCAGACGCTTGTATCTGTGACCTCATTCTTTCGGTCACAGTTTCCCCTTATCGCCAATTTCCAAGCTGCTGTAGCCGTCATATTTTGCAGACACACGCCTTTACTGGCTGGACCTGCCCCTGACTCCCGGCTGGATCAGCAAACCTGTCAGGGGGAGTGAAGTGTAGAGACTGCGAGCCAGCAGCAGGCTGGAAGTCAGTCGTTGGGTCGTGACATCTGGCAGCTCGCTTTCGATATAGAGGTGGGCGTGGTTTCATCTATAGTGGGTTGGAAAACATTTGACGCTCCTCCTCTCAGGATGAACTGTAAAAACTTTGTGGATCCTCCGACTCTTCCTTTGGCGCCATCATCAGGTCAACATGTGTCCAATACTCAGTCAATATATTCACATCAGCCTCAGCTCAGCTTACTGCTGATAACCAAACATTAGCAAGGTAGAAATTTCCCCTGCTCAACATTAGCATGTTAGCATTGAGCTCAGAGCACTGCTGTGCCTCTGGGTCTGCAGACTCTCAGTGCTGCTTCCTGTTTGTTTGATTCTACCTTTACCTCAAGAAACTGATTCACTGAAGTTTATCAGTGCAGAGATGGGAGGTCACAGTCAGCCTGGAACCTTGTAGATGATGTTCGCTGACATGAGGTCCCGACCCCAGAGAGGTCACCCTGTGCATAAAAGCACCCTGCTTCATCATGCATGATTATTCTTTAGTCAGAGGAATATTTGTTCTGACCTTTGCACTCGCCGCTGAGGGTTGTTTTCAGAGGATGCTACAGCATGTATCCAAAAGTGTTTTGCATTTTTCAAAATCAGGATCCCACTGCCCTGCAGACAGTTCAAGGTTCAACATATTCATCTATGAAAACATGTCACTTATATCTTAATATTTCTGCAAAATTCACCCAAAACGCCCATCAAAGGCAAACCTACAGTGAACTGAAAGGTGTTCCATTTTTAGTACATGTAAATGCGTGATCTCATTTGACAGGTGACGCTGTGGAGTTTCTTCCCCAACAGTCAGAATCAATACAAGTGCTTCTATCATTGGCTTACAGTAGTTTAAACACACTGAAGTAGAATATTTTATGACACAGCCTTCTCTCAAGAAAAACAACCACATGCCTCCATCACCACTTTCTGTATGATGCCCTGAAATTAATCAAATGATAATTAAGCTTCTAATGACCAGAACTGGGAGGTGTTATTTAGAAATCACAAGTTTTTTCAAGGTTTTATCCAGGCGCTTTCAAAAAAAGAGGTTGAAACAATGAGGTGATTAGTGTTCATTTTGAGAGCTATTTTAGATTTAGTCTGAGTCACTTTTTAGTCATTTTTATCCTTCATAGTTTTAATCGAAAAGAATTCAAAACATTTTAGTAATTATATTGTTTATATGTTTTTTTGAGGCTGATTCATGGATCATGAATCAGACTCAAGGTGACAGGTTGTATAAGATAATGTGTGTGTCATGTCTCCAGCAGTGTGTGACAGGTTTAAGGGCTGATTTACGAGCACACACTTACTGATCATCATCTGAAAAGCTCAACATGTCTCTATTTATGCTCTCAACAAATAACTAATGTGAGCCAACTAGGATTTGTCCCCAGGTTCATTGTAAACTCTGACTTATCCATGTGACTGTTAAGAAGCAGAAACATAACTTGTTTCTTCATGTGCAACATGTTAGTCTGGAGGTTTAAACTGGTGTCCTCTCACAGAGTTGGTGATTCAAACTAAACTTTCATCTCTGTCAGAGAAAACTGATCTGAGTTCAGACTGTTTACTTACAGCACAGCTACACTCACAGATAACTGAGCCTCCTACCTGCCTGTCAAACACCATCAACCCACAAACCTTCTCCAGTCCGGACTGAGTGGAGTCCTGCGGGGTGAAGCTGTGAAGGCTGCGAGCGGAGCTAGCTGCTAACAGCCACCGCTGCAACTAACAAACTCCACAAATCCATTCAGCAGCTCCATCATCCACAGTCAGACACACGGCTGATTATTTACTGCTGAGTTACAGCTCACAACTCGCACCAACCCAAACATCCTGGTGCAGACTATTTACTGGAGTTTACCAGCCTGTCGCTCATCAGGCATCTGAAGATCATTACAAGCTGTCAGTGTCCAACAGTCCACCACCAACATTTACATCACGTCTTGTCTAATTTATCAAGATCTATTTTTTGCTCGTCATCGACTTGTTTTCATCACAGAAAGAAGGTCATTGATGAAAAATTTCTATCCTAGTTTTTGTCATCAACATTATCACTGGCACTAAATGTGTGAATCTGAGTGAAAAACTATTCAACACAGACAGAAATGTATATTTAGAAGCTTACTGTGTACACAAATGCTTTTACAAAATCAAAATCAATAAAAAAAAGACTGTTTGACAAACCTGGAAGTGGTATAAATATTTATGTCTGCATGTCTGTTACTTGTTAGTGAAATTAAATTCTTAAAGACTTATTTAATTTATCTCTTGCAACTTGTGAAACACCTTCATCATGGAAATGTGCCAGAGTAACCCCTCTTCATAAAGATAGGTGACACCACAGACATTAATAATTATAGACCGATCTCAATTATCTATAGCAAAAATATTTGAAAAACTAATCTTTAATCAATTATTTAAATATCTTAATGACCATAACATATTATCCCCACACCAATCTGGTTTTCAACTTAACTATTCTACCACCACGGCTCTTTTAAAATTTACAAACGATATACTGTCAGCATCTGACAGCAATATGCCTACAGGTGCTATATTCATTGACCTTACTAAAGCGTTTGACATGGTTATCATTATCTTCTTTTAGACAAATTATATGCTATTGGTCTTTCTACTGACTTTATTATTTTTTAATTCCTTTCTTCATTACAGAAGTCAGTGTGTTTCCTTTCAGGGTAGCCGATCAGACTTCAAGATTATTGATAAAGGTGTTCCACAAGGCTCATCCTTAGGTCCTCTCTTGTTCTCCATCTTTATCAATGATCTTCCTCAAATCTGTTCTGACTGCCAAATTCATTTATATGCAGATGACACTGTAATATACTCCTCCAGCTCTGATATCTCACAAATTCAACACTCTCTACAATCTGATTTTAACTTGGTTCAAAAATGGTTTTCTTCAAATAAGCTTCTTTTGAACAAGAAAAAATCATATAATATGTTTTTTTGCACTCGACCTGATTCTTTGTCTTTAACTAAAAACTGGTGTATTGGTTTTCTTGATGGAACAACAATAGCAAAAGGTGAAGAATTTAAATATCTGGGCCTCTGGCTTGATTCCCAGCTATCCTTCAAACCTCATATCAACTCAATCTCCAAGAAAATATTTGGTTGTCTGAAATCACTTTATCGTTCTGTTGATTGTTTCTCACGACAAGAAAGAAAAGAAAAGAATTATAATGCAATTGATATTTCCAATATTAGACTATACTGATATTATCTATTGGAACAAGTCTCCGTCCTCTTAACGTATTATAAAATAGTCTTTGTAGATTTGTGCTCAGGTGTCCATATAGAACCCAGAGTCCTAGAAGAGTCCTTGAACTGGCTGGCCACCAAGTCCAGAAGGTAATTCCATTGGTCATTATTTATTTTCAAGTGTATTTATTTCAATTTCCCTTCATATTTGAAACAATTTTAATTCCTCTCAGTTCACAATACAACCTAAGGCATATGGATCATCTTTTTTTCCTTACACGTAGAATCAGCAAAGAAATCGGTCATCGTGCTTTAAAATTCAAAGCTCCATCACATTGGAACAACCTTCCTTGCTCACTTAGGTCTATCACTTCTTTTCATATCTTCAAATCATCTTTAATTACACATTTTCAAACATCCTGCTCTTGTTTCTGATTTATCTTTCCTTTTCTCTCTACGACTCATTCTGTTCATACTTGCTTTCCTTTTGTTCACGTACTGAACTGTATATACCTTATGCATTCACCTTGCGTACACTATGAGTGTATTTGTCCATATAAATATGTATACTGTACTTGTGCATGCATGCAAATGTATTTATATGGGTGTGTAAATGTATGCTTATGTGTACACAAGCCCACCTCTACGTACGTACTTTCGCAGAGGGTTTTCTGATTGTATTTTGACTGTGTAATACTGGCTGGTGGGGGGGGGGTGTCTAGGTTTGGGGAGCATTGTTGGAGTGTGCATGTGTGTGTGAGTGTGTGTGTGTGTCCTTGTGTTTATATGATTAGTATTATGTTTTGTATTTAATTTTCATTATGTTTGTATTGCTGATGTTTGTCATTATTTTTAAGGACCCCTTGAAAATGAGATGGCACATCTCAAGGGGCTATCCTTGAAATAAAGAAAGAAATTCCTGTTTTAAGCAGTAAATGTTTTCAGACTAAATTAACTGTGTTTTTACATCCTGTCAGTCTTTTCTACTTTAGGTTTATTCAACATTTGATATGAGTATAACTGATGATAAATTAATATTGACAGTTTACTGCTGTTCAGACATTACAGGTGATGTCAGGAGCTGCCTGCAGGGCTGCACTTGTGTTATTAACGGCTGCCACCAGGAGGAAAGCTACTGAATAGATTTAATGTTCTGTACCTGCACTACAAAAATAAACCTGGATTTAAAGACTATAATAACACTGTTTTGATTCAGGTTAATTCTACACTCAGAGCTGTTTGTCTCCTCAACTGCAATCATGCCACACACAACCACATCAATATGCTCTCACAGTAATTACACAGCTGTCTACTGTAACGCTGCCGCCATCATTCTCAACTCATCATATCAGTGACGTGAGAGTTTGTCTCTCACTACCTGTTAGACACCAAACACACACTCCTGTTCAAAGCTTGGTTCATATCATTTTAATAGTTTCTTTAGTTTGTTGTTTAGAGCACTGGATCCCAACCTGGGGGTCTTGACCGCCATTAGGGGTCACCAAAGCTTCACGGTGGGTCTCAAGGCCTTTTTGATTTTAATAGTTGAAAGAAAACTGCAGCATTTCATTCATTTATGTGCAGAAACCTAAAAGACATTGTTACTTTTAAAGTTTAGATTACTATTTAAGATAAAGACGTAGCCCCCTGCGACCCTGCGTCCACATATGAGGACATCACATTTCAGTTTGGCTGCACCTTATACTTCATTCTGCCTAACTTCAACCTGCTGTCCTCGTACGTGGACACTTTTTGTGCCATCTAGTGGCAACAAAAGCACAGTACACTAATCCATGTAAAACAAGATGGCGGCCATCTCTGCCGAGTCAGTCTGTAGCTGATCCCGACACAGAAGTGAACAAGGAACAAAAGCTGAACAATTTTTAAGGCTGTAACTTGTTTATTAATGATTTATAATGTTTGTTATCATCATCTCGGGACTTAATGATTGTGTCATTTGAGAACACTGGGACTAAAGGGGTTCCTGAAGGAGGGAGGATTGGAAAACACTGGTTTGGAGTGATGTCACTTATTGTCTATCCGTACATTTGGCTTGTTTTGTCTTTTAAATTGTTTTCATCAGTGTTGTTTTGTAGACGAGGCGCCACTTTGTTGATCCAAATAAAGAATAAAGAGTAGTGGGGGAGGGGGCACAGCGTGGAGCGTAAACATGTAACATCTGTATGCAGGCTGCAGTCTATATGCAGTGTTTGGAAGTGGTGACAACAGTGACAGCTCAGGCAGAGGAGCATGCAGCCTGAGAGTGGGAGGAAGAGGAAGAGGAAGATGCTCTGCTGCAAGTGAAAACAGAACCAAAGAAGAAGAAGAAGAAGAAGAGTTATTGTTCATAAATCACCTCCATGTTCCTGAGGTTTAGAAAACAGATGTCGTTTCTCAGAGAAGTCGGATAGAAATGTTTTCCTGACTAAATCGTACAGCGTGCTGTGCAGATATCTGTGCTCGCTCACAAGCAGGTCAATCACTGTTGTTAGAGACGGGAGAGAAACACAGAGATGTGTTCATTAAAGCCACAGCTCGTTATGGATTATTCTGATTTATTACAGCAAAGGTCACTGCTGGTCTCCACTGCTGCTGACACAGAAACAGGACGGAGTCACACTCAAAGACAAAACTAATGAAGTCCAGAGGACGAGTGTGTGAGCAGATGTCTGACAGTCGCTGTTTCACGGCTCAAATCCAAAATAATGTGAGTCGTCCAGCCGAGCTGGAGCTCAGCTCCCAGCAGCAGAGCAGCAGGTCAGACCTGCAGTGACGAGCTGCACTTCTCCTCCGGCTGCAGCAGCGTGAGAGAGTCTGTGTGAGCCGTCCTTCACCTGCTGACTGACCGAGCTGGAACAACATCAGTCACGTCCAACACAACTCCTTTACCCAGAAGTCTGAGGGAGATCTGTCTGACCTGCTCCCTGTGTCCTCGACTCCTCCACACCAACAGGACACGTGATGAGGAGCTACTACTGTCCACACACACACACACACACACACACACACACACACACACACACACACACACTACCTGTAATGAAGTATTTTTACATCATTGCATTGGCGCTTGTAATGTAAAGAGAAAAGAATGCAATGCAAAAGTTTTTGACGTATCGTACACCTTCTGTATTTGATGCCTGCAACATGTTCTAATGAAGCTGAGACAGGAACATGTTTCACTTTTCTTTTACCAACACTCGGGCTGCGTTCACACCTGCCCTGTTTGGTTCAGTTCAGTCTAACTCAGGTTTGTTTGCCCCCTCAGTGCGGTTCGTTTGTGCAGGTGTGAACACACCAAAACAACCGGACTGATCTTGCAAGTGTACTGTTCTTCAACGTTTGCTTTACTTCCTGGATTTTTCCCACATGGAAATTCTGACCAATCAAGAGCAGCTTTCTCACACAAGGCATTTGATCTGGTCCTCTTGTAAATGCTGCCGTGAGAACACCAACCAACTCTAGGCAATTATACAACTTTGGAACAACATGAGTCCCTGATTCAGACCAGAGGAGACCGCTCTAGGGCTGACAGCAGCCTCAGTAAGGAGGAGCCTGTGACTGCATTACCTTTCTCCTTCAGCAGCTCTCTCCACCTGGGAAAGGCTGCCCCGATGTTGACCCTTGTTTTTTGAATTTGCCGTTCACGTTGCCTTTTTGATTCCCTTTGTGTTTTCTTGGTGACGAGGATTCCGTCTCCCGTGACGCTGCATGTGCATGACCCTGCATTATGCTCAAAGAGTGGGGCTGTGTTGTGCTGCAGTAGTGCCGGGGTCGTAGTGAAGCGCCTCTTGCTCCTCTCCTTCCTCAGTCATGCAGTGCTGGCCTAAGGTGGGGCTGTATGTCCCTCGCTGGCGGATGTATTCTCAAGATGGTGAAACGTTATGGAACCCCCCAGACGACTTACCCGCACAATGTACAAACAAATCTGAAATTCTCCTTTTACCAGAATAAGTCAGATGGTGGTGGTAATGATGCACCATGTATGCAGACATCAATTTTTGCCAATAAACAACTGAATATGTTTCACACTGTGCCTTTAACTGTCGGACTGTTTGTCCTCACAGTTTTTCAAAGTGTCCATGTCTGTGAGCAGCTGAGTCTTTCGAGGATGCTCCTTTCATACCTATAAATCATACTATCATCTGTGTCTTGTGAAAAGTTTCAGGTGTGTCTTTTTTGAATATTTCACAACTTTCCCAGTCTTGTGTTGCTCCTGTGCCAACTTTGTTGAAACATGTTGCAGCATTAAATTCAAACTGAGTGTATGTTTACAAAAATAAATAGCATTTATCAGTTTCAGCATTAAACATCGGTCTCTGCACTGAGTTCAATTGACTATGGGTCAAAAAAGATGAGCAGATCATTGCAGTCTCTATTTATTTACATTTTACACAGACTCAAACTTTGTTTGAACAGCAGCTGTTCTTCACTCGTACTTCTTCCACTGATACCAGCTACAACAACAGGGCTCAGTGTGACTGCACGCTTATTGTTTTCACAGTGTGTAGAGAAGCCAAGGAGATGTGACTTCACCAAGGAGACATAATGAACTGTAATTAAGTGGCACCTGATTAATTGGTATCCATGGCAACAAGCGTCATCTGCTCCCTCCATATACTTTTCTTTATCTCTGATGGAGTCATTTGAAAACACAATGTGCATCATAAATACCACAGTGAGTTTTTACTGCAGTGAATTGGCAGGAGGCTCGCTGCTGTGATACAGAGTCAGCTCCGACAGAAGCTCAGTGATCACTGCCCTCATTAATGTGGGCTGATCTGTACTGTAACGTCCTGCTGCTGCTGCTGCTGCTGCTGCTGCTGCTGCTGGGAGACCTGGATGGAGTTTGTCAGGCTGCACCAGTGACATGTGAGTTAATCACTTCAGTGGGATTTATCAGTGTGATATCAGTATGACTCCGCCCACCAGTCCACCTGTGGTTGTATGACTCCGCCCACCAGTCTACCCTGTGGTTGTATGACTCCGCCCACCAGCCCCCAGCTTTATTTTTGCTGTTGATGCTAACTGTTTGCACTCTGTCCCTTTGCTGCTGTAATGTTGCATATACACACATATATATATATATATATATATATATATATATATATGTATATATATATATAGCACATCCCCGTTGTGGGACGAATAAAGGATTGTCTTGTCTCATCTTATCTTATCCTAACACTCACACTGACCTCTGACCTCAGAATTCCAGTCAAGATATTCTCCAGTCCAAGCGGACATTTGTCAAATTTAAACTAGTTTCCCTCAAGGTGTTTTTTGAGATATTGCATTCACAAAAATCAGACAGACAAGGCAACAGTGACCTTGACCTTTGACCACCAGAATCCAGTCAGATTATTCTTAAGTGTAAGTGGATGTTTGTGCCAAATTAAAAAACAAAATCCCTCAGGGCATTCTGAGAAATTGCATTGGCAACAATAGGACGAATGTTGGGACAACATGAAAACATGATGCATATGGGTGTCGCTGGCGTGGAGGCGTAACGACAGTGAGCTGTAAAACTTTCACGAACAGTAAAAGCTCATCTGGACGTCACTGAGTTGTGAAGATGCAGAAAGTTATTGCAGCTTTAATAAAACAATGTGTCCCCCCAAATATTTGGACATATTTTCATCCTAAGCGGTTTCAATTTAATGAGTATTTTATAAACTATTTTATATAATAAACAA
The DNA here is from genome assembly GCF_011397635.1 of Epinephelus fuscoguttatus. Classification (NCBI taxonomy): domain Eukaryota; kingdom Metazoa; phylum Chordata; class Actinopteri; order Perciformes; family Serranidae; genus Epinephelus; species Epinephelus fuscoguttatus. The sequence continues at coordinate 2,853,058 of NC_064752.1, read as the reverse complement.
CAAAAAGCTACGATTTCAAGTGAAAACTGAGGAATATTATCGCAGACTGTTCCTGGGGTGCTTCACGAGTCTGTGCAGCACTGAGCGGCTCAGAGGAAACAACCACAGCAGTTAAAACTGGGAACTAAATGATAGCCTGAATAACAACTCAACCACAACAGGAGTTTAAAAATCAGATGAACGTGTGGAGCCTGATCTTTACATCCATCTGAGGGTTTTATCTCTCCAACCTGGGGTGAGCTCTCAGATGAATGGCGCTGACACAGACAGGCTTTTCTGCCCGTTACAGATGAACCTGCGTGACTCTGCATGCCTCACAGGGCTGCTGGATTCTGGCACACTGGTTTTTCTTTGAGTACTCACACGGTGCCTTTGAAACTACAGTATGTGTGGTCACCCAAAATCACACACAGGCCTGCACCTGGGGGCCTGCCTTAATGGAGCTGCAAGAGCCCGTTCCTAAATGAGGAAATGTATTGAAAGAAAAAACAACTTGACAACAAGCAGAGCATAATGTAAGGCTGTGTTACTTGTGAAGGCAGCAGCAGCAACTGCTTCATTTCCACATGACCTGAATTAAATAAACTGTTCAGCACCTCCTTTTTGGGATCACATTTAAATCCTGTGCTTTTAATAAACTGCAGACAGTTTCTCCTGCAGTGTAACACAGCTGCTGTCTGCGGACAGGAGAACAGGACACATCCTCACTGGGAGCATGTTCGTGTCCTGGGCATCATGTTTTACCTTTATTAATATTCATATGTGAGGCTCTGCCCTGCCAGCAGCTGCACAGGTGGATACATGTACAGTCTGCAGGTTGAGATTCATGAAGCTTCATGCAAATTCCTCCAGATGTACAAAGAAACTAGACTCCCTGCCCCGTGGTTGTATGACTCCGCCCACCAGTCCACCCTGTGGTTGTATGACTCCGCCCACCAGTCCAGTCTCTGACAGTCTCCATCCATGTCAGTGAAAACATGGATGCTTCACACACAGAATGTCAAGGCAACTGAATCGAACGCAACTGGACTTATTCTGTCTTAGAAGACGTTTCACCTCTTATCCAAGAGGCTTCATCAGTCCATGCTTGTCTGACTCGGCTGGAACTAGTCTGACAAACTGGTGTGGAAAAACCCAGGTATTTAACCTCTGGGGAGGTCTTCACAAGGCCAATGATGTCATTGGACATCAGTGACATCAGTCTTCACTGGTCGACTACAAACATGACGTATCATGTGAAACATGGAAGTAGCTACATGCCCATTAGCCCACAGCGTCATTAACAGGCGGCTCGCTCAGTGTGTGACGTGCACTTGGAGATAAAATATAGGCCTATATTAATGAAGGTTCATTAGTACGGTTTGTATTTCTCTGTAATGTAGCACAGTGTTAACAATGTTACTGATACTATTCTTTCTCACACCTTCAACTCAAAATATATCATTTCATCATTACAGCAATATCAGAAACATGCAGGAGACTAGTCCACTGATGGACCCTGATGAGGACTGTTGGTCCACTGATGGACCCTGATGAGGACTGTTGGTCCACTGATGGACCCTGATGAGGACTGCTGGTCCACTGATGGACCCTGATGAGGACTGATGGTCCACTGATGGACCCTGATGAGGACTGCTGGTCCACCGATGGACCCTGATGAGGACTGCTGGTCCACCGATGGACCCTGATGAGGACTGCTGGTCCACCGATGGACCCTGATGAGGACTGATGGTCCACTGATGGACCCTGATGAGGACTGTTGGTCCACTGATGGACCCTGATGAGGGCTGCTGGTCCACTGATGGACCCTGATGAGGACTGCTGGTCCACTGATGGACCCTGATGAGGACTGTTGGTCCACTGATGGACCCTGATGGACCCTGATGAAGACTGCTGGTCCACTGATGGACCCTGATGAGGACTGCTGGTCCACTGATGGACCCTGATGAGGACTGTTGGTCCACTGATGGACCCTGATGAGGGCTGTTGGTCCACTAGGAACAGTCTAAAGCCCTGTTTGGATGGGACTAGTTTTACATAGGTATGCGTGGTAAAGTAATAATTACCAGAGATTTTAGTCCCGTCCGAACGTGCCACGTCAGTAAAGATTACCGCGACTTTTACCCTCTGTAAAAGGGTCCCGGACAATTACCTCAGGTAATACTAATCCCGTGCGAACAGACCAGCAGTAAATACGGGCGTAGATATTTCGTCATATCCTGTTTACAAGTGGTTTTTCGCGAATTTTCAAGCATGGAGGCTCTTGAAGAAGCACTCAGTTTTGCACTTCACAGTTGGACAAGTCCGTGTGAAACCTCAGGTACTGTGGGCCTACGACGAACACGATTCAAGTGTGTTCGAGTGTGGTATGCACAGGAAGTAACGTCATATGCACATGACGACAGGAGGAGATGGCGGTGCGTGAATGGATTTACCCCTTGTGGTAGTTTTGCTGATATTTCTTATCCCGTACGAATTGTATGTAAAACTAATCCCGTCCGAATAGTGCTTCAGTGTGTGTGTGTGTGTGTGTGGGGGGGGGGGGGGGGGCAGGCAGAGCTGATTCAAAGCTGCAACATGCATTGCAATAACAATCCCAAAAAGAGTCGGTGAGATCCTGGAGGGATGAAGAAGATGAAGTTATTTGTAATTTATTGCTTCATGTATCAAGCTATGTTCATGTCTGACAAATGTTTCACTGCATCTGTGTTTCTGGTGACTTATAATGAACCCACTAACTGACATCACATTTTTCCACCTGTCTTGATTACAGGATTTCAGCTGTATGAAGATGACGTCACTCAGCAGCAACACTTACATGTCATCCTGTGGACCAAGACATTCAGAGCAACTCTTTCTTTGTCTTTGTACAAGGAATTAATTCTCCAAATCCACGGCCAGTAATATAATATGTGTTTGAAGAAGAAAAGTAAGGAACAAGTGTTGAGCTTAAATCCATGTTTAAAGAAGTCTGTCCCATGGTGACAGTTAATTTGCTCACTTTAAGCCTCAGGATGAAAAACCACTCAGATCCGCACAACTAAACAGATCCGAGCCCAAACCTGCATCGATGTGAAATCACCACCAACAAGCTGAAACAAGGCTTTTTAATCTAAAACTGCACCAACTAACACAGGAAACAGAGTGTGAGCGGTGTCTGCACCCACAGGAGCTTTTGTGCCAGTAATAGATGGGCCTGTGTGGCTGTGTGCGTCTCAGAGGGCCGACTCAGACGACCACAGCAATTCTTTTATACTTAGCAAAGACAGCGAGGAGAAAGAGGCTTCTCAAGCAGCTGTGACAGGCCGAGGAGCAACACAAAGACGCCCCGAAACAAGGAGAGAAGCAGCTGAGAGTGCAAACAGCCTCTCCTGGGTGTTGGATTAATAGAAGAGGAGGGCTGCAGCTTTGTGAGGTGGAGGCAGAAGGATGGAGGGTCGAAGGAGAGCAGAGAGGAGGGAGGAGAGACAAATGCAAACACCTGAGAGGAGAAGTTTTTCTTTACTGCTGCTGCTGCTTCCTCCAGACTGTGGAGACCTGTTTAATACCACACAGACTAAAATATAACAATATCAGACTCTGATCATATTAAAGTATGATGAGAAACAAGCACATGCGCCTCAAATAACTTATTATTCCATCACCTTTTTAATACTGTCCAGCAGCATAGCAACAATCTGTGATATCATGATTTACATTAATGGACAGATGAGATTTAAAATGATCACTTCACTCACTGATCTGTGTCCCCTTGTTATCAGCAGGAACAAGCAGTGGACACATTAACATGTCACGTTGCTGTGGTGAAGTCATAGTGGGTGTTTCAGACCGGAGTTTTAGTGTGACTACCTGCAGCAACAGTGTTCCTGACAGCTCTCCTCAAAGTAATGGGAATATTTCCAGCGTCTCCATCGTCCAGTTCTCTTTTAGCCATATGGGACTGTAATATGTGATAATCCCAATATTGCACAAATTTAATAGTTCAATTTTTAACAAATATGTTTCTTCTCGTTCTTTTTGAGAAGAGTTTTCATGTTTTCCTTTCACTCTTTGAGACGATCAAACCGGATCTCGTCTTGTGTGAGATTATATCTGTTCCATGTTTTCCTCCTCACTGACTTGGTCAATCCATGTGAAATTTGGCACAGTGGTAGAGGGTCATGGGAGGATGCCAATGAAGCAATATTACATCAATTGGCCAAAGGGGGGCGCTATAGCAACCCATTGAAATGTCAAACTTTGAATGGGCATATCTCATGCCCCGTATGTGGTAGAGACATGAAACTTTGCACAGAGATGCCTCTCCTCATGAGGAACACATTTGCCTCAAGAACCCATAACTTCCGCTTATATAGATTTTCCGCCATTTTGAATTTTTTGAAAAACACTTCAAATGGATCTCTTCCTAGGAAGTTTGAGCCATCTGCATGAAACTGGGTGAACATAATCTAGGGAGCAATATCTAAAGTTCCCTCTTGGCAAAAGTTGGAAAACTTACTAAAACTGAGTTTCTATAAGGCAATGAATATTGCGGAGGGCGTGGCTCATCACATAAAGGTGTAGAACATCTCAAGGGGCGCAGGCTGCGTATCCAGCAACATCACTGATCCTCACACAGGTTTATGAAAAATCCTCTGTCCAAACAACAAAGCAAAACACAACTGAAGCGCTGTCAGGAGCACGCCGAACAGGCGGTGATATATCTAGTGAGCACAATTTTGGTCTCGTCCATTATTGCACAAAACCTTGCCTCATTTGTGACACTTCACACAGGAGATCATGACGCACACTCTGACGTCACCGTCTACACACCAACAATAAAAACACAGTTTCAGGACATCTTCTCTCTGGACGGGGTTTTCAGAAGGTCCTTGTGTCAGTGAGCTAAATCAGTTTGTGTGAATGAAAGAAACATTTTAAGATAGATCCGTAAACATGTGGAAAAGGCCGATATTCAAGGCTTCTTTGAGACCTGCAGACTCTCTGTTCTCCAGTGTGACGACATGAACAGCCTCTGTTGTGTTCATATAAAGACCGACTCAGACTGTGATATTGGATGATGTTTGATTTGTTCCACAGTCCTGCAGCGACTTCATTAACACGACACTGTGATGTGTGGTATAATATTAAAGGACACTTCTTTAAATGCTGAATGCTGCCTCTAATGCTGGAGTTTTCGAAAATACATCATTCACATTCACGGATGGTAGTTTCCCCCCATGATGCAGGAGACCAATTCTCCCAGCAACAGGCGACAAAGTGAGTGAAGATCAAAAACTCTTTTCAAACAGCCCATAAGGAAACGGGAGCTTCCTGCGCGATGAAAGGCGCCGTGCTGAGGAAGCTACCTGGGAAGCTGTTTTTATTTTTTTGGGCCAATCACAGCTGCCCAATTTGTTTTGAATTGCATCATGACCCCAAAATGTTCCTGATTGCTTCCCTTCTGAGTCTGGATTTATCTTTCTCTGTGCAGCGAGGCTCCTCTTCCACCTGCGAGAGTTTGGAAAGTAATGAAAGTCAGACACGAGGCGAGGCGTCTGCATCCAACACAAGTGGAGTTTTAATGAATCAGCACTCTTGTTGTGGCACTTCACTGAATATAGGTCAGAAAAAAAGGCTGTCCAAGAGTTATGGGTTTGTGTTGTATCCAAAAATACAGAATGCAGTCCCAGAAAGTGGCAGAGCCTTTACTCACAGTCAGAGCTGCAGGAAGAGTCTGTGTGAAGAAGAGCTGGAAGGAGAGTTCACATCCAGGTGTTTCAGATCAGTCTGAATCTGATTCTGTCGTCTGATCAATCATTCATAACTGCTGAGTCATATTAAGGCTCACAGGAGCTGCAGATAATAACACAACTGTCACAGTCCATCAGACAGACAGATAAACCCATTCACATTCACACCATGTACTATTGTAAAGCCCCTTTATACTCACTGTCTCCTGCTGGTTCTGTGTTTATACGATTCATTTACAGCAGTGTTTTAAGGCTGCGTTCACACCTGCCCTGTTTGGTTCAGTTCAATCAATGAACTCTGGTGCGGTTGGTTTGTGGTGAGAAGGTGTTGCGACCTGGATGTGAAGCAACTGCAGTCACATGACACATTGTTTGGGTTAAACATGAGCATGTTACAGTCCTGGAGGATTATTAATGTGCACCTCCTCCTGTACTGCCTTAATATGCACATTCAGCACATCCAATGCATCAAAACATTGTTTTCTAGTTGGAGCCGCGTTTGCCTCGTTTTCAAACTGTATGCTTTGACTAAAATGAACAATGACAGCAATATAGTCCACGATGAGCAGCGCTAAAATCAACCTGCGTAGTTGTCCCTCCATTGTGACATTAGAAAGTGTCACATTTATCTTGCAAGTGTACTCTTCTTCAACGTTTGCTTTACTTCCTGGATTTTTCCCACATGGAAATTCTGACCAATCAAGAGCAGCTTTCTCACACAAGGCATTTGATCTGGTCCTCAAGAAATCATAAGGATACAGAAATAGATAATAAAGTATATAACACAATGTATACATATATGTTGTAAAAAAAAAAACAGAAAACAAACATGAAATATGTTCAAATATGTGCATTCTACTAAAGTGTGCTCAATAAAAGAACCAGAATAGAATAAATAAGAATGAAATGTGAGAGACTATTGTACAGTTAAATCATGATATACATGTTTTTATGAACGGTGTCTATTTGCGCCCAGGTGAGACCAGTCACACTGCAGCTGTTGAGCTGTGTGCACCCGTCCCTACGATGTGTTTTCTGCTGTGAGGTTCCCTCCCTGCAGAAAACACAGAACATCCTGAACGACTCGTTCCATCCTGCTCATCTTGAAAAAAATGCCACAGGTGCATCAAAACACCACGCGAGTCAGTCTCTGCCACAAAGCCATCACCATACTGACCTCTGACCTGAGGCCAACTCACTGCAACACATCACAGCTCATTCTCTAAAGTGCAATAACTTATTTTATGTGATATATTATGAACGAGCACTTTTTAAAATCCCATTTTAACAGCATATGTTGGCGATGAGTACACGGTATCTACATATACTGAAGAATATGAGTGGAATGGAGGCATTTATTTATTTTTATTACTGTTTATTACTTTAACATGACCCTGGTCCTTGGTGCACCTGCATTTCATTGCATGTTTTTTACAATGACAATAAAGAAATCTGAATCTTTGTACGACCTCAATCCACACGACCACCTCTCTATGACTTCCTCCATGTATGATACATGAAGCACCTCATGGATTTAAATATAATGCAAATAAAATTTAAATGTAATTTCTAGGAGAAAGACAGTGACTCTCCTCTGCTGGCGGATCATTTGTATCTGTGGAGAATAAAAAAAGCCAAACTTTAAGAACCAAATTCTCTTAAAGTGCCCTCGACTACAGAGCAACCAATCAGACACACAAAATTGTTTTAAACAAAGTTCTTAAAAACCCACCGTGCCCTCTTCTCCACCACGACTACCTCCTCTCTTCTCCTCTTCTGAGACTGTCCGATGCTCATAGGTGTCCTCTCTGAGACCACAGCCTGGTTATAATCCTGCTGCATTTGAAAAACACAACAACAGTGTGGACGAAGTGTTTCTGCTCTCACACACTTTATAACTGTTTCCATCGCAGCGCCATCATTCACCACACATTCACGGCCCCGTGTGGCAGCCTCACACTGATATCCTGCAGTCTGACACAGATTTTATGAGACAATCTAACACACTGCGACATGAAATACTCCCAGACTAAAGGCACCTTCAGCGTCTGCTCCACCTGACCTGCATACACTGCCGGCCTGTGGGAGGAAACTGGAGCAGTGACAGGACTCCACACAGGAACACCACCAGGGACCCACCCTGCAGGGACCTCTCTCCTGTGAGGCAACACTCACTGAAAATGAGCCATTATACCCGCTGTCGGGTAAATTCCAGCCACCGCAAACTGTACCGATTCATTTTTAATAGGCTGAACTGTGTGCTGCTCAATATTCATACTGATGTACCCACCAGTGGGATATTTCACACAGGATTATGTAAAGAATGTGTGACCCAGGTCTGATATTTAGCACTTGAAACAGTATAATCGACTGTTTTGCCGAGCCTGGTAGAGAGTGTTTCCACTCCACGCTGAGCAGACGGGGTGGCTATCCTGCCTGGAGCCGCAGCCACGCCGGCTAACAGGATTGGTTTTGGTTTGAATGGACAATCTTCTTGTCATGCAGTTTAAATACTCCTTCTGACGCCTGTTCAACCAACGAGGACACAAACTCTGCTGCTTACATTCCTATCTGTGTCGTCCTCTGCAACTTCAGGCTGAGCCACAGTAAACCTGTGAGTTCAACTTCCACCAACCCACAGAGAGCCAACACAACATCAGTCACTCAGAGAGCCTCAGTCCAGATTCTCCCCCCCGATGTCATCATCTGACCAAATCTTCAAGACAGAACAAGACAGATTAATCTACCAAAGAAGCCCAGCAGGCAGGAGAAACAGCTGAAATAGCTTCAGTTAACTAACAGCAGAGTTCCAACATTTTCATGGAGAAAATTTTAAAACTTTTCCGTGACTTTTCAAGGACCCTTAATGACATTTTTTCTCTTTGTACCACTTACCCTGCACTCTTCAAACATGTCAGCTTTAAACTCTATTCAGGTTTCAGGTAGCAGAGAAAATGTGACCTCGTCACATGTCCACGTTTGGTCATGGACTTTCCACGTCCACATATGACGTCCAAGGTACCCTGGGTGTGTTGGTTGTTGACGTTCTGGGACGCCGTGTCAACTTCAGCCTGTTACATGCATTGTCTGTTTTCAAAATACACTTCTGTTTTCACAGGAAATGTACAGTTTGCATACAGTCTCTTTCAAAATAAAAGCACTACATCAGTACAAGACCATGATTGATGTTTTTGTCCTCCAACAACACACACACATGTGGCTGGCTTTAAGAAAAAAGAACTGCAAGTACAAACTGGTTCTTCTGATTCATACAGGAAGTGAACACCGGCCTTAAGGGTGAGAGTCGGTGGTTGTTGGACCCATCCATCACCCCTCCCGCCCTACTCAGACTTTGCCACCTTCACTTTTGTTGTCGTCCTGCTGCTTCTCCACCTGATGGCGCCAGGCGCTGTTAAACCATAATGGCAACCGGCTAGGTACTGTTTCATGCCAACATGAAAGGATTTTCTGTCTGTGTGTGACGCCAGAAGTCACTGCCTAAGCACCGGTTTTTGACGACCTCAGAGTGAGACCAGGTTGGAACATGCAGAGATGTACCTGATGGTAAGCAAGACGTCACAAATCAACACAGAGCTGTGTCACATCGACAGCTACAGGAAATAAATTTGCTGTTATGTGACATTACATTATTACATTACATTTTCCATGACTGTGGGAACCCTGTAACAGTAATGAATAAACTGTGAGAATAGCTTGGTAAAAGTAACTGACATGAAACTGAAATGCTTGTTATAACGATGAAGTTACATATATATCTTTGTGTCCACGTTACACTTCAATATCTCAACAGACTTTAACAGTTTTAATGACTATTTATCAGGACACATTTAAAGTTATTGGCTTCTTTCCATCACAGGTAGCTTGTTTAGATTTAGTCTACTGCAGTTTGCAAAGCATGCTGGGAATTTCCCTCTACTACTCTGTTTGGAGGGCTACTCTCAATCCCACAACAGAAACGGGACACCCTTCCCTGCGCAGCAGCACTACAGACGAAGTGGTAGGGCCAAGGGGGAACTGGGATCAGGCCCAAGGCAATCAGAGAGTCAGGAAATAAAATCACTTCCTCCTCATTAAAAGAAGTGAAGTCAGGTATCAATAAAACACTCCTTCATGAACTGATTGGATCCTTCACATCGTGACATGCATGTATATCTCACTGATGCACTGTGGGAATATTTACAGAGGACTTGTGGCTGTTATTCAGGAGCTAAACAAACTTAATTACTGAGGAACCGCACTGGAGTTTGACGTCAGTGAAATGTTGGGTCTCATGTGTTATGTATTTTAAGTTGTTCCTGCTCAGAAACACAAAACACGAGACTGACTGACCACTGCAGCAGAAAACTGAGTTGGAAATGTAAGGTGGGAGAAAAGCAGGAGGAAAATCTGCAGCTATGAGCGAGACAAGTCCAAACAGAGAAACATAAATCACAAGATGCATTGTGAAGTCATTTTACAGAGGCTCTCTGCTCAGCACCGCAAATCACTAACCTGATATATTTTTTTTTTTAAACACAACTTTGTTTCCCTCGTGCTTCTTTTTAATGTTTCACAGCAGCTCCGCTCCACTGAGATGTGACTGAAGCAGCCTCTTATATCTCCTTATTTTTATCTGTTTACTGAGACGATCCTGTAAAAGCAGAGTTTAAAGCTCCAGTGTGACGGATTCAGAGGGAAATATTGTCAGAGGTGGAATATAATATAATCAGCTGAGAATAAGAATCGTTGGGTTCTCGTTGTCGTAGATTGAGACATTTATATCTACACAGGGAGCAGGTCCTCGTCTACAGACGTTCTACATCTGCAACGAGCAGCATTGGAATTACACTGATTCTTTAAAACATGAAACGTCTCTATTCAGTGTTTTTACTGGTTTAAATCAGCTGGTGTGTGTGTTTCAGAGAGGAGGAGACCTCTGTGGATGATTCAGCTCCTGAACACTGAAGGAATTTAAACCAGGAGAAGTTTCAGCTGGTTGCAGTCTCTGATCCTCACCACTAGGTGCCACTAAATCTCCCTTAATCTGACACACTGTTCCTTTAATCCGTGACAAAACTTGTCTGTTGCCAGTTGACCTGCATGCTCTACTTCCGTCTCAGTTTCCTCCTCTTTACATGCGTTTTTATTTCTCTTGTTTGTCTTTCCTCCTCCTCCCCTCTCATTCTGTCTGGGTGTGCTTCATTAGGCCGTAACACCAGTCGACTCAGCACAGGTGCACGGTGACGAGAAGATACAGGGTCATTAAACCCTCCCGTCGCTGCACATTATGGTGTATACCTCCTTTGTTAGCCATAAATTTTAGCGAGCATGAGAGCAAAATGAAAATATAACTTCTCTCCGTCTCTCTTATAAAAATACAAGAGTTTGGCTGCAGTGGCGTTTTATGAGCCGTGCTGCTGCTGCTGCTGCTGCTGTGGAGCGAGAGGGACGGTGCTGCTACACAAGACGTGCCACATAATGACAGTGGTAGGTGGGTTCGGTTGGATGTGTTTTGTGTCGGTAATGGGAGTGAGTGGGCGGGATGGAGGCTGCAGCTCATTAGACACATACACTGTAATATGACTCCACCATATGTGACAATGTTAATTTGGATAATGGGCTATCAGTGCTTTTTACAGAAAAACACATGTAGCATCAGGACTGCTGTTTCTAAGCAGGTCACTGAGAACAAACACTGTGACTTGGTTCATCGCCTCTTTCACATTACGAGACGGTCACACACGACATGATGAGGAAATTAACCTTTGAAAGACGGACCTCCAGCAGACGGCCACAGTAAATGGTTGTTTGCATGATTCTGTTTAAACTGATCTAAAATAAGAACAACAACAGAGATAATTCACCCTTATAGCAGCAGAGAGCGAAGGCTTCTGTCTTCCTCATCATCAGGTCAGTACCTTATGATACCTGACAGCAGAGTGAACACAGTTCTCTCAGCAGCAGAGAGGCTTCTGTGTTCATGTCATTACGCTGTACGCTCGTAATGATGTCAGTGCATCGTGGAAGATTGTGGGTCAAAATATCCAGAAAAGCACACTGGCTTACAGACTGCAAAATCAGACGGAATGAAGAAGAAAATCCTGGTATATTTGACATACTGTATTTGACATACAGTGTACTGGGACATACTCAGTCTTCTTCTGGTGTATAATATAGTATGGTGGTATAGGGACTGGAATGTACAGTTGGTTATGGTTGAGTAAAGATCATGTTTTGGCTTGAAACACTTGGTTTTGGTGGCACAATTCTGGCTGGAAAAAGTAGCAACGTCTCAGTTTGTCTGCCTAAACAGCTGCTGGAAGCTCAGTGACGAACCACAACCAGTTTTGTTGACTGTTGGTGTTGAGCAGAGATCTGCAGGTTGGCGGTCTAGGAGTCACACCATCCACCATCCCCTCCACCTCCTCAGGACAAAGTCAGCTCACATACTACGTCACTTTAGAGATGTTGGTATGACACACATTCGTGAAATGTACAACGCAGACATTTTCCTCTGGGGACTGGACAGTGAAATAACTGTTAGCTACAGCCTGAATCAGACCATGAATACATGTGTAAAATCTACGAGACACAACTCTGAAAATTATTTGTCAAACGTCCTAAAGAACCGAGCATGAGATGGATCGGCGGTTTGGTGCAGCGTCTACAGTGATGCTGGGCCATCGTGATGAAGACGGAGCTGAGCTTAGAAGAAAAGCTTTCGATTTCCTGGTCCATCTGCATCCCAACCCTCACCTATGGTCATAGGCTCTGGGTAGTGACTGAGAGAAAGAGATCGGAAATACAAGCGGCTGAAATGAGTTTCCTCTGTAGGGTGTCTGGGCTCAATCTTAGAGATAGGGGGAGGAGTCAGACAGCTGGAGGGATTGCTTCACGTCAAAAGAGGTCAGATGAGGTGGTTCAACATCTGATCAGGATCCTGCTGGTCCCACTGGTAGGAGGCCCCGGGGCAGACCCAGAACACACTGGAGGGATTACATATCTCGTCTGGTCTGGGAACACCTCGGGGTCCTCCAGGAGGAGCTGGAAAGCGTCGCTGGGGAGAGGGACGTCTGGGGTGCTTTGGTCGGCCTGCTGCCCCCGCGACCCAGCTTCGGATAAGTGGTTGAACATGAATGAATGGACGTCCTCAGCTTGTATCAGCCTGTTAGTGTTTATCATGTAACGTTCAGTAAAGTTTCAAGTTTAAAATCAAACACAAACATGTTGTGAAGTAACGTTACGACCTTTCAGCTCTTACAGCAGTATTTCAGAAAGATTTGGGAACATCCTGATATTTACTGAAACACTTTTGGCCACTAAGATCTCAGCATGAATATTTGATGCCGTCACATCTTTAATAATGAGAATAAAAGAGAACGATGGAAAAATTCATGAGTCTAATTACTGATACTGGCACACGCCCGTGTGCTGCCACCCCACTGCCCTACATGTACTGTAAAAATCTTTTTCTGGCTATGACCTGACCCAAGATCCACCGGGGGAGGGGGCAGCAGTCCAGAGAGTGAAGCCTTAATGTGTTTGTGGTGTGACTCCGCTGCCAACTAGGCCATTTAGGAACATCAGGGGCGTAATGAAGTGAAAACAGCTGTGGAACAGATGACTTTTCTATCACAGGGGAAAATAATTACCCTCCCATCTCATCCCACTGAGTGTTGGGTTGAAGGGATGCAGAAACCAGATTCCTCCCATTCTCCTCCACTTGTGACCCAGTTAGCTGCAGAAAAACCTGCGAGATGTTCTGTAACGTGTGTGACGGACAAATTAGTGGGTTAAAATTAAAATTGCAAATATTAGTTGTTCTTGTATAAATGAGGACGTAGTAGAGAGTCATTTATTTCATTCATGGTTTTTAATACCAGGACAGTCTGCAGCAGCATGCGTACTCCTCTGAAAATAAATTTCATTTTCGTTTATTTTCTTCTGACTCAAGGTCACAGTTCACCCCTTTTTTTAAAGTTCTGTTTGTTGTGTTATTGGCCTTCACGGCAGCGCTGAAAAAAGAAACCAGCAGCATCTTGGTGCCGTGCGCTTTGAAAAATGTGGGACAGAAGAAACACTCTCAGCTCCTGGTGAGAAACAGCCTTTCAAAGTCTGTTATTTAAAACATCTTGAGCCCGGCCACCATTAAATTCTTTTCCAAATCAGCTTTCAACGGCTGAGAGTGAAAGCCAAAGCCTTGACAAGCTTACAAAGTTACTAAGCTGTGGCTCAGACGTAAATAAATAAAATATCTGAAGTAGCTGAAGAAACAAAGGGAGAGGGGGGTCCAGAGGGGTCCTGACCTGCGGCGCTCGTATGAACAGTTCAGTAATCAAAGTCATTTCTTCTGGTTTAATCCGCCTTCTTAGGAGTCACTTGTGTTTGGGTGAAGGAAACATCCCAGAGTCTCCGTCTGCTTCTGAATGGTATCAACATCTTTGAGAAACTGGACAAATATGTCTGTTATTACGTTTCTTTTCTCAAACTAAAAACAAAACCTCCCCCAAGATGGAAATTTTACTGGAACTCACATTTGAAAAGAAAAAACCTCACAAGTTTTGTATTCCTACATCGACCTGGTCTCACTGAGTCGTCCAACAGAAACAAAGAATAAACATTTTTACATAAAATCTATCCAGTGAATTCTGTCATTTCCAGACGTGTGGATGCCGATAAATCTTGTTCTTTTTGTGGACACATGATGAAACATCTTTCAGTGCAGAAACAAACATGACATTTCTGTCTGATTTAAGTTCTCATGTTTTCAGCACCACTGATGTCGCTCATTGTTTTACCCTGAAAGATATGATCTGTTCTGCTGATACTAGTGACATGTTCATTTCTTTACTGTATTTGGGAAATTGAACTCAGTGCTGAGCACTCTGCTGCTCACAGCAACAACACAAGCACGGAACAGAAAATGACAAGGAAAAAAACGGACTGAAACTCTGACGTGAAATGCATTGTTTGTGTTTGTTTTTTTCTAATGTCCATTTTTATTTATTATACGTTTTCTGAATATTTTTATATTATTATTATTATTATTATTATTATTATTATTTAATTCTCAGCTTTTGTAGAACATCATTAATCTCCCATTGCAGTTGATGTTCCCAGCTGCTCTTGTTTTATATCTGACATGATCTGTGTGTTGTATGGTTGAATAAAGGTTAACAAAAATACAGAGCTGTTTTCTGTGTTTTCCTGCACTGTAAACCCAGATTTTGTTTCTAATTAAACTTCAGAGTAATCCTAGAGCATACTAGTCAGAGTATACTAATTCTTTCATGCTTTGTAAAAACATGTTATCATTACTAAACAACAATAGTTGCTTGTACTATTTAGCTTAAAGATTTATTCCACTAATCATGTTAAGCAGAGATAACTTGGTATGTTAACTTTTTTGTAAGAAAGGGGAGGGGCTAATTCAAAATTCTGCTTGGTCATGTGACGAGGCCAGCTGCTTGCAAATGGTGTGTCCATTTCAGGCTCTACACTTGGTGGAACCAGCACAGCGGTGGCAGACCGTGAAGCAGCAAGAGGAATGGTAGTATGTGAAATAACTATAGTAGTGATCTTTGTGGGGAATTTTAATACCCAAAACAACAGTCTGTTAAGTAAATGCTAAAGTAAACTTAGACATAACTTGCTGACGCAGTTTTTTTCTGTCTACTGTTTGAGCCGACTTTGCAAGTGCATGGTGTTCATTCATTTCAAGAAGTAAACTTAAACTAAATTAAACTTACCTCTATCTCGGAAGTTTAATTAGAAACAAAATCTGGGTTTACAGTGTTCAAACAAGTTGCAGCTGATGTTATGCTTTTTTGTTTTTCAAAATAAAATGCATTGGAGCATTTAAATGTACTGTTTAATTTCTTCATTTCCATACAATTTAACTGAAACAGTGTTTTTATACAATCTTAAAAAACAAAAGCTAATTAAATTAGAAGAAAATACATTAATTGTAATGAATGATAAGTTGCAATAACTGGTCATATTTTTGAGTAGACACTACTAATATGTACTTATCAACAGCTTGACTTATTTAGTTTCAGCTTGTGTAAAAACTTAACCCGTACAAGGCAGCGGGTTTCCACGCAATTTGCGTCAACTAATTCGGGTTTAGAGTGTACGAAAACTACCAAAAAAATATATATCCCACGTAATGATGAGCCAGTACTTCGTGCATAACCCACGATAATTTGGAAGTCTGATCATGTGGCCAATGTGCTGACAGGAGTGAACAATGATGCTGAGTCTTGTGAGGAGGCAGCTCAGGGAGGTGGATCGGTCACCAAACACAGGACTCTGAGTCATTTTAAGGTACGTCCTGAACGTTCCTCTTCCTAACCCTAACCGCTGTAACTCTGATCAGACTCAAATGCAACATCTACTCTGATAAAACAGCGTCACAGATGCAGCAACAAATGTCAGTGATGTCACAGCCTCAGAGACAACAACAACAACAACAACAGCTCACTCTGCCTTTTTATTTACTCCTATGGTTTATGTGTTTACAATTTACGTCTCTGATTTTGCATTAAAATATTGTTAATTGTTTCTTAATCTGTCTAAAGCAAAGTTACTTGTATAAACACACGACACCTTTAATTAACACACCAAGTCAAACACACAAAACAACAAGAACAACATCAGCAAACAAAAGCTGGAGTTCATCTCCTCACAGCTCAGTCTGCTTTGTATTTACTCTTCTACTCCATATTTTTGTTTGTTTTCACACACAGATAAAACATGTGTTTATAGGTAAACATATATGAGACATATGAGATATCTATGTAAATATGAACGTCTTTATATGAACTGTATATATGTATGTTACTGATTTGCTCTGTTGACTTTTGTCATTTGTGGAATCAGCTGTAAATTTTATTCACTGCCTTTTAATTGTGTTTGTGTTTAGCAACACGCTGAATGTCGGCCAGTAAAGCCTGTTGAATTAAATTAAACTTAAGTCAAGAACATAACTTCATTCATACCAACAGCTGTGTGAGGATACGTTGTGTTGTTGGGGGGAGGAGTGTCTCTGGGTACAGGAAGTCATAGATTTGTTTCCTAGAAAATAAAGACTGACCGACGTTACCGTGGACCTGGTACTGAAGCTTTAACGTAACACACAGGAGAGTGTAGGAGCTGTGAGGAGCAGGAGGAGGAGCTGTGAGGAGGAGAGAGATAGAAAGGATTGTTTGAGGTCTTTAACTCGGAGTAATACCCTCTAATTGTGAGGCGTATTAAGACTGTGAAGAGCTGAGAGGGTTTTAACAGAATGAAGGAGAAAAGGATGATTTGTTCACCCAGCGACCGGCAAACGAGAGGAGCAGAGGAGCTGTTCTTTCAGCACCACTCCTCCCTCCTTCCCTCTCTGCATGTCTTCACTGTGTGTCTGTCTCACTCTGCGTGCCTCACACACACACACACACACACACACACACACACACACACACGTTATAAATCTCTGTCCGAATCTCTGTTTGTGTGCTTTTCTCTCCATCTTACTCTGTCCTCAGTTTCAATCTGATCTCAGTTCAGAACCAAGAACACGCCCCCTGCAGGAGGAGCAGATCAGGTCATGTCTTACTGCTACGAGTTGAGAGGGCAGCTGAGACAGGATTGTTTACAACCAACATAACCAGACAGCTCATGATGCTCCACAGCAGGTCTGCAGGATATCCTGATAAGATGCATGAACAATTAAAAACTATATTTTAGTGCAATCACTCAATTAATAAACAAAAGTTTGTTATAATGATGCACCTGAAAACAGAACCAGTGCACAGGCACAGGGCCACAGCAAAGATCTGGGCTCCATGCACAGCCAGTCTCTGTTAGCTCTCTCTCTCTCTCTCTCTCTCTCTCTCTCTCTCTCTCATGCACCTTTCTTTCTTTCTTTCTTTCTTTTCTTTTCTTTTCTGCAACCCAGACTTTGCTCTCTTGGGGAAAAACATAACAGTGCGTTGGTGCACACTCACTTGGCTCTCGCTGCATTTAGAGAAAAAAATCCCAGTGCAATGACGGACTAAACCATTTTGTGCCAGTACGGGGTGGGAGGGGCCTCAGACAGCTGTAGCTTTTTCAAACAACATTCATTTTTTAAAATCAACGTATTCAGCCAATTTTAATTTAGCTATGGCGCTAATAACTTAGAAATAAAAACTGCAAATCAAACCAAACTTTTCTCTCCAGGTTTTCTCGATGACCCCCAACCACTGGGGCCCTACCACTGGGGCCCTACCACTGGGGCCCTGGGTAGTCAGTCCCAAGTTTTGCAGCTTGTTCCAGGTGAGATATATAACACGACTATATTGTGAACATCAAGTACAGATGGTCACCTTTCTTTAGCCACTGCCTGAGACTCGCTTCGGCAATTAACCTCTCTCTCTCTCATAGACATGACTCGTCACACACACACACACACACACACACACACACACACACTCCTGCGCCCATCCAGATCATTTTCTGCTGAGCAACAGCGTGAGCAGGCGAGGTGTGTTTCTCCATACCGCCAACGTTACGGTTTAGTTGCACTTGGCGACCATGGAGCCCCTCGGCCACTTGCAGATATTACTCACATATGAACTGTAGAGCTGTGTTTGTCTCCACCGTGAATTAATCCTCATGTTTCACGGTGCAGAAGCAACAGTTTAACTTTCTGCTAACTGCTAACAGCTAACTGTTTAACAGAAGTTTCAGGTTCATCTGAGCCGGGTGCTTCTAAATAAAAGCACCAGTGCTTCCACCTTGATTTAAACATAACAATACTTTATATACCTTCATAATAAGAGTCCCTTATTAAACTGTATTATAACAGTACTTTATTTAACTTTGTTGTAACATTCTATAATTTTGTGTTTTAGTAGTCTGCCGTACTTTAGAGACTTCAAAACATCGGCTATAACTCAGCCCTGCTCACAAATAGTCGAAGACAAATCTCAGATCTCAGGAAACTGGCAAGTGGCACAAAAATCAATCTGCAGGGCGCCTTTAATGTCACTGAACACACCACAAACACCAGACCTTTGAAGGATTGAGCTCTCTCATAGACCAGTAACAGAAAACATTTTTAATAAGCACATAAATCCTGTTTCTGTCGTCAGCAGGACTGCTGACACTAAAACCTCCAACAGGACCACAGGACACATTTCCAAGCTTCACACAGACCTCGAAGGATTTATATGTTTCACGCTTCTTAAATACAGCAGCAGTATTTCCTGAGCGCTTCAGTTTCACATCAACATGAACACACAGAGGAAACAAACCCAACCAGCTGATGTCTGATCAGAATGTGATGGCTCATCTTTCCTTTTTTGGAAGCCAAGAAGCAGCACTCTCTGATATTAATGCTCAGTGTGCACGCACATCTCACATGGATGGCAAAGCAAACACACACACACACACACACACACACACACACACACTGATGGCATCCTCTCCGCAGGAACGAGTGATTTGCGGTTCTTGTCCAGACCCAGCCCCTCAGCCACACCACGCGTGACTCTGAGAATGTTTTCCTTGTGTGTGTGTGTGTGTGTGTGTGTGTGTGTGTGTGTAACCGGTGGAGACTGTGAGGGGGGACGACAGGCCCGCAGCTTGTGATGCTGCAGCTGAAGCGGCTGCATGAGGACTGCGGGTTACATAAGCAGAAGCTGACACTAATGATGATGTGTGTAAATGAGTCTCATGTAGTGAGTTCAGTCTGAGGAAACTGTGCGCGCGGCCCCTACCTGGAAGAGGCGCAGGATGTTGGCCACCATGATGGACACGGAGCTGGCCGACGCTCCGATGACCCCGACAACTTTCTCCGGTTTGACAAACACCGGCGGCTCCCCGTTGGTGCACCTCACGTCCGACGTGTCCTTCTGAATGAGCGCCTGGACGAAGGTGAGCGACTGCTCCAGCGCGTACGTGTCCCGGGAGCAGGTGTCCAGGATCCGGGCGCCCAGGGTGACGTTGGGCAACAGCTCCTCGTCGCCGTTGATCTGGTCCAGGGCGTACATCATCGCCTCCAGCCGGTGGATGCCGTTTTCCTTCTTGATGTCCCCGCACGGCATCCCCGGGACCCCCCTGGCGTGGACCGGGAAGAGCCCCCCCAGCGTCACGTCGCCCTCCACCCGGATCGAGTGCGGCGCGTAAATCTCCTGGGAGCCGGCCAGGTCCAGGAAAGCGTGAAGCATCCACAACACCCGGAGTGTCAGACCCGCTTTCAGTTGGGGGGCATTATCAGATGGTCTGCCCATGATCGGATCTGCCCCCCACCACACACACCCACACACACACACACACACACACACACACACACACCAACAGTTGAACCACAGCAGCTCCAACACCGACTCCGGCTGGAAAACGCGGAGCCTCTGCAGGTGCAGACACTTCTTAGGATAGTTTTACAAATCCAACACCCGAGTTCATTCCTGTCCTCGATCCCGCGGAGAAAAACGACAATATGAGACTACAGTAATCCCGCAGGTTCACACACACAAACACAAACACAAACACACACACTCTCTCACACACACACATCCAAAGCAAGCTCAGCCACTGATTCACCAATGCGTTATCCCTGTGAAGTGTGCGCAGAGCTGCTGCCGCCGCTGCACGCAGCCACGGTCGCTTGTTGCTCGAGAACCCATTCCGGGATTTGAGAGAGGAAACAAAGAAACACACAGCATCGGTGCGTGTTCACACACAGCTGGAGGAAGGAGCAGGAGAGGAAGACTCCGTCAGGCTATCCCGGTATTCCGTGTGTGGAGCCGTGAAGGACCCAGCCCAGCCGGCTCTGATGTCATACTTGAGTAAATAACAACAGATAAATGTGGTCACACCTGCGGATGGAGATCAGGCAGCTTTAATAGTTTCCTCGAGCCTGGACTCAGGATGTGGGGACACAAAGGAGAAGGCGTCAAAGCGGCACCGCACGCGCTGCTGAGTGCACGAAATAACTCTGCTGAGAGCACGAGCCGTCTGTGACTGGCTCCTCATCCCTCCCACAGCCCGGCCCCACGGTCACCTGTCTGTCTGCGGACAGATGCTGCTGCGCCGAGGAGCACAAGAAGAAGAAGAAGAAGAAGTGGAGGTCTGTGGGCTCAAAGAGTCTGAATAACGAGAACCCCCCCTCTCTCACACACATATAGACACGCAATCACACGCGCACACTCCGCCCACGCGCGTTCGTGTAATTATCAGTCCAAGGTGCCAAAACGATTTGCACAAACACACTGAAACAAAACACATTTGGAGTTATGGACAGCTCGTGTTGTTATGAATGACTGCATTCAGAAGAAAATAAAAAAGCTGCAGTTGTTTCATGTTTACACACACACACACACACACACACACACACTGAACACTGGTTTATCTGCTTCATATTTCAGTTCTGCTCACTTTATTAAAATGGCTTTAAATCATTAGTTTGAACTGTTTCAGAGCTCTGCTGCACAAAGTGACTCCTTACTCTCATCATGAATTCTGAATGAGAAGATGTGTTTACATCAGAACACCGACTTAAAGGTCCAGCGTGTCAGATTCAGGAGGATTTAGTGGCACCTAGTGGTGAGGGCTGCAGATTACAACCAGCTGAAACTTCTCCTGGTTACATTTCCTTCAGTGTTCAGGAGCTGAATTATCCTCAGAGGTCTCTTCCTCTCAGACACAAACACACACACTGATTTACACCAGGAAACAATAACGATCACGGAGGGGCTTCTAACTACAGTGGCCAAGCAACGACACAAAAAAGCAAATGTCTCTATCTAGAGCCAGTGTTTGGTTTGTCTGCTCTGGGCTACTGTAGAAACATGTGGGTGCAACATGGTGATCTCTGTAGACGAGGACCTGCTTCCTGTGTAGATATAAACGTCTCAATCTACGACAACGAGAACCCAACGATTCTTATTCTCAGCTGATTATATTATATTCCACCTCTGACAATATTTCCCTCTGAATCCGTCACACTGGAGCTTTAAACTCTGCTTTTACAGGATCGTCTCAGTAAACAGATAAAAATAAGAAGATATAAGAGGCTGCTTCAGTCACATCTCAGTGGAGCGGAGCTGCTGTGAAACATTAAAAAGAAGCACGAGGGAAACACAAAGTTGTGTAGCGCTGAGCAGAGAGCCTCTGTAAAACATTATCATTATTATTATTATTATTATTATCAGCTGATTTTACACTAAAGCAAACAGACTGATTAGATTATATCCCCCTGAATCCTATGCATTAGCTTTAACTAGGCCTACTGTCACCCTGTGACGCACTGCACGTGTGTCTGTGACCTGTCGGCAAACAGAACAAATACAACATAACACATGAACTGTTTCCTAATTTGGTGTCAAAGCGTCCGTGTCCTCCTCATGACTACAGGACTCTTCTGTTTAGTTTCATTGAGATCAGAGAAAAAAATAAACATGAACTTATTTTGTTTTTTCCTTTCACACAAACATCAGGTACAAATGTCGAGGAAATAAAGTAAATGTCCAAAGTTGAGGTGAAGATGAAATATGGCTGATGACAAGATTACTGATGATGGATTTCAGCGTTCAGACTCAGTAACAGTTTCATATGAAGCTATAAGAAGACGGATGTAACATTACAAGCAGACTGACAGAACGGACACACAGTGGGAGGTACAGCACAGGAAGGGTGTGTCCCGACAGTATTGGAATGCAGCCGTGGCCTCCTGCTGCTGAACTCAGCTCCAGTCAGAGTCTGATTAATGACAGATTGAAGATCTGACGACACAGAGGCAGCAGCTCCTCTTTCAAACTCACAGAACGACTTCAGACACGTGAATCAATTAATGCTAATGATGATATTTTCTCCACAATGAAAGGGTCTAAATTTACCTGATGCAGATTTGCTGTCACAGAGCTGAGTCACATGACTGCGTCTGTCTGTCAGGACCACCTGAGGAGGACTAACTATAAAACTATTCAGACGCCCCTCACTGATCTGGATCTCTCATTCAGTCCAGTTCTCTCCCGTGACAATATGAAAAGCATTTCTTGGATGTTAGTTTTTGCACGGGGACATCTTCATGTTGGGAAAGCCTTCGTTAAACTTCTGCCACAACATCTGAAGCACATCTGATCTAAAATATTGTATGTTGTATCTTTGCCTTCATGAAGAAGCTGACCAACAGCCACAGAAGAAAAGTAGACAAAAGTATGTGGACACCTTGTCCCACATATTAGTTACTTTTCCAACTTTTCCAACAAGTCAAAACAGGAAGCAAAGAGTGTAGATGCAACTTCGTTTGATAACAGAAAAGACTGAGTACAAATCTGATTCAGATTTTTAAATACATGATTTGTCTTATGTACAGAAACATGTCTTTCTGCCTGACAGTGTGATCACACTGGGAGCGAGGCGAATTTTTCGCACGATAAGATTACATACAAAGTCAATGTAAAGACGCGAATAGACGCAAATTTGTGCCGGCGGCGCAAATGACGCGAATGGCGCGACGCGAATGGAGCAAACATGCGAAATTCGCGTCATTCGCCTCTTCACACAAGTTCAAAATATTGAACTCGAGCAAAATATTCGCTTGATGCTGTGTCGGGGCAGCCTATCAGCGTTGAGATTTTCCTGTTGTCACCAACGTCACTGACATGCTGCTGCCGTTGTAGTAAACAAAATTCATTCAGGAGACATGTGACTTTCCGGATACAGTGAATATTTATTGATTTTCACACGCAAAAAACTCAACGGAGACAGATGGATATTTATTTTGGTGCTAATATTCAATGCAGGCTCCACTTCACCAACGGCAACTGGGATGCTCGCCCTCACTGCAGGTGTCTGGGTTATGGAGAACGCAGGTAGCCTTCACACACTTCTCTGCCACATCTGGATGGACCTCAATGGTCAACAACTGCCCCACGTTGTTCCGAAAATGGAGGACAAGCTAATGATAGCTGTTTGTGGCCACCCTGAGCGTTATGACGTTACGTCCCCAAATTATAAGCTTCGGACCAAGAAAGACCTGGCGTGGAGGAATTGAGTGAGGAGGTCGGTCTGCCTGGTAAGTTTTGAAAATTGATTCCAACTATTGGCTGTACATTTCTATCAACAAAATTAGCACTAGCATTAGCTCCAGTTAGCACAACCGATGTAGCTTGCTTTCTGGCCGCCATACTTGTCTGATTTACTAGCAGTGTGAACACACTGTTACTCACGTGAATGTCGCGAGTAAAAACAAATATTCCAGCGGTCAAACTCGCGCGAGTAGAGCGAGGCGAATATTTTACTCGCGCCCGGTGTGAACACACTGTGAGAGTCCGAACATGAAACAATATCCTCCCCTGTTCTGGTGTGACTCCAGAGGTGCATTTGTTACCACCAAACGATGTTCAGACACACGTTCGTATCCTAATTAAATACGTCAGTTCTTTATGAACATCACAGCTGACACACCCACAGTAATGTGATATCTTTAAGAGTCATCAGAACAAAAGACGGATGACTGTGTTAAAGAGTATCTGGCATTAATAAATCTGCTGTTTATAAAAAGTCAAACAGTACACAAAGTCTGTGGACACAAAAACTGAGGGAGAGACGCCGACCACGACTCCCAGTTTGTATTTCAGCAAAGAAATCCAATCTCAGAGCCTCAAATTCTGTTCAGTCTCTGCTAACTGTGAGCTGAAGATTAAACTGTCTGGAAAACTGACTTTACGATCTGCAGCTTAAAGCAGTTTCATTATGGATGAATCAGTGTCCACAGCAGTGTGTTTTGTTCATAAATGCAACAACACATTCACACCTCAGACCGACTTCTTCTCCATAGCAACAGCTGAGGCTCATGGGTACTGCAGTATTTTGACCCGTCTCACAAACTGATGGACAAACCTGAGTTTAGAACGTAAACACTTGGCGGTAATTACAATATATATATATGTTGGGAAGGTACACATCATGTTCATACATGCTGATAATGCACCATAATCAAAATCATAATCAAACTTTGCTACTGCTGCATGTCAATTTTGTTTCTATGGCAACAATATGTTGACACTAACGGGGGGTGTGGCCTTCACAGTGATGGGATACCGATCTGGTGTATGTGTATCACATGATACTAGAAATATTTCAACGGTCACACGGCGCAGCTCTAGATTTTAAATATGTAATAGAAGAAAGTATTTCATGTTCGGGGGTTTAATTGAACACATTTTTACCAACAGCCAATTCTCCCTAAATATTCTGTTCATTCCAAACCATTTCCAGGCCTGGAAAACAGCTCCTTTGATGTCACAACTTTTCAAGGGATTTCATGACCATGGGAATCCTGTGTGTAGGAATATGGTCCTTAGAGTGAGTCAGGTTCATCTACAGTTGACCTATGGCTAAGCCACGCCCCCTCCACTCACTCGGACAAACTATCAACATTCAGTGCCCGGCGCTATGGCAGGTGTCACAGTACACGGCATTTCACAGGAGGCAACTGATGATTTTTGGGGACATAACGATCAGATGTCATTGAGAAGTAACCAAAAGGGCCTAAACTACGCATTGGAGGGATATATTCATCATTTTATTGTTGAGAAGGTCGATGAAAAGCTTAAATTACAAGCCAACATTTACAGGTCACAGTGTACGCTTGTGAACCGCATCTGGTTGCCGTCACCATCAAAGACAACAAGTTAAAGTGCCACTGAAGTTAAGGTTTTTGGCTCAGAATATGAGAAAAGGATAACGGCCTTTTTACCATCTTTACCAAGAGTGTCTCTCCGTTAGTTTGGTGCTACAGTATTTACACTGAATCATTCAGCATAACGTTTGCCAACCTTTGTTATCTCTGCCATTACAGATAAGTTAATGAAGCTAAGCTCCAGAAGTTAACGTTAGCTTAACTAGAGCCCTTTGGACAACAGCTAACAATGATGTACCATCACCAAAGTACAAAACTAGAACAAAATAGGCTAATGAACTCCCAGCAAACAAGGTGACATGATGAACAACGCAGCTAGGAGCTAACGTTAGGCTAACTTTAGCTAACGTTAGCTAGAGATGTTAAAGATAACTTTATATTTCTTTCCAGCAAAGTGACAATATGTTGCCTCAAACACAATGTTGACTTACCTTAGAACAGATGTAGACATCATTGTTAATCTTATTCACGTTGAGTTGATGTTGTGGTCTAACGTTACCACACAACTTTATCCAAAGGAGACACTTTTCTCGGTTGAGATGTGGTTTAAAGTGTAAAAATACACCTGGTCGCCCAGCCTCTCAGGATACCTTGTGTCAGAGTTGCATGTACCCCATGCACACCGTTTGACCATTTTTAAACTTCAAATCTCAGAAAAAGCTCATAAAACCCAACAAACTGACTTTCTGTAATGCATTTCAATGGACGTCCAGGCAGAGAATGTCCCAGTGTATGGGAATGGCTATACGCACTGTGATTGGCTCATCGTGTTTGAGGGCGGGGCTTAGCCATAGGTCAGTTTAACAACAGGGAAAAGAGAAAGTAAAAAGACAGCGTTAGGTTCAGTGCTGGACTAGAAGATTTGTAACTTTCACACTGAAGACCTCGACTCATTTTGACAACACGAAATTGAAAGATGGACTAAATGTTTGTGGCAATTAAACCCCACAAATTCAGTTTTAACTACTTTATGACTTTTACAGTTGATTTTTTTATAAAGTTGATTTTTTTTTGTTTGTGATCAAAATTGTTTTTAGTTTCCTTCCAAAAATATTAACAATAAATCATATTTGCATAGCAGCATCTAATCTATATGTGTCTATATATTTTACAGAATTTTACAGTTACTGAAACTCCAAAAGAAAAAAATAAAGCTATTGTCTCATCCTCCCCACCCCGGCTGGTTTAGGATGACCTGTGATGTCTGAGTCGTGATATCACGAGTGACAAGAGAAGGAAAGAAAAAACACAGAGGGATGAGTAAGATGAGAAAATGAATAACTGCAAAGACTTAAGACTCTCTGAGGACCTGCAGACACTCTGTCCTGGAGAGTCCTGTGTTTTTATGTGAAGCCACATGGAGGATATAGTTTAATGAAAAAGAAAAAGGAAACAAAATGAGAGTCACGTAGTGCTGGGTCTGGCTGGGCTCAGTTACATCCTATCAAAAGCACAGCGCTCCTAACCTGCAGAGTCGTGCACTTCCAAACTACAAATGTTTCCAACACTTGTAATTCCTGTTGACACTTTTCTGATGTGTTGTCTTTGCCACTGTGACACTTCCTGCCCCAGGATTCACCTGAGGAGAGACGAGGACGTCAGGAATCACAGCAGCCTGCTGGTACAGCGTGTCCTGACCCTGAAAGCTCCGCGGCAGGAAACCCTTCTTTGAAAGGTGTGTGTGTGTGTTTAGACTGTAAAATATGTCACACATGCAACAGCGAGTCAAACGTGGCCTATCATGAGCCATCATGTCTCACTGTCACTTCTCACTGGATGCTTTCATACAGCTGGAGGGACGGGGGAACGACCTTCGAGGAAATGAAAAATGAGCCTCCAGAACATTACAACAACACGACAGGCCATTCTTTCATTTAGATTTTTTAGGTATTTGGCTGATGGTCTCTCCCAGAGTGACTTAGAGAGAGCTAGCGAGTTCAGCGCTCAAGGACACTCGCTGAGCCAAAACACATTTGATGAATGATCCGAGTGTTTCTGTCACAACTCAGACAAAATGTTTCCTGTTTGATTCCATAGGAAAATGCTTTAAGTGCAAATTTGTTAACACACATTACTCAGTGATTGAATTGTGGTATTGAATTTCCCTCAGACGTTGCACTCGGCTATCAGACAGAATATAATGAACCTCTCACTCGACAGTGGCTGCAGAGAGGAGAGCCTGTAAGCTGCCCCGGTAATTACAGCAGCAGTTAGAGAAATGACAGCTCACATGTTTGATACCACTGAGTCCGTCATATTTCACACCTCCTGTCAGAGTGTCCTTGAAGGATTCACCTACCTGCAGCCTCGCCGCACCGGTCACCCTGGATACCAGCTCCTTCCTCCTCTGTCCAGATGGAGCAGTTTCCTTCAGCTGCACAAAACTCTGCCTGAAACATGGAGTGAAATATGATGATGATGATGTCGTGAAGTGATCATTCATTCATTCATTCAGGATTTACAGGATGAAGTTAGAGGAGGATCTAACCTTCTGCATCAGACCCCCTGCACTCATTCTACGAGTAACTTTTGACCCTTACTGAAGTTTGAAGGCCAACTGGAAAGTTCAAGTAAAAAGGTCAAGTAGAAAGTTCAACGCTCTTTGATCATCCGACTCACACACAGAGCTCTTCCCCGACACATTCACATCGAGTTACTGATGCTTTCATTACGTAACCTACTGAAGACTGTAACTCCTCGTCTTCATGCTTAATTTATGAAACTTGCTCTTCCCTCCGAATGGTTTCAAACTCTGCAGCACAACTTTTAGCCACATTAGTGATGGATCGAACCAATTACAGGATCTTTTCATTGGCTCTGAGCTGATTTTGCTAAATCAGGAATTGATTAGGCCCCAAACTCTGATGTCTCTATCAGCTAAATGACGTTCCTCTGCAGTCAGGAAAACATCAAAACCAGAGTGATGTTGCAGAATAAGATCTCAGTGCAGAGAACACACCATGGGAATGATGTTAGACTTTAAAGACGTGGATAGATTTTTACTGAGGTCAACACAAAACAAGACAAATAACCAACGGCAGGAGCAGAACAAGGTAGGGATGACCTGACTGCTCCTCTAGCGCCACCAGCAGCTCTGTTTTCATGTATCCTATGAAATCTACTCAGTGGAGTGTCATGAATATAACTTCTATGATCCGCACACAATGAATGAAATGATAACTTTGGTAACTCCATCATCAAGTAATGACATTCACATCAGCCTCAGTTGGACTCTGTAGTCCTGTTTACACAGCCTCTCTAAGGCGGGAATGTCACACCATTATTCCTCCTTCTGTTTAAAAGGCACAATCCCTACATGGCGGGACAGAGTTGTCTCGCCTTTAATGTGGCATCAGAGGTAGTAACAGCACCAAAACCACATCTGTATCAACTGGACAGCTGGCAGGACGGGACCTTGGGCGTCACTGTGATGTTTTGATGACGTGTTATGCGTGTGACCCACCCCCAGGAGAATTAACCCTTTGAACTCTGCCTTAGAAATGATCCGCCCACACTGGTATTTCTGCTTATTGTGATGTCATTTCTTAGAGTACCTTCAAATTCCTCACATCCCTTAAATCAACCTGACAACCTGAGCTAAAACTTATGTCAATCAATAAACCATTAGAATTGAAAGAAGTGCTGAATTGTGTGTAAAAACACCAAAAATAGATGTTCTCTTATCATATTTTACAAAATAAAAACACAAAACATTTTGACCCAAAAGATTTTTAAATGTAGAAACAACAAAATATTTTTTAACTTGTACATTAATCAGTTGCTGGGATATGCTCATTTTTGTGACCAGAGTGATAGACTCATCATTAATTCCTCTGGCGCAATCTCTAGTGATGTTACGCTCGAGCCAGTTTGCTTGACACAGTGTCGATCTGTTGAAGCGCAAGTGTTCCGAGGCAGTGTTTCGATCCCTGCTTCGGCACGCCCACAATCACGTGACTACCGGGAGCGAGGCCTCGTTACAGGCAGTCCCAATGGTCTTTCACTTAGATGCAGTTCTGACACACAGCCAGCAGATGTCACTCTTCTGACTGTATGAAATGCTTCGAAGCAGTGTGTCATTCTTGAAGCAGGTGTGTCAAAGTGGTTCAATGCTTCATGAAGCTTCGATTTCACCATCACTAGCCATCTCACGCTTTCACAACACATGTAACATAGTGTAGTGATGTCATTACAAGTACACAACTTGACGAGGAGGACAGAAGCCTTAGCTCTCTGCTGCAGTAAGAATGATTGTTTTAATTATTATGGTTCTTATTTTAGATCGATTTAAACAGGATCATACACACAGTGATCTCCAATGGCCGTCCATGGAATGTCTGTTTTTAAAGGGTTAAAAAGTAGCTGATAGCAGTTAGCAGCTAACTCATGATTGTTAATGTTTTTAAAACACTGCTGATGCGTATACGTCACAGTAGAGGCCGACGCTGTTGAGTTACGTCACGCCGCGTCACTCCTCTATTGCTTCCATGATACTGGCATGTTGTCTAATATCACACACTGGAGCGCCATCTCTGTAAAAAGGGCTTGTGTTTGCTGCTAATAAGCTAACATTAGCAGGCTAAAATGCTAGACTAAAATGGTGAACATCATACCTGCTAAACATCAGCATGCTAGTATGCTAATCTGAGCATTTAACTGAACCTACAGCTTCAGAGCTGCTAGCAGGTTTTATACCTGCAGCCTGTGTGTGTGTGTGTGTGTGTGTGTGTGTAGCATCTTTGTGTCTCTGTTTGTCTGTGGAAGTTTCAGCTCCCGGATTATCAACATTTCACTGTAAACAGGCAACACAGCTGAAGTCTCTCACGTCCTGACAGTGTTCCTGTATTTAAATATGTGAGAGTGAAACAGCAGGAGAAACACTGAAACTACAGAGAGCAGTGGAAAGGATTTCCCATCAGCCTCAGCTGTACTCTGTGTAAACAGTAAATGTTAGCAAACGTTAGCATGCTAACACATCAAACTCAGATGGTGAACATGTCATGCAGACTGGTACAAAGTTAAAAGATCTGGACCCAGATACAGACATGGAGCAGTTCAGAGGTTTATTGAAAGGTGTTGACGTGAGCTTACTGTCAAAAAGTCCAAACTGAAATGACAAAGAGTCCACAGGTGACTCGGAAAGGTGCAGACTGGCAGGGAAACAGGTACAGCTACAGGCTCCAGGTTTCAAGTTCCAAAAGCTTGGAAGCAAAAGCACGACGCAACAGTCTGTCCAGGAACATGTGGAAATGTGCCGGTTAAATACTGCAGGGCTGAGGAGGGGAAGTGGAAACAGGTGAGCAGGTGGGTGGGGAAGGTCATGTGACTGTGACTGGAGGGAAGGTGTGAGGACATCTGGTGGACAGGTGGGGAACGACAGTGAACAGGACAGAGAGGCAGAATGTGACAGAAGATGATGACATCATACCTGTTACACATGGAGTCGGCTGTATTCACAAACAGTCAGACAATCCTCTCACAGAGCTCCGGACTTGAAATTAAAGTGTGTTTTACACATCATAGATTTGAAACAATATTTAAACACAAATCATTTCATGAAGACCAGAGTGCACGTGAAATGTGTTTGGGATATTTGGGCAGACAATGGATGGATTGGTTGTCCTTCTGTGGGCCTGCGAGGTGAAGACACCCGGTGTGAATGAAATGACCTGCGTCACACAATGAGATTGTGTGTCATCGTTAAGCCTCCTACAGACTGTGAGATTTGATCATTCTTCTGTGTTTAGCAGCTACACTACACTACATCTAATAAACTTGGGTATGACATCAAGTTTGATGTCTGCAGACTGTACGATGACATCACCCACTGAATCACAGGCTATGACGTACGATGTAATCACCCTGACAGAGCCTTTGAGTACACTCAGTTGGATGGTGATATACAATACAACATTTTTATATAGAACACTTTTAGGTACTTCAGACTTTTCAGTAATTGCAGTATTGTTATTCTCACCCATATCTTTATGCTTCACATGAAATATATTCTGCCTCAGTGAAACATCATGTTCTCTGATAGTGCGCCAGCTATTGAGCCATTCTGCAGGTGCAGAGCAGACTTCTCTGTGTTGTGACCCAGTGACATGACGCTGTGACTACTCCTCTTTTTGTTAGCATGCTGATATTAGCATTTAGCTCAGAGTGCTGCCATGTCCGAGTCGAGCCTCACAGAGCCGCCTTATTTAAGTCTTGTCTCATTCCTCCCTTTGTATCTGTGAAGTACTCTGTAACTGGTGTTTAGAAAAAGGCTCTATAAATACTTAATATAACTAAATACCATTACTGAAGAGACGATTATTTTTCATTGAGTTTTCTCGTTCTGCGTGCCTTCGATTATGCTCCTGTTTGTGCATCACCTTTAATCTGTGAAGGCAGCGGCGTCTAAACATAATAAATGACTCGATAACATCTCCGTATATTTCTGAGCACTTAGTCTCCAACTCCCTGCTCAAGTCATTCTTCATGATTTTGCCGCCTGCACAAAATAAAGATAATTGCATTTATTCTGCTAACTGTGAGGCAGCGTTCAGCTCTCCCGTACTCCTGCATTCAATCACAGCTTACTGACTTTATTTTTTTTTATCAACGAGGGGTCAGAGATGCTCTGGGAGCCGCTGGCTGCTCTCCGAGAACACTAATTTAATGCATAACTTCAGTCTGAAATAAGAGCCCTCAAAACATGATTAAGCTGTTACTTGATCAGTCAGCTGACATTTAACACGTGTAAAATGAAAAATAACTGTAATTAATCACCAACACACGTCTCAAGGTAGACGCAGCAGCTCTGTTGGCAGACCTGAGCTGTAATCAGACAACAGACGGAGCAACTGCAGCGCTGAGTTGGAGCGGAGCCACCAGCGGGTTCTTATCTTATCTTCTCCTAAATGCTCCTTAAAGTGATCAAACATGCAGTACTGTGTGTGCTATCTATCATCTGCGTGTTTACGGCTTGTTTTTGTTCATGAGCAGCTCACAGCCTGGGACACTTCTTCACCAGAGAGGTGGAAGTAAACTGCAATAATTACTTCAACTACTGTGTTTCTGTTTGTGCTTTCACCCATATGTTGAAACAGATGGAAGACAGGCAGCGGTGGAGACAGTCCTCACATCCTTCACTGCAGTAAAAGTACCAATACAACGATATCAAGACAAAATACTGCATTCAAAATGCCACTGAGGCACAGAGCTGTTATCTTCATGTAGGTAAAGTATCAGCAGTAAAAATACACAAGTACAAGTTTCCCTCAGGGTGTCTCTGCTGTTGTAAATTCAAGAAGTTGTATATAAATGTAATTTGTAGGGGACAGGATAAATAAATGCATACTATGAGTACCAGGCTCCAGGTCATGTAGTACTGCAGGTTATTTGTACTAATAAATCTTTTAAATCCTCTTGGCTCAGTCAGAGTCATGTCGGTGTGCAGGCTGAGTAGCCGTCCAGCATCAGTGGAGCAGTTAGACAGTAAGTGGCGACATCATGAACATTGTCACGGTTGGTTAGTGCTGTAGATTAAATATACATACAGATGTAGGAGTTCCTTTTGACTGCAGTACTCACAGTGAGCCTCAGGGGACTGTGCGGGGAAATGAGTCCTGTGTGTTTATTGGCTGTTAGAAGGTGTCGTCTTGTTTGACAGGTACTGAGTTTTGTTTTGCTTCACACTGATGTGACTGCTGAATAGAATAAGATGAGAACAGGGCCTGCTCAGTAAATAATTATCGGGCTGAACAGGATTTCCTAAAAGTTTCAGATCTCTTGGTTCACTTTACTGCAGTATTATACCATCAGGAAATGACATGTTCACTCTGACAGTCTGGCATGTTAGCATGCTAACATTAGCACTGCACACACAGTCCAGCTGAGGCTGATGTGGATGTCATTAGTTCTGCAGGTTATTTGGTCTTAAACCAAAGTACTGGGCACATTAATGTTGACCTGGTGATGGCGCTGATTGGAAGGTCAGAGGACTCCCAGAATCCACACATCATCCCTCCCATCTCGTCACATAATGCTGCTTGTTCAGTGGAGTTGGAGTTGGGATGAGAACATGTTGGTTAAACTTCATAGCTTACAAGTCAAGAATATATTTATCATGCATTTTCATTATTTACTCTCTCACATACATCAGTGCCTGATCGAATTGTTTCCGGCTTGTGACTGCAAACATGCTCTGTTCCCCGGAGGTTTTGTGTTGCATTTACTCCTGATTCAAACTTGTAATTCACATTGTCAAGACTCTGACGCACCGAACCCACCTCAAAGACAAAGGCTGACTGATCAAACGGATTGAGTCACCCCACATCACCTCATCTTACCTTGTGTCTTCAGTTAAAACACATCAAAAAGACATCTGAAAGCTCAGTGTGTTGTGAGAGGTAATTTACCTAGTACACTGTGTTTCTCATACAAAAGAGAAAACTGGGAAGAATCAGACCAGCCGCTCATTTTCACACCTCTTGTTGTGCTGCTTGTCAAATGATCAGAAAACAAATTGGGAATAAAATATAACAAACATAAAATGTATACATGTTGCTTTGCTTGCACCAGCACATTGTCAGCAGTGGTGGAGGAAGTACTCAGATACTTTACTGAAGTAAAAGTTAACAGTACAACAATGGAACAAGATTTCATTAAAAGTTAAAGTCCTGCATTCACAACCCAACCTGAGTAAAAGTATTGAAACAGATGGTGTTTGGACCCAGCTGCAGCACCCAGATAACCAGGAACAGTTTGTAATGATGCTTTTACTGCGACAGCTCAGCAGGTACAGAGTAAGGCAAGTTAACAGCACATAAAACAGTTCAACACTCCGGCAAAGTCTCTCAACAAAGTCTTCGCCAGCACGGCTGGTTCAGCAGGCTGAACCGGGCCGAGAGGCAGGTGAGTGAGCAGGGGCGCCAGCCAACAACAAATACTGTTCAGTTCTACAGCAGGCAATGGAACCACAGAGGAGCTCCAGGAAATCCAGAACCAGGTAAGAACAAAGTCCAAGCAGAAGAACCAGGAGGGGACAGGCTGAAGGTCGAGAAGCCAGCGTAAGTACTCACAGGACGCACGCACAATGGCGAGTGTGGCAACACTGTGAGAACCACAGGAAAGGACCACAGGAAACCACAGGTAAGCAGCCAGGAACACTCACAC
Organism: Epinephelus fuscoguttatus; assembly: GCF_011397635.1. Lineage (NCBI taxonomy): Eukaryota > Metazoa > Chordata > Actinopteri > Perciformes > Serranidae > Epinephelus > Epinephelus fuscoguttatus. The sequence continues at coordinate 2,818,489 of NC_064752.1, read as the reverse complement.
ACTCACACGCGTTTCCATTAACCCTAGAAATGCGCAAAACCTAAATATCGCAATAAAAAACTGGTGATGGAAACACCTACATTTCGAAAAAAACCTCTCAAATATTGAGAAAAGGTTTTTACGCCCTCATGAGGTGGTTTTTCAGATGTGTCGATATAGAAGTATATTGCAAAAGTGTAATGGAAACACTTTTTTCGCAAATGTACGTCACTGGACATTCAAGTCCTCTATGAATTCCTCGTTCACAAATAAAGTTTTGAAAACAAAACAAAAAAAGAATTCCTCGTTCATAAGGATTTTGCCTTTGGAAAACCACTTGCTCTCTTTGTCTTCAGTTGCCACTACTGCAAGCGAGATGATTGTTCCAGCTCCCAAGAGATTTGGAATGTCCATCTTACTTCCACAGACAAAGTAAAGTCTCACGGGACGAGATTTTACGAGAATTACGGCTCATACGCAAAACACCTTTTAATGGAAACACCTGCAAGTCGCAATTGTACTTTGTCGAAACTTTAGAAATATCGCATTTATTTTGCGCAAAACTGTGATGGAAACACGACTAGTGCTGTCATCAGTTGAAGAAGCCACAGGCAAACAGGACACAAGGACACAGAAGCAGGTCTTGTGGTCAGGAGCCGAGGGCTGGTGTGTTCACTGGGAATCAGACAAAGCAGGCAGGTCAGAGGGAGGCAGGGTCAGCAACAGGAAATGAGTCCAGAATAAAGTGATGGAGAGTCTTTCATGAGTGATGAAGAACAATCTGGCATTGAGTGACTGAGAAGGGGTATGTCCTGGCTGAGAGTGATGAGGAACAGGTGAACTGAGTTGCCTTGATGAGGTGGGCGTGGTGGACAAGCAGGAGCGGGTGACAGATAACTGATTGGCAGGTAGTAGTGGTATGACTGGAAAATCACTGGCTGAGGGCTGAGTGAATCCTCAGAAAATTGTAGTTGGAGGATGACTTCTTTTGTTGGTGTCTGAAGCTGGAAGTCACTGATCAAGCACCAGTATGGATGATTCCAGAGTGAGACTGGGTTTGTCATGATGTCCTGAGTAGAAATATTGCATCAGTGAAGGACATCAGTTTCCTGCACGTCCTATTGGCAGTTCATGCAGTCTCGTGAACAACAACTTAATGCCTGAAAACCTGACAAACCTGAAAGGTCGATATATTCTGAGGTCAGGACCGGAGTGTACCGAGACATCATAACTACAGGCAGCCTGATGGTTTCCACTACAGTCGGCCAGACTTCAGTAAAACCACAGAAACGTACAGCATTCTCAGTATAAACATAAAACACTCTGTAAATGCTTTCAGACATGTAAGCATGGATCAGTCTGAGAGACAGGAAATAAACCAGAGCAACACTGAAGGTGTAATTTGACAGAGATTAGTGTTTAACATACATAATATTCTCCTTGATGTGGAACATCGAAGAAATGTCTGTCAATGCTCCAGAAATCATCAAATGAAATCTATAAATTGACACTCAACAGGTGGTGTCCTGTCACAGCTGTCACAAGCTGCTAATATTCAGCTGAGAGCTGCTGCAGCAGTGAAGGACAGGACCAAAGCTCTTTACTCTATACGTCGATTCTTTGATCCAGCTTTTGTTTTACTGTATCAATAATTCATTGTGTTGTTGAAATGTACCTCACAAGGTCAGACAACGCTCGCGCACAGAAAACCTCACGGGAAGAGTTTGTGTGAATATGTTTATGGTCTTTCTTGCTGAGAGACGAGACGTGTTGACTGATTTTATCTGTTAAGTTCGGCAGAGGAGGGTCCTCGTACTTTATTAGTTTTCATGTTGTGTGATCATTTATGCTGAGTATTAATTTATAATCTTTTGTGTTGTTTAAACACTGAAACTGTGAAGTGTTTTACAGCCAGAGAGGTTGTGGAAAGCTCAGTGAATAAAAACCAAATGACTATTTGGCAGTCAGAGAATATATCCAGTTATATTCAGTTTTGGGCCAGCTGCTTGGAAAATGTGGTGAACTCAGCTACCAGTTCCTCGACATCATAATAAAGTTTCACTACATTAACGCTGTCTTCAGAGAAATGTAACAGCAAAGCAACAAGGAAATGGCTAAAGCAGCGCGCTACTTGCAAAGTGACTTATTTTTGACTTCATGTCAAATCAGCATTTTCTCAATGATCAGAAAAACTGTCAGCCAAACAAACAGAAAGCAAGAAATTGAGTTGAGCTGAAATTACAGCTTTCTTTTTCTTTCAGACTTTAGCCTCTTTCAAAACAGACAATGCATGTAACAGGCTGAAGTTGACACGGCGTCCCAGAACGTCAACAACCAACACACCCAGGGTACCTTGGACGTCATATGTGGACGTGGAAAGTCCATGACCAAACATGGACATGTGACGAGGTCACAGTGAGGATGATGATGGTCTGGCGTCCACTGCAAATCTGAAATATATACAGTCTATGTGAGAGACACATCAAGAGGTGCAGTGTAGCCAATCAGAAGCCGAGTAGGGCGGGACTTGCCAAGAAAAGCTGATAGCGAAGCAGCGAGCAGAATAAACTGAAGGATCAGTACGTGAGTGCTTCCCCTCATCTACATGCCTCAGTGTGGCGCTGGCGTCAGTCCCATGACTTTTTCTCAGTGTCATTATCCGGACTTTTATCCAGACCTCCACTGGAAAAAAAGTTTGCTGCACCTCAGAGCTTTATCTGGGAAAAAAAGAGTTTCTAACTTTTATGGATGCTGCTGCAGTATTCGGTAAATTCATCAACCTCGCTCCTGATATTTGACTCAGAAAGTTGTGACATCACCACCACGCGACTGAGAGATGTAGTTTAGTTGGTAACATCACTACTTGTAGTGACGTTACTGCCCATCACTGCGTATAATTATGGTGACAGTGACCAATAAACTACCAGCTACAGTGCGACAGGCTGAACAGGACATGAGGACATACACTCTGCTCCAGGTCTACAGGTGGTGACAACGCACTGAGAAGGTAACTAAAGAAGAAGCAAACATGGATGTTACGTTGCAGGTTTCAAACTGTGAAAAAAAAAATGTTAAAATGCAAATGTTAAACATGTTGGTTAAAGCTCAAAGATGCAGGCAATAAGGTCTGGTGAGAAACACTGAATATAAACAGTGATAACTAACAGGGCAGCTTTAACAACACATGCTGAGGATGGAAACGCCTGAAAACTAACAAGAGAGTCGAAAGAAATAAAACAGAAATCAGTAAATAGTTGAAACATCCAGATTCTTCGTCCTCCAGTTTCTCACATGTGGCCAGGGGTGGAAATCCTGCAGGGGACAGGGGGGACATGACTCCCCCTTCAGTAAAGCTGTCCCCCCCTGGAATCATTTGAGACACAATTAATAATTTTTGAACAGTGCAGTAGTATTTATTGAAAGCACAATGTAAGCGGTGCTCATTATAATCATGCAATAATGTGCTGTTTAAATCTTAAATTGATCTAGTCCCCCCCTCCCATTCCTAGTAGTGGTATATCCCACACTCTTTCCAACGGGCGGAGCTGCTTAGCAGCAGCAGCGGCAGCAGCGTGTGGTTGGACCCGCTGCCCACATCGCACATCGCAGGGTAAGATGTTCACTCACACAGACACAGTTTAACTTACACAAGTTACAACACATCCCATTTACTGTTACAACAAGCCCCAGGCCCAGGCTGATGATATAAACAGTCTGCAGCATTTCTCCTGCATTGTTCAAAAGCCTACTCAATTACGAGTGCTGCTAAGCTAAAAGCTAATGATTAAGCTCAGAGTTTAGTGATAGAGAGGACAGGAGAGAAAGAAGAGGGAGAGGACAGGACAAGAGCAGTCAGTGGCTACCTGTCTGTAGGCTCTCCACCTGTCAGTGAGACAAACATGAAAGACGTGCAGACGAGGAGCGGTCATTACGAGCAACTATTACGCACGGTTGTGAGGTGCGCAGCGGCAGATCTGACAGCACACTGTTTATAAACCAGTTTACCAGTTTAATTGCAGGAAATGTTTAGTTGTTAAGCCATTTCTCATAAGTATAGACATTCACTCTGCCTGTTGGAGAGATAGAGAAGATTAAAGCGTCAAATTGCGGTAAAAGACGCTGTATAAAAGACAGGCTACAACTTTTTTTCCTTGTCCCCCCCTGGAATTATTCTCTAAACTTTTACTGTTTATTGTCCCCCCCAACTATGAAATGGGATTTTTGCCCCTACATGTGGCATTTTATTTTATATAAACACAGATCAGAGCTGCTTTAAACAGAGCAGAAAACAACCAGTGAAATAAAATGACAGTTCAGTCAGATCTTCAGGTTCGGATGAGTTTCTTATCTTAAATTATTTCATGATATTGATATTTCATATCATATGAAGCAAAGTTCACTGTGTGCAAATGTCATGAAAATAATAATAGTGATTATATTTATATAGCTATTTTCATATTGCAGTATTCATTGACCGAGGCATGACTTCAGCAGCAGCCTCCAGGCCTGAAAACAAAGCTCAACGCTCAAGTACCAACAACTGCACTTCCTCTAATGTCCACTTGAGGCTTGCTCCAAGACCGAGTCAGTCCCCACAGACCTCTACGTTTAAATGTAGAAATAAACATGTTTACAGCCTGGTACAAAAAACAGGTTTAGTCGTTATAGTTGATTTCAACATTCATGACGACTGTACGGGGCTGAAGTTTTAGAGACCTCACCTGTTTACATGTCTTAAGGCTGAAAGTGGTCGCCACTTTGAGTGACATGTGGGTTCTGTCTGTTGAAGTTGCTGCCATGGCTACAGTGTTGGTGAGATCATGTAACCATGGCATCACATTCAAGTGTAGCTGTTGCTGGTTCAGTGTGTGTTTTCAGTTCACGAAAGTTTAACGTCCAGTGTGTAGAATGCAGGAGGATATATTGCCAGAACTTGAATATAATATAATTAGGTGCAGTACTTTAACATAACCTTCTTATACGTGAAAAACATCTTTGTATAAATAAGCAAAAAAGCCTTTTTACTAAATATGATGAATCATAACTTCCTCTCTAATATCTATTTTACAGTGTTGTGAAAACATCGACACATTTCTCCTTCAAACAGCTGATTTATTCAAGTTTATCACTAAGAGCTACATTTTACAAGATTACACTGAACACATCATGAGAACGTAATAATTTACCTTCACCCAGTGTTCATTTTTACTGAGCAGAGCCTGAACGCCTCACAGTTTAAATCAGTAGAACCTCCACAAGCTGTTGGTTGCGTCCACCGGCTGCTTAGAGGTAAGGATAACTAGCTGCTAACAGCTAACTGCTAACTGCTAACTTAACGAGCTCTCCTCCTGCTGATGTCATGTTCGTCCTCTCCACATCCACCCCTCTCAGTAGTGTCGTGGTAGTTAAGCTGTTTTGACATGATGATGATGATACAGCGTGTTTCAGGGTTCACGTGACGTCAGATAGCTCCGCCCATCTGCCCCAGAGAGCAGTTAAAGTGCAACGAGCTTGGGGGGGGCAGGAACCTAGAAAAAAAGGGCTCTCTTTTAGTCAGACAGAACGACGCACAGTATCTCTGCTACCACGACTGAACCTTCGATTCCTGTTCATTTTAAATGATGTAATAAACGCCAGTGAAGACGTGCAGCTGTGGTTAAAGATACAGCAGCTCTACTTCTGTATTCTCACATTTCCCTGTATTGATTGTTGTTTTATAGCGTTGATGAATATTTTAAAGCGTTGTGTCTTATCTGTGCACACGAGCAACATCCTGAATAATGCAGCCATACAGGTTGAGAAGCCATGAAACTTGTATGTTCAAAGGCATCATAAAGTTCCCTGTAAACATGCCTCTGTGTGTGTGTGTGTGTGTGTGTGTGTGTGTGTGTGTGTGTGTGTGTGTTAATGGTGAGGACCCAGCAGCGGGAGAAGCAACAACTTCCCACTATTAAAGCATTACTGATTCATGAGATGAAGGCACACACACGGTGCTGTGTTGGAGCTGATCAATCGCTGCACTTCACAGGGTCAAAGGTCAGCGTAAACACGACCGTCCCCTCCTCTCTGCTCTCGTCCTCCTGTGCGGCTGAGCGCAGTAATGACCCCGGCCTCCTGATACGCTATCTTCCCTCTTGTGTCTCCCGCACACGAGACAATAAAGGCACTGATGTTGCCGCTGGAGACTCGTTTCGATGGCTTTCATGGTAATTGAGAGTGAGAACATCATTATGTCTGAGTGGGCGATCAATGCGAGTCTTCTAACTGGGATTTCTTGTTGGGAAATATGGATGTTTTTGTGAAGTGATGAGTGCAGATTTTGGGGAAGTGAGTGGAGACGCTGAAAATACTAAACAATGGGAAAAAGACGCAGACCTAAATACACACCGATCAGCCAAAACACCGTGCCACACTATAAAAAGTGATCAGAAATGACCCTGTTCCCGCCCGGCTGTACGGAGGAATAACTGACCTCAGGAATTTTATTGGCCATTTTCAGGCTGAAGCAGAGCCGTGAATTGATTCTTCAAGGACGGCGCCTTTTTATTCTCCGCACCCACATTAGCCGTGGCTGGAGGAATTATGTTTTCAGGTTTTCTGTCCATCAGTCCGTCCATCCCATTCTTGTGAACACAATGTCTCAAGAACACCTCAAGGTAATTACTTCAAATTTGGCACAAATGTCCATGTGGAATTAACAATGAACATATTAGTTTTTAATGGTCAGAGATCAAGGTCACTGTGACCTTGTCTCAAGAACATTGTGAGGGAATTTCTTCACATTTGGCACAAACTTTTACTTGGACTCAACAATGCAGTGACTGAATTTTGAAGGGTCAAGGTCAGGGTCGAAGGACCCATCCACCCACTAGGAACTTTCTAGGTCCTTGTATCATGTTGTTACCGGCAGGGTTTCAACCTGACGCTGTCCTGCAGTGTTTCATACTGCCACAACTGGCGCCGTTGAGCTGATTGGCAGTCATAACACTATGAAAGGCTTCATCTGGCTGCGTTACAAACTGACGCCACCTGCTGGCATATTATACTGCTGTGAGAGGTGGCTTTTTGGCGTCGGTGCCTGATGCCAAAATCACTGACATTTCAGAACGACAACAGGCTGGATTGACTCACTCCTGGAGCCTCCCCCATGTGGCCATTAGAGGAACTGCAGTATTGGTACTTCGATGATGGATTCTCTTTTCAGCCCATACAGTCCATGGTGTGGTGAAGCGTGGTGTATTTGACAGAGTCGGCAGTTAAGTGTGTTGAGATGTCTCCAAAATGTCTGAAAGTATGGTTGTAACTCAGGTCATGCAGTGCCCCCTGGGTAATGTAGTTGAGTTTATCATGAATCAGAACAGGAGCTGTGATCATCTCTCTTTAAAGGTGGACGGATTTACTGAAAGGAAATTCTGCACATTTTAATACAGCAGAGAGCATGAATATCATTATGTAACAAAGGAAATCTGTATTAATCAGAATTTGTATTCTTCTGATCCAAACTAATTTAGTACATCACATAAATTGACATTTTAAACCGTTGGGTTTCTTACACCGGAGACCAACCATTCAAAAACACAGTCTTTCCCCGCAGGCCAGAATTCATCTTCTCAGTTACTGCTTATCAAACCAGTTTTTATGGCTCTGCATACAAAACATTATTATTTTTATTTACCCATCATACAAATTTGCAGGCAACAGAGAACAGTAACAGCAGAAGTGAAAAGTAAAGTAATATACATTTACTCAAGTCGTGTACTTAAGCACAGGTACTTATACTTCTGCTCCGCCACATTTCAGGAGGAAGTAGTGTTACCGTCACAGGTATTGTTTTACTGTGTGGTTGTGTTTCCTGGTCATGTTTCAGATGTCTCCGCCTCGAAACCCCTCACATGGCTTCATAAAATAAAATGACAGCATTAACCCTGAGATCAGCCAAAGCAAACTGTCAGTGGAAATCAAACCAAAGCAAACGTCTTGATAGGATTTCTCTCGTCTTTCATTTGTTCCAAACACAAATGATGGATTTATCGTGCTGTGCTGTTATTCATCAAGGTCTCCAGAGACTTAACAGATATTTCAAACTGCAGCATATTGAAAGATGGATTTTCCAAGAGACTGATTTTAACCTTATCAGCATGGGACAAAGATATTTCACTTCACTTGAAAATGTGAGGGCCACATACAGTAGGCAATTTAAGAGCCCCTTCATAGTGACAACAGCACTGCAGCAGAAATCCCACGCTTCCGCATTCATTTCAATGAGACTCCCACACTGTCACAGCAGGAGTCCCCAACGACTGCGCACACCCGATAAAATGTGGAGCGTGACTTGTATCGCTGAGCTAATCTCTCCAGCATCGAGTCAGAGGAGAAACCACAGCTGTTAAATCAGGATTTAAAAGAGTATATATTGTTGTGTGGGTTCTAATGATGGTTCATAAACCTTCAAAAGAGACTTGCTAGTTCACATGTGAACATTTTTTATAACAACATATATATATCAACATTTGATCCTCTGAATGTTACTGCCTGTGTTGACTGGTGTCATTTTAATGTTGCAGTTTTCTCCAGCTGGCTGCGTGGCTCCCAAGATGCTTTGTCGCTCCACCATTTTGGTTTCAACAACTGTTAGATGTTGCCATTAAATTTGGTACAGACATTCAGAGTGCCAAAAGCATGGATTTTAAAGACATCAGACTTCCCTTGATGTTCCCTCAAGCACCACATGCAGGTCAAAGTTGTCACTCACCAACACAATCACCAAATAAATGTCAGCACTGTAAGTTTCTGCAAACCAGTTTCCTTATTGTGTAACAGATACGTTGAGACCAGACGTTGCGTTAGACTTTTTCGTCGCCGCTCATTTTGACCGACAGGGTCATAAAAATCCGGTCATAATCTGTTTTTACCGGTCATTTTAATTTTCGTTTTTAAATGATTATAAAGATATTCAAAGACATTTAGTTTTCATTTGTTCGTTTTTAATAAATCCAACAAGCAAGTTATAAAGTGTGCATTAATAAGGACATAAACGAAAAGATGAACAGACATCCACACACCACAGTGCCATTAGGCTTCGCCCTGGACACACCGGACGGCACTAACGCGTCCGGTGTGTCCAGGGAGTTATGTGGTTATGTCTGTAGGCTCGGTGACACAAAATTAAAATTGTAATGAAGTGATTAGGGTATTGAAAAATGTGTTTGGTTATGCACTGTTGTGTTTTTTTAAATTATAAACACAGTATTTTCTCCAAACGTTCCTCAGTGCGTGCTGTTGTTATTTTATTTTGAAAATTGGCCGGATTCTGTCGTCTTTTCTGTGTCCGACTTCCTGTTTGGTACGATCCGCTCGATCCAGCTTGACAGAAGCGCTCGCAGCTTGCATGAAAAATAGACCAGACGCTGAACTGAAGCGCTGCCTCCGCGGGCGCTCTGCTCTGCTCAGCGGCCTGTGTGGACAGTCAGATAGGTTAACATGGGCGCCGATTGAAAACTGCCTCCACTGCTGGGCGCTGTGCTTCGGTTCCGTGTCCGGTGTGTCCAGGCCGTTATGTCAACAACGCTACATAAAGCAGGTGAATGACTTTTTCTCTGCAGTACCTACTGTGCACTCTGCCGCCAAGTGGGCAGGGGTGGTAATTGCAACCGGTCAAAATGACCGACAGCCTTCAGATTTTCCGGTCATTGTTGTAAAAAACCGGTCAATGACAGAGAATATCCGGTTAACGCGACCACTGGTTGAGACTTTACTTTTCTTTCAGGGATGTCCTGATCCGATCTCAAAGATCAATATCAGGACTGATCAAGGCATTTCTAACCGTTTTTACCGGCCGCCATGCAGCAACAAAGAGTGCAGCCATCATCATCTCTCCAGCTATATGCCGTCTGTTTCGCCTCCTCTTCACTGAGCTGCCGTGTGTGTAAGAGCAGCAGCCGAGGTCGGCCCACTGTGAAACACGACAGGCTGTAAACGACAGCAAAATGTGGTATGAGATTATTTATCAAATATTTGAGCGCTTGCTACATTTCAGTTCAGTGTGAGAGTCTCTTACACTTTGCTGTCATCTGTGGCGCATGGTATCAACCGCCCTACTCAGAGACAGCAGACTGTCAGACGCACCATGCCGCTGTAAGTGCAACAAAATCTTGTGAGCAAAACGCAAATAAGAGCAATTTATTTATGGAGCATAATCAGCACAAAATATGTACAGATGACAAAAATAAACACTCAGTGGAATACACTTCCTTCAGGTAGACTGACTCAGACACAGGCTGCAACAACGCAACAAACACACAAGAGAGAATCTTTCATATATTGCAGGGCTGTGGAATTGTCAAGCATACACATTGAACTGACTTTAATAACTTTAAAGTATTTGCAGTGTGCACAGTGCAGCTGTATTATCAAGGAAATAGAAGTATTAGATCAGGACTTGGTTTTGACAGATACTCAAAAATAAATGACTCGGATCCGGAGCAAAAATATTTGATCAGGACTTCCCTAGTTTCTTCACATCTAAACAACACAGTGGATGACTTGTGGCTAGGTTTGGGGACAAAAACTACATGGTTATAGTGATATAGTGATGGGAAAGATCATGTTTGGGCCTAAATACATGCTTTTCCAACCAGGTCTCACTCCAGAGTCATCAAATACCGGCGCTTGGGCAGTGACTTGAGGTGTCAGACACTGATGAAAAAATTCGTCCTTTCACATCAGCATGATACACGCCCAGTTGCCATTTTGTGCAGCAACGCCTGGTGGCATCAGGAGGAGATGCAGTGGGGCAACAGCAGAAGCTAAAGGGGTGAAAGTCCCGGCAAGGTGGATGGGAGGGGCGATGGATGGGTCCAACAACCACTGACTTTCACCCAGGAGGCTGATGTTTGCTTCCCGTATGATTGTAAAGCCAAACCCTGTTCTTTTTTCCTAAACCCAACCATGTGCGTTTGTTGTTGATGAAAAAAAAATTACCTTACCCATGTTGTACCAATGTAGTGCTTTTATTTTGAAAGAGACTGTATCAAACTGTACATTTCCTGTGAAAACAGAAGTGTATTTTGAAAACAGACAATGCATGTAACAGGCTGAAGTTGACACGGCGTCCCAGAACCTCAACAACCAACACACCCAGGGTACCTTGGACGCCATATGTGGACGTGGAAAGTCCATGACCAAACGTGGACATGTGACGAGGTCAGACTGAGATTGTTTGCTTATCATGGCACTATCCACGATAGACAGACAGTGAAGAGTCGCTAAAAAACTCCCACAATCGGTGGCCATAAGGCTGCAAGCAGACGCAGCGATTACTAACTGAAGCACATTATGCTGACTCAACATCAGCATGTTAGCATGCTATAGTTAGCATTTACCAAGGCTGCATGCTGCAGACTCTTAGACGTGTTAAATCCAGCTACCCTCCTGTGTATTCAGGATGTAAACAAACACAGACACTATGTAGAAGGAAGTTTCATTTTTCAGCCTCAGACAGACTGCAGATGTTTGACTACAGCCTGAATGCATATGCGTACAGTATCTGATTTGGCATCCAGAGAAAAAAAAGCTCCCAGATTACCAACATTTTACTGTAAACAGCCAACGGTTGCAGCAGAGCTCAAGTCTCTCACCACAAAGCCCCTGTCAGTGTTCCTGTATTTATATGTAAGAGCGAAACAGCAGGAAAGGCAATAAACATAAAAACTACAGAGAGCAGTAGAAAGGATTTAGTGTCCATCAGAGCCTGAACGTGTGTGTGTGACAGTGAATACGTGTCATTTCCTCTCGTATTTCCACACTTCCAGCTCTTTTCCTCAAGACGCACTTATCTCTGGGTGTCTGCGCCCCGCTGTCAAGATTATTCAAATTCAGCTCAGTTAGAGTAGGGGAAGAAGGAATATCAGGTGCCAATTACCGCTGTTCACTGTCTTCTTGCACATAATTATACACAAATCAGTCAACCTCCTGCGTCTGAAAGAAAACCTAAATCAGCCTCGAACTCTTCTTCCCTTGGGAGAGGGGGAAGTTTGTGTGGGGGCGCTGGTGTGATTATTTATTTCAGCTGAAAAGAAAAAAGAGATGTATAAACACAAACAGTGAATAATAAGGCGAGGTGGGCAGTGGAGATGCTACAAGGCTGTTAGAGTCTTTACTGCAGGTAGATACTGCAGGAAAAACTATTTGTTTAGCTGATGTAACATCATGTAACATAATGAGCTCTAATGGGACCACGCGAGCAGCTTTTATCCACCACAGAGCCGCAAGTTTGAGTTTAAGGTACAAATTAAATCTGTAATGAAAAGTAAAGCAGCATTGCTCCAGCATGCAGTGTAATTATTAATGACCACTAAGAACAGCAACATGTGAAATTAACCTGAACTAAAGGTGCGTTCACAAGAACAAGAAGCTATTTTTACAGATGATGCAGCTGCACACAAAGTTAATGGAAAGATGCAAGTGGACACAAACACATAACTACACTTTGTTAATGCAACTCTAAGAAAATAACAGAAAGGATGAGGGTTCCTGTCCATTCTGAGTCTGAGCTGAGTGCGTTCAGTATGTTGCTCTTATTGTTTAACAACAATGAAAGTTAAGGTGGCGGAAGTTGGAGTAGGGCGAACTGGAGGGAGGGCGGAAGGGGTGGACGGGCCCAACAACTACCGACTTTCACCCAGGAGACTGGTGTTCACTTCCTGTAAGACTGTAAAGCCAAACTTTGTCTTTTTATCCTAAACTCAACCACCTGTGTGTTGTTGAAGGAAAAAAAACATCAGTTGGTGGTGTTGTACCGACGTAATGCTTTTATTCTGAAAGAGACTGTATGCAAACTGTACATTTCCTGTGAAAACAGAAGTGTATTTTGAAAACAGACAATGCATGTAACAGGCTGAAGTTGACACGGCGTCCCAGAACATCAACAACCAACACACCCAGGGTACCTTGGACGCCATATGTGGACGTGGAAAGTCCATGACCAAACGTGGACATGTGACGAGGTCACAGTGAGGATGATGTTGCGTCTGCATTTATTGCCTTAGGGTCCAAAAATAAGAGTTGTAAGTGATATAAAAAATTAACAACAACTTCTAAATCAGGTGTGATTTATTCAAAGTCAAACCTGACTCAGAGTAATGAGTCTACTTTTTGCACAACTGTTTTAGAGGACGTTCCTTTGGTTACCATCTGTGTTTATTCGTACACTTAGAGCTCTGAGAAAAACATCTCCATGTGTTTGTCTGGTAAACATATGGAGTCCGAACAACATCAGAAATCAACACACTGGATCTTTATGTCGTGTTCCTGAATCACATGTTGCTTCCTGTCTCTTATCGCTCCTGTTACTCTTCACCAAATTCGTCCCATTAAAAGAAGAGGGTCATAAAACAATATAAGTGAGGTGCTTACATTTTCCGGCAGTTTCTTCCCACACAAACACTCGTCAGTCAGTAAAAGTCATTTTGCTGCCAGTTTGAACTTCTCTGCACAGACTGTCATTTTGAAAAACACCACTGAAGTGTGTGTGTGTGAGCAGCAGGAGAGGAGATGGATGGCTTTTTTCTTGAACCACTAAATACCACTTATACGTCAAACGAGTCTTTAGGATAGAAAAACCCAAACAGGAAGTGTTTACCTTAGTGTGATGTTAACGAAGATCTTATATATTTATTCTCAACAATCTGCTCTCTGAACACAGAGGACGTGTTTTTGTCTTTATTCAATGAGGAGATTGGACAGTTTAGTAAAGAGCAGAAAACTATTAAACAAAAGCGTCACTTAGAGTTCTGCTCTTATTTCCTGCAATCATTTTCTAACATAAACAATATGTTAAAATATTGTTTCGATATTTAAAACGTTTGAATACAAACTTTATAGAAACCAACATCTTTAAGACTGATGTCTCCACACTTTTATGAACGACTCAATAACAAAGATACATTTCTGAAGAAGACATCATTTTGTCAGACATTAATTATTGATAGAACACACAAGACCAGTCAGTACATCTTTCAGCCGCCTGTCATACACTCTCTAAAGTTTTCTGTTCCCTTAGTTTTCCTTTGCTGTCTTCAAACAAACGAAGCTGTCATTCCATCACTTCACATTCACAAAGTCATGGACAAACAGTTACAGATTTTTGGCCACTGGGAGGCAACGAGGGCTAATTCATATGTGATCAATTAAAGTTGTGATCAAACAGCTGTATCCATGTGCAGCAGCTTATACAACATCTAATGAATTAGCATCCCATGAATGTTGTTACATCACGTACATAATGGAAAGTTACAAACTTAACATACGGTTACATATTTCATGTAAAGTTAAATGTGAAGTTAGATTCTTACTGCAGACTTTTACGTAGGTTAGATTTAGGAAAAGAAAAATTGTCATGTCATGTTCTTCATGTAAAGTTATGCAGTTAAGTTACAAACTTGAAGTACAGATATGTAAAGTCACATACTTAAGATAAAGTCACGATAAAGTTACGTACTGTGAGGCCCATCCATTACAGGTGCTTAATGACTACATGTGAGTCGACTCATGTATTTCTCTCTCAGTGTCTGTGACTGTTGGACTGAACTCTTCTTTGTCCATCTCCAGTATTTCTCTGTACAATGCAGCAGTCTGGACTCATTGTATCTATCAGCTGTATCACACACTGGGGGGGGGGGGGGGGTACCACACACACACACACTCTGGACCAATATTGTGCTCTCTTGTCCCGGAGCACTGAACCTGAACAGACTCTAACTGATGTCACCTGCATGCTCAGCGTAAATGTCTGAGTGCCAGAGAGGGTGTAAAGGCTGGAGACGCCGTATGAGGAATGGGACGCCACTCTGTGACATCAATAATGTTACCTGAGGCTCAGGTTTTTCTGTGGCCTCTAAAGCGAGGCTCATATTTCAGATGCAGCTCCATGTAATTGGAGTGTTGGTGATCCGTCCCCAGTTTACAAGAAGAACAGTAACACTGACACACAGTGTGATGTTATCATGGCAGACACATGTCCTGCTGCACACAGTGCATGCTCCTGAGCTGCAGCATGTGCATGTAAACACCACATGAGCTGCTTCATGGTTTATGTAGTCATTGTTTTTATTTATTTATTGGAAGGATGTCTCTGCTCTTCACATGTCAGCCCTGATGTTAACGTTCCTGCACCCCGACATGTGGGATGTTTCCTCAGGTGGTCTGCAGCCTTGTGGATTCACGCCCTCATGCTCCTGCAGGTCTTACATGGGACAGTCCCGATGACACTGGCACCATGTTACGTTTATTATCACTTCTGTAACGCAATGCACCCCAACATCTACTCTGCAGCAGCCCGACAAATCTCCTCTCTAAACACATGACTAACGCTGAGGAGTAGTAGGAAGACATCTGGGTGCACCTCCATGATTACCATCTCCTCGTCCATGGTGTCAACGGGGTGAAATGACGTCTGAAAACCTCTGACCTGTTGACTTCAGGCCTGCCTCTGCCCATTATGACGTTTTCAAGGTGTAGTGCCGGGAAATATGATCCTCCGTGAACACTGTGTATTTTATTTTGAAAATTAACCGGATGTTTTGTTTCTGTGCACGACTTCCTGCCCCGCACGATCTGCTCTGTGCTGAATTGCTGCGTTGTGCTCCGGCGTCCGGCAAAAATAGAAGTCCTGCGTATCTGTTGCGGAGGGCTCCGGAGCGCCGCAGCTGTGACGGAGCCGGAACGCAGCACAGCCGCAGCCGGTGGAAACACACACATTGACTAGAATTGAAACGTATCTGCTCTGCTGCCGCTCCGGAGCGCAGACGCAACCAACACGCATCTGGTGGAAATTGGGGGTTAGTGTGTGTGAGTTAATGCTGCAGTGATATCTGAAACTGAACCCGCTCTGAACCTGATTATGTTCCAACACAAAAAAGATATTTCCATGGTGGATCTAGATGCTCTCATAAATCATAAACATTTAAATTAAAATTAAAATTCTTTATTATGTGCTATTGTTTTCTGTCCGTTCTAATGGTCGGAGATTCTGAATGCAATAAAACACAAATATTAATAATGACAATAAACAGTCTAAACCATGGCCGGATTATGAGACAGTGGCCCCTGGGCACTGACATGCAGAGGGCCCCACCACCTCTCCTACTCAGGAGCAAGACACACAGACATTGTGGTTGATTTGTGTCTCTGTCTTTGTGGTAAAATTGTTTTGTGTCTCCTTTTGGTTTTTCTGTGTCTTTTTATCCCTGGGGTGTCTTTGAGATACTGTTTTGTCTTTTTGTGTGTGTGTCTCTGTGAAGTTATTTTGTCACTTTTTAGTTGCTGTTGTGTCTCTTTGTGGATGTCTTGTGTGTTTTTAGAGTAATGTCGACCTATTCGGGGCAGTATTGTGGTTTTTTTGTGTTGCTTTTGGTTGTCATGTGTCTTTTTGTTTCTGTGTGTCTTTGTGGTTGCTTTAAGTGTCTTTTGTTTAATTTGACATTTGACGTTTTGCATTAGTCATTTTTTCAACAACAAAAAAAACAAGACTAAATTCATTTTCATGAATGGTTAACTCAAATCAATGCTAAACACACTTTGCATATAAATGTACATACTGTAGTGTATTTGTCATTGCTACTCAAAATACCCTCAGTTTCTGAAGTATCTCCAAAAAACAGTTAGTTGAAAACGTCTTGAGATGAATATTCTGTGTGTGTAATCATTAGGGTGCATTATAAGCTGATTATATCATTAGGAAATTAAATCAGAAGAGTCTTTTCCTATTTAAATAGCATTCCCACTACTAAAAATATCTTTGAAAAAAAACTTAAATAATAATAATAATAATAATAACTTAAATTAATAAAAAAAAGTAAATGCTTAAAATATTTCTTATGATTTTTATGACAGGTATAAGTGATATAACATCTCATGTAAACTTTAAACAGAGTTTAAACACAAATGATGAACCTTAACAATATCATGAAAAGATAAAAACCTGCCTTGCATTTCTTCCTTCCTTTAATTGGCCCTGATTGTTAAAAAAAAAAAGGGGGTGTGGCTCTACTGCACTTTAGAGGATGTGGAACACTGTGATTGGCTTATAGATAGTCAGATGACAGTCAGATGACAGTCATCATGTATCTAGACATCATAGAAAAGTTGCGTCCACTGGAACAGACGGGGATCTGAACAGGCTAAGACAGAAAAGCTGAATTTATTTTGTCTGGAGATAAAACTAATAATCATTGCTTTAATGACTAAAAATAAATTACAAATAAGTGCCTACTGCCACTTTCAAGAACCTTGTTAATGACTTTCAGCGTGCTTCATTATTCGACATGATTGTTTTGTAACGCTACACAAACAGGTGATCCGATTTAAGTGTCTCCTCAGTGTCCTCTGCCAGCAGCACCATGAAAAGATGAACAACCTTGAAAGCAAAAAGGTTTTTATTCTGTTTCTGTTGTCGCTGAGCCTCCAGTCTGTGACTGCACTGCTGACAGAACTGCAGCTGGATGCAGCATCATGTTGCTGTTGAAGACTTGTCCTCCTCTCCTGTGAGGACCTTGGTCTGCCACATGTTTGTTCATTTTCACATGAACACGCTGCAGCGATGGACTGTCTGACTTTAAAGGCAAATGTCAGAAACATCAGCTGCTGGAGACAGTCTGCAGCTCACAGACACAACAAAGGTGTTACAGTATGTGCACTCACTGATGATCTCCAGTCACTGAGAGTTCACTCTGACTCTGCATGCAGCTCGTGTCTACGTCACACCACATACTGAGGAACAAGCCCTCACATTAACCAACAGAATGATAGTTTGTGCTCCAGAACAACACACGCAGCAAACGTTTTCTGATCTGACGCCTCCAACAACAGGACGACTAACTGTATGGCTGTTTATAAAACGCTTGTGACCTCACTGTGATGGTGAAGGTTTGGCTCAGTTCAGACAGAAACACAGCACGGTGAGGGAAAGATTGTGATTTTCAGGGAACCTTATTGTCATGGTTCTGATAATAACCATCTCACTGAAGGAACGATGGTGGTCAGGGGTGAAAGAAACCAACGCTGGCTATTTGTAGGAAACAGGAAGTGAACGGTGGCCTCTTACAGCCGCTGTCACATGAATGTAAACAGTGTTTCTGGGAGTTTGCTGAAAGGACTGACGGACTGAACACTGTAACGCTGGAATTCTACTTTCCAAATTCAATCTTGGCTCACTGCATGGACGGAATAAGGTCTCAGTAGAAAAGATGAAATGCAAATCTCCTTCAAAAATAATCCAAGGCACACTGTGTTGGCAATATGTAGTAAAATAAGCACAGCACACCTGAAGCATCCAAACAGAACCAGAACCAGCAGCCTTTTACTCCAGTGTCTTTATTTTCCAAATATTGATTCTTTTTCCTTCATCAAGCCACATTAAAGGTCATACACATGTGGCGTCTTTTACCAGCTGGAAAATGTGAGGTCTGGATCTGGATGCTACAATTGTGCCAACTTTCAACTTCAGCTGTCTGTTGCACACGTGTAAAGCTCTAAAATAATCAACTCCTTGTAGGCTGATATTTATGGAATAAAGGAAAGATATCAGTGAGCTGTGAATGGCTGTTGATCATCACATGACATGTTGAAAGTTGAAGTTTGTTAAGCTAAGGGAGCAGCTGTTGTGCCCTGAACAATATGAGCTGGAGAATGCTTTTGTGCCATCCATCCATCCATCCATCCATCCATCCATCCATCCATCCATCCACTTATCCGGGGCCAGTTTGTGGGGCCACAGCCTGAGCAAAGTATTCCAGACGTCCCTCTCCTCATCAACACTCTCCAGCTCCTCCTGGAGGACCCCGAGGTGTTCCCAGACCAGATGAGATGAAGAATCCCTCCAGTGTGTTCTGGGTCTGTCCCGGGGCCTCCTACCAGCTGGAGATGCCTAGAAAACCTCTAACGGAAGGCGCCCAGAAGGATTCGATCAGATCCCTAAACCACCTCCACTGACCCCTTTCGACATGAAGGAGCAGCGGCTCTACTCCGAGCTCCCTCCAGATGTCTGACTCCTCCCCCTATCTCTAAGGCTGAGCCCAGACACCCTACAGAGGAAACTCATTTCAGCTGCTTGTATCTGCGATCTCATTCTTTCAGTCACTACCCAGAGCTCATGACCATAGGTGAGGGCTGGGACAAGGATGGACCAGGAAATCCAAAGCTGTGACTCCTGGTTCAGCCTCTTCTTCACCACAACACTCCGGAGCAGCAGTTCAAGAATCTTGTTCTTGATCAGAAGTGCAGGTAAAACACAACGTGAGAACAATACATTTGAGGGTGCAAAAAACACGGCATGTGTTTGGGCCCTTATACTCTCTGCATTCATATGGATGCTAAGGTACGACTGTAGCCTTGGGCCATATGTGCCGGTGCAAACATGTCCAAGTGTTCAAACACCAAGAGCATTATAAACAGAACTGTGTTCACATCTGTTTGCCATTTCCATTCTTGGACCGTATCTGGACATTCACAAGCAACAACACAACGTCTGTATGAACTGCCTCATGCTTTTCTCTGTCTGTGATCAGGACTCATTTCACTGTGATAACAGGGACAGAAATGAGATGACACCAACAGGAAGAAGCGCAGTCACATGAGGGGGAGAGTGATTTCAAAAATAATCAAATGAAATAATCAGAGATGCAGATGCTGAATCTCTGAAGGTGTTTTTCAGCCCCCCAGTCCACCACGTCTCACGTCTCAGTGCAAATGTTCCTGATGTCAGGCACCAGCTGCAACAATCTGTCATCGTGGCATTATTGTGACGCAGTGTTCAAATGAATCTCTGGAAATGCTGCTTTAAGAATTTTGATGCAACAGTTCAACAGTAGTCCGAGAAAACTCAATTTTGAAACAATACAAGCCTGATATTGGCGTGTTCCTTCCCCATGAACACGAGTGGTTTGAGTCTGTTGCTCACCTCCCTCTTGAGCTCTCAGCTGGAGATGAGGGGTCAGAGAAAATGATTTTTATATCCCTTATAGAAAACTCTGTTTAAGGTTAGCTGGTTTAAATGTCAGAATGTGACATCCCAGAGGCTTCCATCTTTACCTGAGGAAAAAATAAATCAATATCACTCGGGCAGGGTGCACTGAAGGCATCCAAACATGAAAACAGGAACAGTCAAGAAAATCCCAAACAACTCAAACATAATCCAGGGAGGAAAGAAACAGCTGACTCCAGAGCTCCAGTGTTTTATATGCATGAGCAAAAACGAGTGAATTCATCACGAATGCTCGATATATTGGAAAGTTACTTTTAATAAATCAAATACAATATTTCCATTAGTAGTGTCCAGTTTGTGATGCAGCTGATCGGAGTCATTAAGTGTGACACTAACTGTCAGCTCCGTTCAGCAGCTGCTCTTTGAATCTTAGAATGCAATTTAAAAATAATCACATTATTACAAGACTCCACTTTTATCGTCTCGGTGAGATCTCACAGCAGCACTGTTGATGACAGCGGCTCTCAAAAAGCCAACAAAGAGGCGGTGAGGCGCTGCGCGGCCATTCACACTGACAGAGAGACTCTCAGAAGAGGAAGAGCAGCTTCTGTTGTGTTTGCTGATTGAAAAGGCCTCTGTGGGGGAGGAGCTCTAAATCCTTTCTGTCCGTTTCCTTCAGAATCAGCAGGTAGGCTGATGAAAACGTTTCCTGCTGCTCGCAATTATTAAAGCATTTTTTCTGGATTAATGGCCATGTCTTCCCCGTCCAGTCGTTTGTGGCTGATATGTCTTGTAAAATACGACAGTATCAACAGTTTTGAGTGACATATAAAAACATTAATCATTTATTCATTTGTCAGATGGAATTACACAGGGTACAACTCCAGTGAAATTGTCCATGTCTCCGGATGGTTCTGTTAATCCATGGTTTCTGGTTGTGGAATGATTTATCTGACCTCAACACGATGGTTGCCTTTTTTACACAGAACCAAAAACACGTCATCATGCCGCTCCAGTGTGTGAGTTTGGACCGTGGGCGTGACACATAACACGACATCATTGGCTTCTACTGTGACACATAATGTGTGTGTCGGCAGCGCTTCATAAACAATAACAATGACATAACATGTCAACAAGAGTCAGTTACCGTCCCTGTTACATGACAGCTGATCGCTGCTCTACTGTTCTTCTTCTTTGAGTTAGCTGCTGACTGCTATCAGCTTCTCTTTAAATTTACAGGCAGTGGGTCGCACACATAAGATGTCGTCAAAACATCCTGCCCAGCTGTCCCATTTACATACATACATACATACATACATACATACAGCCTTAAAAGTAAGATAAGGGCTCATTTATGCTCCCTTTACGTACGAAATGTATACGTCCGTTTCAAACGATGTTACCGTCACTGCCCACATACTCCCATGCGTCCTTTACGTTGGCATGGATGTTAACCAATATATCCACCAGGGGGCAGCCCAGCGTCAAAAGTTTATGACAACAACAAACTCAAAAACAAACATGGCGACTGTGGAGGAGATATTGATAATGTACCTCTTGCATAAAAGACAAAAACAGAGGCAGCGTTGTAGGAGGCGGTGGTCGGTGAGGCCGTTAAATACATCGCGACTGGAGGACGGAGAATTCTTTTCTCTAGTACTGCCAATGAGAGAAACTGAATTGTTATTTCTTCTTCGTGTCTCACTAGAGCTACGTATCGGGTAGTGACAGCAACACTGCCCCCACGGTTCCCGGTGGTACTGCTCCGTTTGGCCCATATCTGTAAGCTTTATGGAAACGCGCAGAAATATGGACGAAATGAACGCAGAGCACGGACAGAAGGCTCCGTCCATATCCGGATCCGTATTTAACGTTGAGCATAAAGTCTGTCTGTTCAGTTCTGGTAATTTATCTTTTATACAGAACAGCAACGCGGAATGACAACAGGAAATTCTTGCCTTGAAGAGGCAGTGTAAAAATGACGATAGACTTTATGGGTTTTCTTTTTTTTATTGTTGTTTGCTTCTATTTGTAGTTGTTATGCATCTTTTTGTTTCTATGCATCTCTTTGTGGTTATTTTAAGTCTCTTCCTGGTCGATACATGTTCATTTTCGTGACATTTTACAGGAGAAGGCCAGGGGGCCCTGACACTTTGGGGCCCCTGGGCATGTGCCTGTTCAATAATCCATCTAATTTTAAGTTTAAGTTTATTTCCTTTATTAATCCCCCTGAGGGGAAATTCAATGTTTTCACTCTTGCTTGTCAATTACACACATGTCTGAAAGACACACACATGCACAAACAGGACCTATACATGCACAAAGTGGAGAGATGTCAGAGTGAGGGGGCTGCCCTTGGTGAGGCACCCCAAGCTGGGGGGTTTGGTGCCTTGCTCAAGGGCACCTCGGCAGTGCCCAGGAGGTGAACTGGCACCTCTCCAGCCACCAGTCCACGCTCCATATTTTGGTCCGGACGGGGACTCGAACAGGCGACCCTCCAGTTCCCAACCCAAGTCCCTATGGACTGAGCTACTGCCGCCCCCGCCCCTGCTTTAAGTAATGTAAATGCCAGTGCTGCAGCTGGAAACATCACTTGTGGATGCACCAATGAATTGAACTTGACCTTTTCTCATGTTTTCACACACTGGAGAAAGCCCCATCGTATGATTTACTGCACATACATACAGACTCAATTAAAAGCCTCAATTCAACTCCACTGAACCATTTCCACTGCAGGACACATCATCACCAGTGACTTCCTCTGAGTCATAATGAGAGCATTGTAATCATGAACTGCATTATTTGACTGTAAATCAGCTACTTCAGTGCTTCTCACCTGCCGGCTGCAGGCGCTGACCTTTAATGATGACCTGGCCCAGCGTGGGATGGTCCCTTGATTAAAAGGAACAAGAGAAACAGGATTAATTTGCCACCCAGTGAGGTGAGAGACAGAGACAGAGGATGAGGGCTGAGATAATGCAGGAAGGAGTATTGATAGCGACGAGTAAACACAGAGTTCAAAGTCGAAGCCAGGAAATCAATTTAGCGTGGTCAGAATACACAAAGGGCATAAAAACATCAATATCTCTTCACAGAGTTTGTGACATAAATTAAATGGCATCACTTCAGCTGATTGAAACTGGCATCCCATCACAACCAGTGGTACCAGTACAAATCATAATAATAATAAGGTAAAGATTCCTGTTAGAGGAAACTACAACACATGATTCCTTCATTATCTATTCATTATGTTGTCGCTAACATGTGTCCAGCTGTTTGTCACAGTGTTTCTGCTTTAACGCAACTTGTAGTGGTGCAAAGGAGTGCGTACGCAGCCCTAGCACCTATCAGCCAAAAGGCCACTGGAACGTTTGGGAGAGTAAACCCACTTTCTCCTCGCTAACCTTCCCATCTACTGAGTCGTACACCCTCCTCATCATCGACCACTACACCACTGACGACTTGTAGCAAAACTAAAGTGAAATAATGAAGTTAACAGTTTTGATGGAGTTCAGTCTTTTCATTATTAGCATTAAAGGTTTTCTTGCTATTGTACTTAACAGCTGTTTGAACTAAATTCTAACTGCAGCATGCTAACATGCTAACAATGACAATGCTAACATGCTAACAATGACAACGCTAACACACTAACAATGACAATGCTAACACGCTAACAATGACAATGCTAACATGCTAACAATGACAATTCTAACATGCTAACAATGACAATGCTAACATGCTGATGTTTAGCAGGTATGATGTGTCCATGTTCACCACCTGAGTTTAGTGAGTTAGCGTGTCAATATTAGCTAATTAGCATTAAACAAATAATTAGCATTCAGTTGAGGCTGATGTTAATGTCATTAACTCTGCAGGTATTCAGTGATGAACCAAAGAATTGGACACATTCAAATGTTGAAACCATCATGACTAGGCTGACCAAACATCCTCCTTTGCCCGGACATGTCCACTTTTCACGTCCCGTCCGGGGCGTCCGGGGGGTTTTATAAACTGATGATAATGTCCGGTTTCCGTGTGTGTGTGTGTGTGTTAGAGTGCGGCATGGGCAGCATATTTCTGTCCGAACCCGAACCGAGCCCGACATTATTTAATGACCAAAGCACTGAGTTTGTGTCACACAATTGTTACGGTTACAGGGTATTTAACAGGCCGGGCGTGCTCAGCGGAGAGGGAGACCTCCATGTTTGAGACGGGAGCGGGCGGCTGGAGGTCCGACACGAGGGGAGAGGTAGAAACAAACAGCCTGTGTGTGTGTGTGTGTGTGTGTGTGTGTGTGTGTTGTGTTCAGGTGTTGTCACGTAAATAACAGTGCCCAAGCAATAAACAGGACAGACAATAGGATTTTATTTATTTTTACACTACATTTTCACTGAAAGCTGACCGAATCCGACCCGAGCCTGAATACAATTTATAGCTACATTTTTGACCAAACCTGGCCCGACCCGTCGGGTACCGTCGGGCTCGGATCGCCACACTCTAGTGTGTGTATGTGTCCCCTATTGGGGCCTATCTGAATTTCTGTCTTTGAGAGATATTATTTTGTAATATAACTGAATTTTCTATCCATACATATACATTTTAAATATATTAAAATTATAAGGCATCTTTGAGTAAACTGCGAGTATCATTTAAATAGGCTATGTCGTGGCCGGCCGAGTGTCCTCTTTTTTGGAAATCAAAATATGGTCACCCTAATCATGACCTCACCCACTGCTTTGTGGACTCCTGTTTTGAACATGGCTGTGTAAAGAGACCTGGATACAGCGTTGGAGGCGGGGCCCCCCTCATTCCTATGTAAAGGTGCTCAGTCGTGCATGAAGCTAAAAAAGCTCTCTTTCCGCAGTATGAAATTGATCAGTGCTGCTTCTGCATCATTTGGCCGATGGAGCAGGCACACATAAGACTTAGGACTGGTGAGCACCACCAAGTGTGGCCAAGCATGACCGAGTGGCCAACTGCCACTGGCCAAGCAGCTGACTTCTGGTTTAGTGCTCTGTTAACTTGAATGGGGGAAAAAAACAGTTAAATCCTGGAGCTGTTTTTCATGGGGGTTGTGACACTCAAAAAAATGTATCCACTGATTTACAGACACCTCTTTCCCGATGTAAGTTTGTGGGAAAAAGTCTTTTTGGGCCCAACGGCATCACATAACGGACCCCAGAAATTGCACTGCCACTGTTTGGCCACTATGAAAACTGACTTCAAAGCCTGGTGCACTTCCTGGGGGCCTGGATTTGAAGCCTCAAGTTTGGCATTTTGACTGTCACCATCTTGGATTTTTGGCGCCAGAAGTGACCATACTTGGACAGGAGGGGGAAGCTGAGGAAGAGTGAGGGGTGGATCTGACTGAGACGAAGAAACTGTTGGCAGACAGCCTGTCACTCAAAGTGGCCCTGCCCTTACATAAGCACAACTTGCTAAAATCTGCCTTTCCTGGCAGTTTGTAACATTGCTGGATTTAACTTTTCGTTGTGGTACGGTATGCCTCTGATCAGCATCAGGTTGAAACACTGCCGGATGTGTCTGTGGATGCGTCCAATAAAACCTGGACTTTCACCCAGGAGCCTGTGTTCATTTCCTGTGTGAATGTTTTTTTCTAAACCTAACCATGTGCTTTTGTTGATGCCCCAGCGTTGGCTGTGGCATACCAGAATGTCAACAGCAGACGCAGGATGATACTTGATGTGCGATACGTGAAAGGCCACTGACAAAATGGTGATATGTAATGACTTGTAATGACAGTTGTCCTGAATGTTGAAATTAGCTGTAGAGACCTAAACTCTTTTTTGTACCGGGCTGTAAACACGTTTATTTCTGCTGTGAAGTGGGACCTTTTAACATGGGGGTCTTTAAGGATTGACTCGCTCTTGGAGCCAGCCTCAAGTGGCCATTAGAGGAACTGCAGATTTTGGCACTTTTTTGTGTTGGCTTCATTTTTCAAGTTCTTCTTCAAGTTGTTGCTCGGCAGAGATCACATCCTGAGTCAAATTATGCAAAAAAATTTATTGTCTTTTTCCAGCTAAGCCCCGCCCATTTTAATCCAGTTCAAAGAGAACTACAAAACTACACAGGAAGTAGTTAATTAGTGAAGGTAGCAAGAAGCCGATGGTTTTTAGGGCCTTTTTGGGATTAAATAATTTATTATTCTGAGAGTAACAATCATTTCTGAACCATATCTATTAAATAGTTCCTGAGATACTGTTGTTGAATCTGAACCAAAGTGTTGGACTGACAGACGGACACACTGACAGACTTTGCCACCAGCATGGCTAAAAAGAGACCAGTGACATTTCCTGTTATTTTTAGGTGACCTATTATAAGAAAATATTCTTAACAGTGGACCCATTTTAAAATGGGCTAATTGGCAAAACATAATTCCACTGAGATTCAAACCAGTTCTTAGTGGTTTTTTTTATTGTGCAGTGGCTCAGTGTGTGCAGTATTAGACATGGCACGCTCCTCTGCATCAGTGCAAAACAAAATGAGGCATTCTGCAGCTCTGTTGAGGTATGACTGTGTACATGAGATGATTGGACTGCATATAATCCCCCATAATCCACACATGACGCTGGGCTGATTTGAGATGTTGAGTCATCTGTACAATACTGGGGAGTTTATGTTACATGTCCATGTGAAGCCTCTAAGCCCCTGCAGTAATTAGCAATACATGCTCATCGGGGATTTTAATTCCACGGATATCCAGCGCAGCCAGCTCCCTGTACATGCTGTTTATTTTTTTATGGCTCGAGACCAGAAGAGTACACCTCTCTAATTAATCTGCACATTTAGAGTCCGGCTGTCCTCTGTGGCACACAATGCTTAATGTGTTTAAGAATACATGTCCAAAATGAGAGTAGATTTAAATTTAAGAGAAAAGAAATAAATGTAAATAAATCAGAGCCCCTCTGCCAACATTAATGGTTTGTTAGAAATGCAAATATTGCCACAGAGTGAGAGTGCTGGAATGTGGAGGATTTTATATGAATCTAAAAAAACCTCAAATGGCAGCAAGTATAAAGGACAAAAGGTCGAGGTCAGATAAAACTGGAGTTCTGTAACTCATCAGATTGTGACCTGGTTTTTCAGCCTCTGAAAAAAGTTCATTCAGATGAGGTCAAAAATTTAGAGAACTATCAAAACAAAAATATAAACCATGAGCTCAGGTGCAGCAGAGACGAGATGGCAGCCATTTTAGAGACAAACAAAATCCATCTTTCTGTTTCAGGCGAGATCTGCTTGGTAGTCTACACAGCAGTGAAGATGGTGTGTGGTTAGGTTTAGGCACAAAAACACTTGGTTGTCTTAAAGTACTTGCTTGGAACAATCTGTTCAAGTTGCAGCAAACACAGAGCTGATTCACTAATAAACACCCATGTTTGGGGGGGGGGGTGCAATGAGGTGCTAAACACACCTGTGTTCCCATATTTGGGGGCTAAAGAGCAGCAGGAAATAAAGTGACAGGTTCTATAAAATACACCCACAGTTGGGGGCTGTAAAGCAACAGGAAACACAGTGATGGACTGTTGAAAAACATAAAAGCTTTAGGGGCTAAAAAACCACAGGAAACACAGAGATGATAAACTACTAAACGTCCAAATTTGGGTGCTGAACAGCTGCAGTGAACACAGCAGTGGGTTGATAAAAAGGCCCATGTTTGAAGAGGAAACACTGCAACAGGTTGCTAAAAAACACCCATGTTTGGCGTCTAACAAGCTGCTGGAGGACACCGTGAAAGATCACTGATAAACAACTGGTTTTGCTGTTTGTTGGTCTTGAACAGTGATCTGCAGCTTGGCAGGCATCTCGCCTTGTAGGTGTCACGCCATCCACCTTCCCACCTCCACCTCCTGATTGCTAACTCAGCTGAGACACTACGACTCTTTGGAAACACTGATATGAACTGTATGAACCGTACGTCTGTGTTTTGCAGAGATGCCAGTGCCGACTGGGTCGAGATGTTCACTTGTGAGCGGTCGAAGAGCTTCAGTGGTAAAACTCTGAGCGTGGCTATAAAAAGGCTGTGAGAGCTCTGTAACACACTTCTCAGATAAATGTATGAAACACTATTCACTTGATAGGAATGCTTCGCAGTGAGATTTAAAGCAGATTACAGAAATCACTTCAGCATTATCTCTGCAGCCTGTAATGTTAACCTCTGGTATTTTGGGTCATCCCATGTATCTGATATCGATTCTCCGCAGCCAAACAAATGCCAGCCATTGATTTCTTCTCACAAATAATTAATTTTACAACCATAAAAAGGTCAATTTCACAGTAATGGCCTGAACCAGAGAAGAAGGTTAGGGAGGGCTTGCATTTTAAAATATTGATTAGATGTAGCCCGTGCTATCATATCACCATGATGCTGAGATCTGTGGAGGAAAGACGCACGTGGGAATCCTCCGCAGCTCATGTGATGAGGCAGTTACTGAGAGTCTAACACTCCGTCAATGAGCTCTGCTTACTGACGAGATCCTGAAGGCCAGTGCAAAAGGGTCAGTGAAGGTTTACACAATCACACCTACCTTTTTCCTTTGTGTAGGCGCTGTGCACCAACAGGTCAGCTGAAATGGAATATAAATGGTGTGTGTGAGTATTTTGTAGAAGCCTGGAGTTGGTTGTATGTTTTAACCACCATGGATCATCATGCATAATGGCAGTGTGTTGCTACAGCATATTTAATCTGCATCTCATAGAAATAACATTAATGTACAAGTATTTTGTAACAACTAATGCTTTGAGGAAATCTTACTATATAATGAGGAAAACTGTGTGTGTGTGTGTGTGTGTGTGTGTGTGTGTGTGTTCCAGGTTTTTCTCCTCACTGACTTGGTCAATCCATGTGAAATTTGGCACAGTGGTAGAGGGTCATGGGAGGATGCCAATGAAGCAATATTACATCAATTGGCCAAAGGGGGGCGCTATAGCAACCCATTGAAATGTCAAACTTTGAATGGGCATATCTCATGCCCCGTATGTGGTAGAGACATGAAACTTTGCACAGAGATGCCTCTCCTCATGAGGAACACATTTGCCTCAAGAACCCATAACTTCCGCTTATATAGATTTTCCACCATTTTTTGGAAAAACACTTCAAATGGATCTCTTCCTAGGAAGTTTGAGCGATCTGCATGAAACTGGGTGAACATAATCTAGGGAGCAATATCTAAAGTTCCCTCTTGGCAAAAGTTGGAAAACTTCCTAAAACTGAGCTTCTATAAGGCAATGAATATTGCGGAGGGCGTGGCTCATCACATAAAGGTGTAGAACATCTCAAGGGTTTCACCCATCACCACGCAACTTTGTAGGCATATGACCACACATAATCTGAGGGGACCCCTCCATTATTGAGCCCATCAAACAAAATGGGGGCGCTAGAGAGCTAATTTCTTATCTAGGCCTAACCGCCATATGGATTTTTACTAAACTTGGTAGATATGTAGAACAGGACGCCTCAAGGTGACTGGAGAAATTTAACTCTAATTGGCAACTGGGTGGCGCTATAACAACAGAAAAATGCTTCAAAATGGCTAAAATGCCACCGATGGCTGTGGCTCCCCCTGTGGACCAATGTTGGTGTTGTTTTCTAATGTTTGGTATGACTAAGTCATGGTATGGTATGCTGTACTCAATGCGTACGGACTAGTACACTACTAACAATACTACACTGCTTGACCAGTGACTTTTAATCCTGGTACACACTGTGTGATGTTGGGCTGTCCCAGATGAAAGATGGTGGCCCTGTGCTGCACAGTGAGAGAGATTCTACGATGGCCTTGGTCACGGTCTTGTGATCAAGGACATCCTGGGATAAAATTCTGACAGTGACCATCTCACTGTGTGACTGCTGTTACCATCTGCATCTACTAACCAACCAGTAGCAATGCAGCATGAAAGGACACAAAAATTGGCACACTAAGCTGGTCTCTGTTCCCCAGCCACAAACATGTCCACATTCTCCTCCTCCTCTTCAGACTTTTTTTTGACACACTATGCCACTATAGAATATATATGGTTAGTTTTCATTTCTCTCTTACCACTACAGTGATGTAGATGGATGATGCATGCTGATGATTTTTGTTCTGACATAATGATGACGATGGACGTACGTGGTAGCCCGTGATTCAGTAGGCGCTGTCATCGTACAGTCTGCACACATCAAACTGGATGTTGTACCCAAGTTTATAAGATCCATGTCACACAGTGTAGCTGCACTAACTTATAAGGTTGATCAAATGTCGCAAACTGTTTAAATTGAACGTCACTTTATGGCCCGGTTGTTCCAAATATTCATGATTTCGTAGTCACACAACATTTTCTCAGTTTCTCTGTGACCTCCTTCCTCAGTCGACAGATCAAGCACAAATACCACTGGGAGAAACAAAAAGCATGACATCATAGTGTTTAGCACATTAAAAGGATGGAGAGAATATGGAATTCACATGGGTGTGAGTGTACAGCACGGATGCCTCAGATGCATAATTAAAAATCTGAATGGTTTCGCTGCTGTCTTCCATTTCCTCACAGTGACACAGAATGCATTAGCAGTGCTCTGCTGCAAAACCATATTCAAGCTCTAAATGCTCATCTGGGAAGGTTTTAACAAGAGCCGGATCAACATGCACAGCACAGACTGGCTGAAAGCAACGAAAAGCACAGCAGGCTGCAGGTGCGCTGCCTTGCTCAAGGGCAGAACACGGAGTAAAACCATGCTTGATCAGAGTTTTTCGGCAGTTTGCTGTAGGACTCAAATGATACAAATGGCAGGAAACCTTCACAGAATTAAATTAATTAGAGTTTCTTGTATCAAATGCATTTTTATCTTTAGATGAGCCTTTTGCAGTTTTCGTCTTCTATTCAGTCGCTCAGGGGCGCCCTGCAGTCATGCTGCAAACTACAGATACTATATCACGTTTTCCTGTGTTTGTGTAGAGCTGTGGCGCTGCATTTAAAGGTGGCAAAATGTGGTTTCCCAGCCCAGCTCAGCAGTCTCATTTTCACTGTGCGATGCCAGTAATGTGGCCTGCACATGTGTAAAATCCCCCACTGTAGCCGTCTGCGAGGACACTGTCCTGCATTTGCTGTCAGGGTCTGGGAAGCAAGCAGGCGAACAGTGTCATCCATCGTGTGGCAGCGACTCTGAGCCAGATGGTGCTGGTCTCTAAAGCTCTGTGCTGAGCTGCTGCTGCTTTCTGACTAATGGGACATCATCACACACCTGAAAACACACACACCACTTCCTGTCCCTCCACATCCAAGTCAGTCTAAAAAAAGAGGCAGAACTGAGGTGAAGAACCTGCATTGTCACTTTTTGTGAAAAACAGAATCACCGCCCAGCAATCGTACCCCCCCCACCACCACCAGTCCACTGTCTCTGACAGTCAGTCTCCATCCATGTCAGTGAAAACATGGATGCTTCACACACAGAA
The DNA here is from genome assembly GCF_011397635.1 of Epinephelus fuscoguttatus. Classification (NCBI taxonomy): domain Eukaryota; kingdom Metazoa; phylum Chordata; class Actinopteri; order Perciformes; family Serranidae; genus Epinephelus; species Epinephelus fuscoguttatus. The sequence continues at coordinate 2,787,082 of NC_064752.1, read as the reverse complement.
GATCTATACAATCAACACAGGTTCAAAATGAGAGTCACCAGATGGACAGACAACCCAAAAACGTAATGCCTGCAGTCTATTGCCAGCGCAGAGGTGTAGAAAAATTCTAATGATGTATAATCAGTCAAACAAAGGGGGGTGAGGTTAAATTTGTATTGTAATTATTGTAATTCTACCATTAGACACACATTTTCTCTTTGGTACAATAATGCTAATAACTTAATATTTCAACAAAACCACAGTAACAGCCATTTGCTTTTACTGTTACTTGATTCAGTCAGGTTTTAGAACTCGACACAGCACAGAATCTGCTCTTCTTAAAGTGTCAAATGACCCACTGCTGTCTTTATATGGAGGTAAATGTGCCATTTCAATACTATTAGACCTCGGTGTGGCCTCTGACACTGTTGATCATTGTATATTATTAAACTGTCTTCAAGAACTTCTTGGCATCCAGAGAACTGCCCTCAAGTGGTTTGCTCCTATTTATCGGACAGGTCCTTTTCTGTTCAGACTGGGGGCCTCTCCTGCTCATCTGACCATATCACTTGTGGTGTACCTCAAGGCTCCATCTTAGGGCCCATTTTATTTGCACTGTACATGCTTCAGTGAGGAACAGGTGAACTGAGTTTCCTTGATGAGGTGGGCGTGGTTGCTGATGCTGAGGCAGGAGAAGCAGACTGTATGGAAAAGTACTGAATGAGAGCTGAGTGAGTGGACATGCAGACGTGAGCAGGTGACCAGGAATGCAGGAATAAACTTGAGCCTGGATGTGTTGAGTATTTATTTTTTCACCTTTAACCAAAACTAGATTTTTTTCTGAACTTTAACCAAGGGGCTTTTGTTGCCTAAACCACAGACAGGATGTGAACCTTGTTCTCTGACCTCCTCACTACAGCTTGTGTTTAATACTCGACGCGTCCTTGACTATAAATCAAATGTTTTTTTTAGAATCTTAAAATATCAATAGCTGCCCAAACTAAATTATACTTAAAAATGAAAAAATGCTGTTCAACAAACAGCAAAACCGGTTGTTTTTTAACAGCAACTCATTGCTGTTTCCAGCAGCTTTTTAGCTACCAAACTTTGGTGTTTTTTAGCACCCCATCACTGTGTTTTTCCCCCGGGGATAGTGCCACAAAAGCAGCTGTTTTTACACCAAAACAAAATGTAATCTTTTTTCTAATCATAATCAAGTGGTTTTTGTGCCTAATCCGAATCACATGTGAACCACAGCATTGTTGAAAATGTAAAGTTTCTACTAAATCGAAACAAATGTAACGTATTTGTAGTTTGCAGGAATGCCGCCATTTATTCTGACAGCTGAGTTGAGATTTAAAGTGCGGTGCTTTGGCTTTATTCTCTCAATACTCATCTTTTCAATAATAAAGGATCAGGGATTTGGCGAATTTAAATTTTACAAACTGCAGTTATAATAGTCGACACTCTAAAGCTCTGAAAAAAATAAAAAACACAACAACTTTTATGATAGGAAAAAATGGCCTGAATGATGTGCTTTGTCCTTTCATTTTGTAATTTAGTGCTTCTTTCCTGCTTCAAATGGCTGATAAATATGAAAAACACCCACCGTGACACACTGAGTCCCACACTGAAAGCCTCAGTGAGGGGAAATGAAATAAGCCTTTAGAAAGGAGCACACAGGGGTGGAGGCACGTCACTGCTATTCACACAATTCATTTGACTTATTCGGAATAATCCCACATGGGCTGGCTCTAATTGCAGGGCGCTCGTTCCAACATTTAAATACAATATTAGAAAGACAGAGTGATAATCATCTGGTTAGAATACCGCGGCTGCTGCTGCTGATTATAGCTTCTGTTGTACATGTGGCAGCGCTCGGTTCGTGGGAGAAGAAAAGCAGCAGAGAAAGATGTGTTCAGATCACAGTTGTTCCATTCACAGTGATTTCCCTGAATGTCTCTGCAGCGTGCCAAGAAATGGCTGTTTGGCTGGCAGGTGTTTTGTTAGGAGCTGAGGTCATTACGGTCCTCCAACACATGTGACACTGAACACAAAACCTTTTACAAACCTACAGTTACTGAGCAATGTTAAAAGAGTCAGGGTCTGTGGAATGATGAAATTATTATTCTGCACAAACGAGTTCTGTGTTAACCTGCACATGATATTTCTTACTTCAGAGACCCTTCATGTCGAGGTGCTGACCATTAAGAGCAGAAAATCATAAATGCAGCACATCGTTTAAATGCAGCACACCAAATGCCTCGTAAAGACATTTATGCTGTATGATGTCCATGTGTTAGGTTATTTAGGACAGGATTCTCACAACACGACGGCTGCGACAAACAAAAACTAAAAAGTTTGCAGATTCTTGCAGATCTGCATTTTAAAAACATCAGTCGCTGGATGATGGTTTCTGTTCTCTTTCCATAGAGCTACGATCCAACACACATTCATCCCTCAGTCTGAAAGCCTCACACTGATATCAGGTTCTGACAGACTGAGGCTCATCTCACACTGACCCCTCCATCAAGCAGTCCATCCATCCGTCCATCCGTCTGTCCGTCCGTCAATCCATCTTCAACTACTTATCTGAAGCCGGGTCACAGGGGCAGCAGGCTGAGCAAAGCACCCCAGACGTCCCTCTCCACAGCAGCGCTTTCCAGCTCCTCCTGGAGGACCCCGAGGTGTTCCCAGACCTGATGAGATCTATAATCCTCCAGTGTGTTCTGGGTCTGCCCCGGGGCCTCCTACCAGTGGGACGTGCCTGGAACACCTCTAACAGGAGGCGCCCAGGAGGATCCTGATCAGATGTTGAACCACCTCAACTGACCTTTCAACGTGAAGGAGCAGCGGCTCTACTCTGAGCTCCGTCTGGCTGTCCGAGCTCCTCCCCCTATCTCTAAGACTGAGCTGGCCATCCTTCTGAGGAGACTAATTTCAGACGCTTGTATCCGTGACCTCATTCTTTCAGTCACTACCCAGAGCTCACGACCATAGGTGAGGGTTGGGACGGAGATGGGCCTCTGGCTCGGCTCCCTCTTCACCACGATGGTCTGGCACAGTGCCTGCATCACTGCAGACGCTGCACCAAACTGACTGAAACTGGCTCCTTGTCCACCAAATTAGCTCTGGTTCTTGAACTGGTTTGGCTCAGGATTCTCTGAACCTGGGTGCTATCCAGCGACCCAGCCTGCCTTTCCACCAGAGTCAATCAAAACCGCTGTAATCAAGGATGTGTCATCAACAAAGGCCACTACACGATGCACAGCAGAAGTAAACAGTGGTAGGAATATGACAGCATTGTTGATCGTCTGTGACTGTGAGCTACACCCCCATTAACACTGTTATCTCTGTCAGTGCTGTTACTGTTGTTAGAGCTGTACTGCTACCTTCAGCCATCTCCATGTTCACCTGCACAGTCTGAGGTGAGAGCCGTGAGCAGTCCCGGTCCGACTGAACGTCATGAATCACAAATTGTAAAATAACTGTGCATCTGCCCCGTGATTTGGACCCGCTCCAAAATTTTGGTGTTAGGTTCAGGTTTTGTTTGGACCCCAAAGCAGATACTGATGCAGGTAAGTAACAAAAAAAGGTTTATTAATAACACGAAAAAACAAAAGAGCAGGCAGTGGAGGCAGGGAGCTGGCTGGCTCGTAGAATATTCACCGAAGGATGGATTGAAAAAACTCGGGCACACGGTGAGGCACAAAGCACAACCTGAGCACAACAGGAAAAAAACACAGGTAAGTTCAAAAGAACTCCAGCAACACTAGAAGACCAGGCAGCAAAAATACGGCTATGCAACGAGTTGATCACAAGATACAAAATGTAAGAACACAGAGCTCGACCGAACATGACGGAACTACCTGGCTGCATAGTGGAGTTAAGACCAGGCTTTTGTAGACAGGAAGATGAGGTGAGTGAAGACAGGTGTGCCTCATCTGCTGCTGCAGGAGAAGCCAGCCACGCCCCCTGACACACACATGCACTGCAGAACAGAAGAGAGGGGAGGGAGGGAGAGCAAACACAAAAACATACCACAGGAACCAAAATCATCACATCTGGGCTCTTTCTTTTTTGGGCCCAGATTTTACCCTTCTGCCACGTTTATGAAAACTGGGCGGGCAGTTTTCCTGTATGACAAATGCAGAAAACTCAGCCAATTGCACGACCTCTTTGGTGGAGGTGAAGATGCTAAAACCAGTTCAGTGAAACATCTCTGTGGATTCATCACAACCAGTGAGCTCTTTAAAAAAGCACTCAGTTGAGACGTAATATGAAAACATCAGTTACTGCTGCTGCAAGTAAAACGTCTAATGCAGAACCTTTTTCTTTAAAAAAATATTTGATTATTTTCACACTGTGGTATTTTAAGTTTTCTACCACTGGCTGGTACACAGGTTGAATAAAAACAAAGCACTGACAGCCTGTTGGCAGGGAAACAGGAGGCAGGGTGTGTTTGTCACTATGATGCCACTCCTGTTAATAAATAAGGAGGTGTGTGAAGAGTTCACGTCCAGGTGAAGCTCCTCCTGCAGGTTGTGAATGGGAGTGAGTCGGCCAGTTAGAGAGGTGGCTGTGGGTTTAATGGTTTGTGATCAGGTGTTACGGCGCAGTGAAATGAAATGACAGCCGTGAGTCAACGTGACACTCAGGATCAAGGTGCTTCGCTTGCGATGGCACAGATACCAGCTGGAACCCGAAGACTGACTGGGAAATCTGGGAGAGGAAATTGAACGTGTAGTCTCTGCTGACCTTGAGGAAGTCACTTAACCTTCAGTCAGTCACAGTGCGTTTGGGTGGAGGCCAAAGCGCTGTTACAGTACAGCAGGAGATGGTGGTTTATACTGAGCAGCAGAAGTCTGCTGAAAATACTGAGACAAAAAGGATTTCATCCAGATACACAACAGCACCAAAAATAAAGATCTTATTCACAACTAACTCAAATTATTAAATTACCTTTGATTAAGTAGCACCGACGTGGCTTGAATGGAGATCATTTTTTATTTCTCGCAGCTTTCCTGGATACATGTCGTCTTGAGTCTTCTCTTCCCTGAATTTCTACACCAGAGGTGAAGAGTTAAAAGTCAGGCAGAGCAGAGAGCCGCCATGACCACACCACTGGGAAATACACCAGGCTGAAAACACCAGACTCTCCCTGTGATGAAAGGCTGAAATTCAGACCAAACAAAGGAGAGACATTAAACAATACAACTAAATAAAGAGATGAATCAGCAACAACAAACACAAAATAAACACTCTGAGTTCCGACTGCAGCTGCAGGGAATGACTGTAGTTATGCTAGAATGAGGTATTTATCACACAGTGTGTCAGCAAATTAATACACCATCACTGCCCAGGCTCCAGTGACTCAAACCACACCATAAAGCACACAATCAAAATGGCTGCTCGTGGACTCAGCCTCTCACACACAGCTCCACAAGGACAATAAAATACACTGTCAGACGTACACACCAACACAGTTCTATGTTCTCCAGCACTTTGGCCCTCAGTTGTTTGACGCAGATTAAAATACAAAAAGACACAACATTTGACTAAATGTGCAACATCAATGTGAGAAGTCTATGTCTGAATTATTAAAGCCGCTACAAGGAACTTTTAACTGGATATGCAAAAGACCTACAACAGCCCCAGGTCGCTTCCAGGACGAAGCAATTTATGGCACTCAGACGGCACACGTCATCTTACCTAGCTGCTTACATTTATAGTGACTCTTATAAATAGTCGCTATTCCTCCTCCTCGACCCGACGTCCGCGGGGAGTTAAAATAGCAGCAATCATCGGGTAAAAGTTCTGTGAAAGCACTGGACTCACCAACAGTCAGCCACGTCTCAGTCACACAGAGAAAATCCAATCCTCGGGAAGTCAGGAAATCCTTCAGGATAAACGTTTTGTTCGCTAGCGATCTAGCATTTACCAGCCCAATCCTGGCAGGAGCCGGCGGGTCCATGGCGTTAGCTGGAGCGGGGCAAAGTTTTCCCGTCTTGTTGTTTCATTCATCCACAAAACAAACACGTGTGCGAGCCAGGTAAGCGTCTTTACGACAATATGCGCTAGAGCTCATGGGAAATGTAGGCTTCATTCCGGCAAAACACTACTGCTTTTGTCCACAGGGTCGCCAAAATCAACTCTAAATGAAAGTTCCTTGTAGGGGCTTTGAGTTGGAAATGACGATTTTATCTCTTGGTTGATGCAGCGAATTATCAACAATAATTCTAAGTAGGAGAAGTTTCAGCTGGACACCTCTAAATCCTCCTGCATGGTTCACACAGCTCTTTAGATTCATGATGTCACATACTCTGATTCTTGGCTGATGAGCTGACGAGTTTCACAGAACACAAAGAGACGAAAGACAACATTTCATGTGACATCATGAAGTCTGTGAGATGTGCTGGTTTTACAAATGAAGTCTTAAACTCAAGCTGTCAGAGATATTTAACAGGAGCTCACTGAGTCATCTCCAAGCAGAGGCCGGCCTCAGCTGCTGATTCTCAGGTGTGTCTCAGTGCAGGGTGAAGGACACAGGTGAGCTCTCAGCCCCTTTTATAAACGCCACACTTTTCCTGGGTCCTAGTGCTCGACTCACTTTGACCTTCCCATCCACCTCCAAGAGACAGCAGCAAACTGTTGGAGCTGTTTCTGGTCGTCACAGAGGAACAAAGTTTGTATAAAAGTCACATTTTCACTGCTTTAATTTCTGCTGTTCATTTGAATCTGTGCACTTTAAAATCTCAGGTCTCCAGATTAACTCTTCCATCTTTGAGTTCAGTCAGAAGAAAAAGTGAGAATGTATAAAAGAGCACAGCGGTGACACTTTTATTAAAATGATGAATTGCTTTTCAACGGGACATCTTGTACCGCCTCGTACAAGAAAAGTATGATTTATGATCGCCTCCGCGTTCACTGTCAAAAAACAAAACGGGGAGAATTATCGGCATTTGAGAATCTCTGTAATACAAATTAATGATCACATCACACAGCGAGCCCGCTCAGACCTCGCTGAATTACATTCCTTAACAGGCTATTTTGAAACGTTAATCAATTTCTGACAAAGCCATAACTCAGCGCAGTGACGGGAAACAAACCTGCGAGTGTCCTCCTGGAATTATCCTTCAGTATCGTTCAGTCAGCAGGGAAACACTTTGATTTTCAGCTTCATCATGAACAAGACAAACTCAGTTTTTACTGACTGCATCGTTTAAAGGTGAAGACATGAGAGATCGTCTTTGCTTCAGCTGAGGAGGATTCTTACTCTGTTCCAGATTCTTCTAAAAGTACCAGTATAACGTGTAAAAATACTGCATTACATGTAAAAGTCCCTCTTCTTTATGTAGTTAGAGTATCAGCAGTAAAAGTACTCAAGTATGCTCAGCTTCATCAGATGTAGTTGATTAGTGTCAGAGCAGTATGTTGCTGCAACTTTGAGCTGCTTAATATACAGTTAGCAGGTTTAGTGCAGTGGTTCCCAACCTAGGGTCCGTGCCCCTCCAAAGGGTCCCCAGATAAATCTGAGTCACATGATTAATGACAGAGGAGAAGACAAAGAAACAAAGTTCAGAAATCTGTCGTCATTTTTTTAAAATACAAAAAAATATTGATCATTTGGAGGAGAACTGTCTCTGTGGAAGCGACAGAGACACAACGAGGAGACCCTGCACACACACACACACACACACACATTTTATTCAGTCGCAGGAAATCTCAGAACAAACAGATTGGGATTATGCAACCAGTGTCTCTGCCAGATAAACGTAGTGGTGTAGAAGTGTAAAGTAGCATTTAAATGGGAATGCACAAGTTTCTCAAAACTGTGCTCATGAACACTGAGTGAGTACATACAGTGTACTCAGTTTCCACCAGTGAACAAATCTATATAAGCGGAAGTTATGGGTTCTTGAGGCAAATGTGTTCCTCATGAGGAGAGGCATCTCTGTGCAAAGTTTCATGTCTCTACCACATACGGGGCATGAGATATGCCCATTCAAAGTGTGACATTTCAATGGGTTGCTATAGCGCCCCCCTTTGGCCAATTGATGTAATATTGCTTCATTGGCATCCTCCCATGACCCTCTACCACTGTGCCAAATTTCACATGGATTGACCAAGTCAGTGAGGAGAAAAACCTGGAACACACACATGAGTTTTCGTCATTATATAGTGAGATGATTAAATGACATATTTCTTTGCGTCTCTGTTAAACTCAGATATCACAACTGATCTTAACATCATTATTTGTGAAGATAAACCTTCATTTATTGGCTTCATTGCCCTCACCAGTAGCTGCCATGTTGCTTGTCTACGTTTATTCTGTGGTTACACCACAAGTGACGCAGCAACACAGCGCCCAGCTACATGATCGCAGAGTTGCCGTTGAATTGTTTGTTCAAGCGCTCTGTTACATAGTTCGCCACAGGTTTGTGTGCGCCAGCGACCGACCACGAAGCACCTCGACTTAAAGTCATCTAAAGTGTATATTTGGACATAGACCATATTCATTGTGTCTAACACATCTTCAGTGTCAACATGATGGTTCTTCAGTAACATGTGAACTGGCTCCATCAGTGACCCCACGCCTGAAACAATAAGACAAATTGTAACGTTAACAGTGATAAGAAATTATTTCTGTTTACTTTCCTCTAACAGGAAGCGTTTAAGAAGTAAACTCATATTCATAGTCTCACTACAACTTAAAGGGAAAGACCTTCTTTTTTTTGTCTTTGGTGGAGGCAAGGTGCCGAGGAAGCCGACTGGCACACCTGCACTGTTACAGCAGCTCCCATTGCACCTTGTGGGCTCAGAGTCCGTCACCATGGCAACCCCAGGCGATATACGTGTTGTTATTTGCAGGCTTTGACTTCACAGTCCCACCACTGCCATTATGTATCAGCTCTCACCAAGACAGAGAGGCTGGAGGAGGAGGAGGTGCAAAGTGAGAGAAGAAGGACATGACTTGAGAAACAAAGAGGAGGAGTCGTTTTTTTTTCTTTCCTTATTCATTATGATCTCACGACATTCCCTAATCTCATGATAAGCCTGTGTGTGTGTGTGTGTGTGTGTGTGCGTGTGTGTGCAGTGCTGATGTTGCATGTCTCCCTGCTAGCGTGTTTTGGTCCTCATCACCAGCATGTTCCTCACACCTCGTATTCAGCAGGAACCAAGCGCTGAACTTGACCCAGTGAGGAGGATACGAGGCATTCAGGTGCTAAAAGGCCCGAATGGTAAAAGGCAGACATGTGAGGTGTCAGACGTTCATGACATCAAAGTATATTTAATGTAGAGACTGGATCAAAACAAAACAGGAGTGAATGAAGTTGAGAAAAGGGCATGGGGGTGAGACTTCCTCTGATCTGCTGTCTTTGACCGAAATCTTTTCATATCTCTTTCGGACTTGTGTGAGTATATATATTCTTCATGTAGTGCCATGCAGGCTCTGAATATTTTTATTATTTGATGCATTACTGTTGCAGAGCATTTCCAACAAAAATAAACTGACAGGGGCCGTCCCAGCAGAGCAGCACATGAACCACGATGTCCCTGATTTGACCTCTGATACATGCTATTCCCCACAATTCTTTCTCTGCTGTCCTCTGTAACATATAGGCACAAACTGCCCCCAAAACACCTCCAACAATAAAACACACTTGACAGTAGGAGACACAGCGTCACCAAAGTCAATCGCCCCCCCTACACCTGACCTCTGAGACCTTGGAGGTATACGATGCAGCAGTCAATGATAACTTTATTTGTATAGCACTTCTCTACATTAGGTCACAAAGTACTTCACAAAGTGCATGAAAATAAAACAACAATAGTTAAAAATCATTAAAGAAATGTTAAGAGCTGAGAAGAAAAGTCAGTGCAGAAGCAAAAACAAAACAGAAGGAAATAAAACACAAAATTACAGGTCGGACATTAAAAGGGAAACTTTCCTATAAAAATATGTTTCAAGCAAAGATTTAAAACCAGGTAATGTGCTAACGAGGCCGATGTCCTCAGGCAGAGAATTCCAGAGCCTCAGGCCCTTGATCACCTTCAGTTATCAGCCTTCACGTAGGGACGACTAGTGAGGGTAGGCTCCAGGATCTCAGGTCACAACTTGGAGTGTAGCTCGTCAGAAGCTCAGCTGTATAACTTTGGGTTAAACCACGCTGAGCTTTAAAAGTTATTAAAAGAATCTTATAATCAATTCTGAAGTTAACTGACAGCCGATAAAAAGAGGCGAGGATTGGGGCAAAATGAGACCCATGATTTGTCCCAGTTAAAATATGAGCGGCAGCCCATGTGTGCAGTGTTCACACAGACAGCGTTGCTGCTGCAGAGCTGCCTGCTGCTGTAACGTCTGTATTTCCACAATTGAAAGCCTGCACTCTCCATATTTATGGAGCCGTACAAAAACAACTGCCACTGCATGAACAACAACATGGTCCTGCACATATTGCACAATAAATGAAAAGATTCTGTCCACAGAAACATTCTCAGGGGACTTTTATTTTGAAACAGAAACAGGAAGTGTTGAGTCAAAAATAGATACTCGGAGTTGTTTCTTGTCTGTGACAAATATAAACATTAAAACCGTAGTGAAAGATGGTGCAATGCCACTGTGATCACCACAACTGCCCATTTGTTGCTGAAAACGCACGTCACTCGAGCCGCAGGGTGACCAGGTGTCGAGCGTCTAAAGTGGACAAGCTAACGTCACCTTTTGGAGATCATCACCACTGATTGCTGAAAGTTTTTCCTCCACTCGTCATCAACAACAATTTCTGGAAAGTGTCCCACCATCTGCTGGTTCGACCGGTCCTGATTTGAGACTGTCGCTTCTGGTGTTGAGTTTAAGTATAAAGTCATTAGATCAAGCAGTGCGAACAAAACATTAGCAAACCAGTAGTCTGCTGTTGTTAGTGTGCACTTTGAGAAGATTACATTGTTTTCTAAACGCCCCATATCACACATCCACACAGATGAACAGAGTTTTGATAACTTTTCACTTTAGAAGGTGTGTCAGAAAATATCCCTTTCAGGTACCTAAAACTTAGTGCATGTGTGTGTGTGTGTGTGTGTGTGTGTGGACGAGAGGCCCAAACGTTGAGTAAAATATCTGTTTAGAGAAATATCTGGATCTGTACAGACAGGGCCTAAACACAAACAGAAGAAATCCTACAAAGGTCTTTTGTGATTTCAGCTGCTGATTCATATCAGCCAACAGTCATGAATGTTATTCTCCTTATGAGCTTCCAAACATCACACTGAGGGGAACTCATTGTGAATAATGTCCACTGTTAAACACCACTTGGAAGAAAGGCTACAAATTCCTTCTTATTCTCAGTCAGGATCTGAGCTTGACTCATTCTCACTGGAGATATTACTCATCAAATAAAAACCTTGGCAAAACATAATGAAGGAGAACACACATCACATTCTGCTCTGTAATTTAATTACAAAACATAGTTGGGACTCAGTGTACCAAATATTTCAAAGAAATATTCACTTGGTTTTAGATGAGAAATGGTGTTTGGTATTTGCAGGTTCATTAAACAAACATAATTTTTGTGACGTCCTGGTTTTAAAAACACAAACTCATTCAGGAAATTAGCCTCCACACTGAACATGCCATGCTGCTGCTGATAATTACCTGTAATTAAACCCTCAGACGAATATTGAAGTCCACAACCTTGAAGAATGTGGATTGTTCAAATGGAGTATCTGTAGAAACCTGTGTATAGATTTCACTCATCACTCTTTGTAATGACTTCTCAGGATTGTAATGATCACAGTAAATGTACGGCGACTTGAAAAGCTCTTGTAGACGTTCTGTAATTAACCCATTGATTTGGGATTTCATTTCTGGCAATGACAGTTTAATCTGAGTCGGTGCTCTGCAGCAGACAAAAGATAAAGTACTTACACTGTGTACTGTGTGTGCATGAAGCAGGTTTACAGAACGACATTTAGCATGAAACAGCATCTGTGCTTTTTATCTGAGTGTTAACCAGTGTTCATTCTCACAGCTACTTTAGATTTAGTCTGAGTCGAGACAAACAAATCTTATTCCTTTGAGTTTAGTTTTAGTCACATTTTAGTCCTGATGTTTTCTATCTGTTTTTCTCTTCAAACTGATCCAGTGAGGCTGATTCATGGATCATAAATCAGACTCAAGGTGACAGGTTGTATAAGATAATGTGTGTGTCATGTCTCCAGCAGTGTGTGACAGGTTTAAGGGCTGATTTACGAGCACACACTTACTGATCATCATCTGAAAAGCTCAACATCTCTCTATTTATGCTCTCAACAAATAACTAATGTAAGCCAACTAGGATTTGTCCCCAGGTTCATTGTAAACTCTGACTTATCCATGTGACTGTTAAGAAGCAGAAACATAACTTGTTTCTTCATGTGCAACATCTTAGTCTGGAGGTTTAAACTGGTGTCCTCTCACAGAGTTGGTGATTCAAACTAAACTTTCATCTCTGTCAGAGAAAACTGATCTGAGTTCAGACTGTTTACTTACAGCACAGCTACACTCACAGATAACTGAGCCTCCTACCTGCCTGTCAAACACCATCAACCCACAAACCTTCTCCAGTCCGGACTGAGTGGAGTCCTGCGGGGTGAAGCTGTGAAGGCTGCGAGCGGAGAGGTCCATGTCATTGGTCCGACAACCCATTAGTCCGACAGCCCATTGGTCCGACGGTCCGCGGTGCTGAACGGCTCCCAGCGGATGTATTTCTGCCTTGATGGTGCGCCACAACCGGCTCTGGGTCAGCTGGGAAAGGCTTGAGGCGGAGCAGGCTCACAGCTTATGTGTTTGCCACTTTCTTTTTCATTTTAACCCACACCATGATCTTTTCCTGACCCTAACCAAGTGGTTTTTGTGCCTAAACCTAACCAGACCTTAACCACAGGACATCATGATGATTTCGGAACGGACTTCGGAACAATGGGTTTAATATGGTCGGAACAATGGGATGTCGGACCAATGGGCAGATGCCAGCAAAGGCATGCAGTCGCAAGAGGTTCCCACCACCGAATCAAATGCGATCAGATTAGTCTGAGCCAAGTCCTCAATGAGGCGGTGTAGACGGGAGGTTCCAGACGTAAAAGGTATGCAGTGATTATTGTTGGGGAACATGTATGTTGATGATTTTGATGTTGCCTGAAGTCAAGTCTCTATTTGATCACGTGACAAGACGATACGATCCCGTAGCTAGTTTAGGCACAAAATCCCTGAAGACCGACAAGCAGAGCATGTCTGTATGTCCAGCAGGGGGCAGTCAGGCCTTTTCAAACGTAAAAGTGGCAGCTAGAAAGGACAAGGGAGAGGCGAGCATGAGGAAGGAGTAGCAGAGCTCCCCAAATCAGATTTATCTGACTTTTTTATAGTTGCCAGTGGTGTGTGTTTGTGTGTGCCTTATTAACTAACATGCACTGGGGCCCGTGGTAACTACCTTACAGCACTGCTGTACACTATTAAGGGAACAAGATGGTGCAGGGGATGCTGCTGTGTCTTAAGGTCCTCCACAGCCCTGCTCTTTCTCTTGTTTTACTTTGTTTTATTGTTGCTTTTTTTTTTTTTTTTTTAGTTTTTTTGCAATATGCGCACCACCCAAGCCAGCCCTGTCATATATTATGAACAACCTATGTGCATTAGGTCACTGGTGCTCAACAGTTTTGCACCATAAGCAGCAAATGATGGGGAATTTCCATGGCTGGTAAAACAGAGGGTCCAAGTCAGACTGAGGCTGCTGTCAGCCCTAGAGTGGTCTCCTCTGGTCTGAGTCAGGGACTCATGTTGTTCCAAAGTTGTATCATTGCCTAGAGTTGGTTGGTGTTCTCACGGCAGCATTTACAAGAGGACCAGATCAAATGCCTTGTGTGAGAAAGCTGCTCTTGATTGGTCAGAATTTCCATGTGGGAAAAATCCAGGAAGTAAAGCAAACGTTGAAGAAGAGTACACTTGCAAGATAAATGTGACACTTTCTAATGTCACAATGGAGGGACAACTACGCAGGTTGATTTTAGCGCTGCTCATCGTGGACTATATTGCTGTCATTGTTCATTTTAGTCAAAGCATACAGTTTGAAAACGAGGCAAACGCGGCTCCAACTAGAAAACAATGTTTTGATGCATTGGATGTGCTGAATGTGCATATTAAGGCAGTACAGGAGGAGGTGCACATTAATAATCCTCCAGGACTGTAACATGCTCATGTTTAACCCAAACAATGTGTCATGTGACTGCAGTTGCTTCACATCCAGGTCGCAACACCTTCTCACCACAAACCAACCGCACCAGAGTTCCTTTGGAACCGGACTGAGACCACCTCTTCAAGAAGGTCTCAGTCCGGTTGGTTTGGTGTGATCACACCTGCACAATCCAACCTGAGTTCAATTGAAATGATCCATGCATGGCAGGTGTGACAGCACTCTGAGGAAACTGATGCAGGATAGCTTTTTGTTGGGAAATTAAGGACCACAACATTTAGAGACTTGGGTCGACCCCTCAATCCCGGACTCGGCCGTTGTTCCAGAGGAGCTCTTCATTCACTGCCATGACCGGACAAAAACAACTGGGAAGAGCGGCGAGGAGGCATCTTCCTCATAATCAACAACTAACATTTAAAGTAGTTTTGTGTTAGGTCTATTTATTTTTATTTCAGACCTATATTTTAACTTGTATTATTTTATTATTATTTATTATTTATTATTATTATTGTCATTGTCAACGACTGCTGTTGTGCACATGCCATTAAAGAACATAACATTGAACTTGAAATATTGTTTTACCAAATTATATACCTGCTCCTTCACTACATTCAAACTACTTTTAACAGAGACAAGCTGCTGCAACAGCCTCTTAGACACTGCCAGTCAACATATGTAACAATGAATCAGTACTTTGGAATGTACCTGTGTAACAGGACCAGCAACAACATTGAGCAGAAGAGGTGTAACACAGCTCCACCCCTCACCTGACTCACCTGAGAAAAGCCAGAAAACAGTTTGTGATTCTTCATCACTGAAGAGAGACACAGACTGAAGGACGGACGATGAGATTCACCTTCAGACCAAACTAACAACTTCCTGTGAGTGAGTTCAGCTGAAACTCCAACACTGCTGCTTCAACCTGCTGACACTCCACACACTGAAGGTGAGTTTGACTAAAAACACCACTCAAAGTAAATTTCAGTGAAGTTAGTAGAGGAGGGAGGGGAGCCATGACTGACTGTACTTTCTGTCTGCTGTGTTTTCAGCTTCACTCAGAGACTAAATGGCTTCCAGATCAGAGGAGGATCTCTGCTGTCCGGTCTGTCAGGACGTCTTTAGACATCCTGTTCTTCTGTCATGTAGCCACAGCTTCTGTAAAGACTGTCTGCAGAACTGGTGGAAAGACAAACAAACAAAGGAGTGTCCACTTTGTAACAGAAGATCTTCAAGGGCTGAACCACCTTTAAACCTGGCGTTAAAGAACCTGTGTGAGGCCTTCTTACAGGAGAGAGATCAGAGAGCTTCAGAGGCTCTCTGCAGTCTGCACTCTGAGAAACTCAAACTCTTCTGTCTGGACCATCAGCAGCCAGTGTGTCTCGTCTGCAGAGATTCAGAAAAACACACCAAGCACAGATTCAGACCCGTCGATGAAGCTGCACGACAACACAAGAAGGAAGTTGAGGAAACTCTGGAGCCCTTAAAGGAGAAGTTAAAGGTTTGTGAACAAGTTAAAGTGAAGTGTGAACAAACAGCACAACACATGAAGGTCCAGGCCCGGCACAGAGAGGCAGATTAAGGAGCAGTTTAAGAAGCTTCACCAGTTTCTAGAAGAGGAAGAGGAGGCCAGGATGGCTGCACTGTGGGAGGAAGAGGAGCAGAAGAGTCAGATGATGAAGGAGAAGATGGAGGCTCTGAGCAGAGAGATAGCAGCTCTTTCAGACACAGTCAGAGCCACAGAGGACGAGCTGAGAGCTGAAGACGTCTCATTCCTGCTCAACTACAAGGCTGCAGTGGACAGAGTCCAGCAGCGCCCCCTGCTGGATGATCCACAGCTGCTCTCAGGAGCTCTGATAGACGAGGCCAAACACCTGGGCAACTTGACCTTCAACATCTGGAACAAGATGAAGGACATGGTCTCCTACACTCCTGTGATCCTGGATCCAAACACTGCTCATCCAAAACTCATCCTGTCTGAAGATCTGACCAGTGTGAGACGAGGACAGAGACAGCAGCTTCCTGATAATCCAGAGAGGTTTGATAATTACTGGTCTGTCCTGGGCTCTGAGGGCTTTAACTCAGGGACTCACAGCTGGGATGTCGAGGTTGGAGACAGAACAGGCTGGATACTGGGTGTGTTAGCAGAGTCTGTCCAGAGGAAGGGACGCATACAGTCTGGATTATGGAGAATAATGTTCTATAAAGGTGAATACTCAGCATGGGCACTACCAGCTCCACACACTGGTCTCAAAGTGCAGAAGAAGCTCCAGAGGATCAGAGTGAATCTGGACTGGAACAGAGGAAAGCTGTCGTTCTCTGATCCTGATACTAACACACACATACACACCTTCACACACACTTTCACTGAGAGGATGTTTCCATACGTTAGCACTTTTGATGATCTGAAGATATTACCAAAGACGGTCTGTGTGACAGGGAAACAGAGCAGTTCAAGATGAAGGAAAAGTCACTAAACTCCAGCTTTGCTTGCATTTTTTTGCTGATAGTTTTATTTGTCTTCTGTGAGAAATGACGAGCAGTTCCTTGTGGGTACTTAAAAATCACTGGGACTGTAAGTTTTTGTAGATACAGTGTGCTATTGTCATGTTTCAACATTTTTATGACCTTCTGAAGACTTTGTGGGTGTGGCTATGAACTGCACCAGAATTTACTGCAGTGACTAAACTAAACTGATTCAATTCAAGCTAAAGGGAAAGGGACTACTTTGTGTCTATAGGCGATTACAGAGCTGAGCATATAAAATGACATGCATTTTAGTTCCCCAAGGCTCCATATTGGTGCCTCTTCTGTTTTACATCTACAGTACATGCTTCCATTGTCTCAGATTATGGAAACAACAAAATATGTTACCATAATTCTGCAGATGACACACAAATTTACATTACCATGTCCCCAGGGGACTGTTGTCCGATACAACTCTGACTGAGGGCATTGAACAAATCAATAACTGGATGTTCACAAATATTCTTCAGTCAAACAACAAATAAACTGAGGTCATAGTTTTTGGAACCAAGGAGGAACGACTAAAAGTCAGATGTTGATGTCCATGTTAAAAACCACAGACGGAGCCAGAAATCTTCGTGTAGTCATGGACTCAGAGCTGAACTTCAACAGCCATATTAAGAAAGTTACAAAGTCAGCCTGCTGCCACCTTCAGGACATACTGAGGATAAGATGAGTGATGTCTCAGCAGGATGTGGACAAACTGCTTTGTGTCCACAGAGTCAGGACTTGGAGAAGCAGCGTTTAGTTTTTCTGCTCCACATATCTGAAACCAACATTACAGTCAATTCATAATAACGTGGAATGAAATGAAATGAAATTACAAGATAAAAAATTATATGTTTCAAATTTTAAGTTCACAAAAATTATGAACCATTTTCTGTTTGATATAATAAAGACAAGACGATTCTGTCTGTAAAAGTGTTTTTATTCTGTTTATATTAGTTTAGTTCAGCTGTTTGTCATTCAGTCAGAGGAGAAGATTTTTCATTTGAGACGGACATCTCACTTTGGACTCAGACTTCATGCTTAAAAATAAACAAAACAAACCAAATATAGAGATAAAAGAATAACTGGAATAAGGTCAACAATAGAACAACAGAAACAAACAACAGCAAAGGGAAAGAAAATCACAAGTAAATAGCAACATAAAGAAAATTTAAACAATAAAAAAGTTCCAAAATACCAACAACTAAAAGTAACATCTGTGAGAGTTTCATCAGTTTTTGATGGCTGATGACAGGATGTACACACAATGGTGAGTGTGGTGACATGGTGAGAATCTTTGGACTGTAGGAAACCACAGGTAAGCACACTGGAACACTCACACTGTGGCGTTGTGGTCAGGCCGTAACGCGAAGCAGCCACAGGAGAACAGGAACCAAAGAAGCAAGGTCGGGGACAGAAGGCTGTTGCTTTTACCAGGAATCAGACAAAGCAGGCAGGTCAGAGGGAGGCAGGGTCAGCAACAGGAAATCAGTCCTGAATAAAGTGCTGGAGAGTCTTAAGTAAGCACGAGTGACAAACAGAAGCTGGGGTATATGTCCTGGCTGAGAGTAAGGAGGAACAGGTGTAGTGAGTTGCCTTGATGAGGTGGGCGGGCCAGATGCTGAGGTGCAGGGACTGGGAGCTGGGTGATTGGGCAGGCAGAAGTGAGCAGGTGACCAGTAATGCAGAACTGGGACAGTTTTCCTTTTAACACTTTCTCTGCCAGAGTATTATTTTTAAGTTTCCAGCCACTGCCAGCATTTTTGATCATATTCACTAATCTTTCAAGACCCACAGAATAATTTGTTCTATGAATATGTAAAGAGTCTATACATGAAACTAAAGAAGAGACCGTCTGTTTTTATACATTAAAAACATTTTATAATATCTTATTCCATTTGGTCCTTATCAACACTTGAATTTTTGCATTCTCATGAAAAAGAAACAATATTTTGGACATCTTGTTGTCTTGTCCGTGTGTCACTGTCGCCACCATGGAGATCCTGTTTCATCCCACCAAACTTGTTTGTTTCCTCATCCAATCAGATTGTTGATCAAAACAGGAAGTGTTGGGGTCTGAGTCTATCAATATCTCCACAGCTCACGCAACTGTAAACTTTTCCGTTGGCATTTTCGTGCAGTTTACAAGCTGCTACATCCTCCTCCAGTTCCCAGCAGATCTTCTTAATTTGTTTTTGGACATGGCAGTGCTGTTCTATTTCACAAGATGTGTAACAGCGCCCCCTATCTTATAAGAGTATGAACACCGATTGACAGAATATCTTGTCAGTGGCGGGGAAAGAGCTGAAGAACTTTCTCTGACACTGAGTTAGCATCTCACAGATCTTGATAAAAGCTGTGTGGTTATTCAGACTCTCACCTGACACACTGTACAGTCGTCTGACCTGCAGTGTCTGGACACTTCAGCCACTTATCAAAGGAAACCTTTGACACTTTGGGAAACATGCTCATTTGAAAACAAGCTATATATTTCACAAAACCTTGAACTGTTCCTTTAAAGCCTGGGGTTTGTTTGTTTTGTCAGATCCTGCAGCCAGGCTTGATTTATGTGCTTTGACAGGGAGCACACTGCTCCACTTACATCCCTGGACTCGTGTGTTCCTCCTGCTGTTCAGGGGCACAGTTTCCCTCCTGTGGTGTTGTGTGTGGATAAGAGCAGTGACACGAAGGACGCCGGGGACTCTCCCAAACGTAGACGCCGTCACCTTACACCCGAGCTGCATCGCTCTGATGAGAGAAACCTTCCCGGTGGTGGAGAGCTGCCACAGACTCCCTTCTCCTGCTCTCACCATTCTGAGTTTCCATCTCTCAGGAGAGGACACGCCACCAGGCCGCCAACATGGATGACCCGTGAAATAAACCCGGGCTCTGAGAATATCATTAATGAATGATGTTTGTTTACATGTTTTCCTGAAGGCAGTAAACAACAAAACATACCCCATCATGTGCACAATGTGAACACACATTTGCCGCTGTCACATGGATGTCTTCATACAAAAATACAGAGGTGTAGCAGTGTGAAGGCACACACGCCTTCTGAGCCCTACTCCTCAAGTGCCGCTGTCACATGTCTACACATCAAAATATGACGTACCAGGTGCCCTCCTGCGGCAGTTTTGGATGTTCCGGAATGCCGTGTCTATTTATGCGTGTTGCATGCAGTATGTGTTTTCAAAATACACTTCCATTCGGTGGCATGGTGGCTAGCATTGTCACCTCACAGAGAGGGGGGGTTCAAACCCCAGGGTCGGGGAGCCCTTCTATGTGGAGTTTGCATATTCTCCTCATGTCAGTGTGGGTTTTCTCCAGGTGCTCCAGCTTCCTCCCACAGGTTAGTTGGTGACTCTAAATTGTCCGTAGGTGTGAATGTCAGAGCACCCGGAGGAAACCCATGTTGACACAGGGAGAACATGTCAGCACCTGGAGGAAACCCACGCTGACACAGGGAGAACATGTGGGAGCACCTGGAGGAAACCCACGCTGACACAAGGAGAACATGTCAGAGCACCTGGAGGAAACCCACGCTGACACAGGGAGAACATGTCAGAGCACCTGGAGGAAACCCACGCTGACACAGGGAGAACATGTCGCAGCACCTGGAGGAAACCCACGCTGACACAGGGAGAACATGTCAGAGCACCTGGAGGAAACCCACACTGACACGGGGAGAACATGTCAGAGCACCTGGAGGAAACCCACACTGACACGGGGAGAACATGTCGGAGCACCTGGAGGAAACCCTGACACGGGGAGAACATGTCAGAGCACCTGGAGGAAACCCACACTGACACGGGGAGAACATGTCGGAGCACCTGGAGGAAACCCACGCTGACACGGGGAGAACATGTCAGAGCACCTGGAGGAAACCCACGCTGACACGGGGAGAACATGTCAGAGCACCTGGAGGAAACCCACTCTGACACAGGGAGAACATGTCAGAGCACCTGGAGGAAACCCACACTTACACGGGGAGAACATGTCAGAGCACCTGGAGGAAACCCATGCTGACACAGGGAGAACATGTCAGAGCACCTGGAGGAAACCCACGCTGACACAGGGAGAACATGTCGCAGCACCTGGAGGAAACCCACACTGACACAGGGAGAACATGTCAGAGCACCTGGAGGAAACCCACGCTGACACAGGGAGAACATGTCAGAGCACCTGGAGGAAACCCACGCTGACACAGGGAGAACATGTCGGAGCACCTGGAGGAAACCCTGACACGGGGAGAACATGTCAGAGCACCTGGAGGAAACCCACGCTGACACAGGGAGAACATGTCAGAGCACCTGGAGGAAACCCACGCTGACACAGGGAGAACATGTCAGAGCACCTGGAGGAAACCCACACTGACACAGGGAGAACATGTCAGAGCACCTGGAGGAAACCCACGCTGACACAGGGAGAACATGTCAGAGCACCTGGAGGAAACCCACGCTGACACGGGGAGAACATGTCAGAGCACCTGGAGGAAACCCACGCTGACACGGGGAGAACATGTTGGAGCCACAGGTAGCTAGCAGTGCACCTGTTGCTGCAGCTCATCATGTTCCAGTCTTTCATGTAATCTGTAATGTTAACTGTGCATGACAGAGTTGTTTCCCTGATTTTAGCCTTGAAGGCGGCGCCTTCTTCCTGGCGACACAAGTAACGGCACAAAGCCTGGAGAGAAGCTGTGTCTTCAGGACAAACTGAGGGCACAAACACTCCTCTCCTTGCTGTCATTTCACATCCCACAGGCTTCATAATTAAGCGGGTACAAGACACTTTAAGCTATGTCAACAAGAAAATGTCTGACAGTGATGACATGGTGACATCAGCAGGGACACGGAGAACAAATGAGACACATTGCCTCAGTACACCCATCTACCAAGTCACCACTAAGCCACTGCACACTGTATGAACACAACTACAGACTCCAAGATGGTGCCTGTTCTTTAGTGGTTCTGCAGGAACTTTTATAGGAAAGTTTGAAAGATCAATTTTTATGACTCATTATTTATTTATTCATTATTTAATCCTGCCATTAAGTCCAATTGTTTCCTAGAAAAGTTTAAATGTTATTGTGCAGGCTGTGAGACCACAGCAGTTAATCAGCACACTACTTTTATAACCAGAGGGGAACTTTTATATATTCTGTAGCTCAGGAGTTCAACCTGCCCTAAACTACATTAACAGCAGCAGCAGCGTGGGCTGATGCACGTTCCTGTTAAATTTAATTGGTTATGTTCCTTGCTGTGACTTTTCCACTGTGTAGGTCAAGATACAAACAGGCCTGTGGAGCAGCTCTGGAGCTGACCCGTCTTTAGTTTATGCAAATTCTGCAAATAGCTCAATGCTGCAAGTTGATTATTATAAGTTAGTTTTAGTGAGTTAATTTATTTTCACGTATGTGGGGATGGAAAATAATTAAAAAAGGTTTTGTTGTGCGGGAGGTTAGATTGAAGATAGTTAAGATACCTCCTCTATTAATTAGCAATAATGAAACATAAAAAAGAAAAAGGTAAAAACAAAGATCGATCAAAGGTTCAAGACGAAGCAGAAATAACTGATACAAGTGTACACACTACAAAAACAGTTTTTATTTACAAGTTGTAATGGATTACAGATGAATCAATGAAGTGTTATCTTGTAGGTACTTATTCTACCTCTCTGATCACTGACAAGTCCTCCGTCTGTCTGTCTGTCCCCTCAGGTCAGGAGTCATCCTGGACAGTTCATTGTCCTTTGGGTCTCACATTAATAGTGTTTCTCTGTCTGCATACGTAATGTAGTTTCAATAATGTTGAGGTTAAATCCAGCTAAATTTGATAGTAGTGTCATTATGTGTGACCTCATGTAACCACTGTTCATACTGTGGAGAGTGCATGAGTGCATGAGTTGATGACGTGAATCCATCAGCACACCTTAAATTTCACTGTGACAACTTTGACCATCACTTTAGTTTTTATATGACACACACTTTTAGTAATGAGTGGAGCGTTTATTTATATTAATATTTATATTAATTCCTCACTTGGAGAAAAAACAATTGTGGCCAAGCGTCGTTCCTGAGCTTGCCTGAGACCTGTCTGAACACCTGAAGACCTGTCCATATTTATAATTATGATTTTTGTCTAGTCAGTTATTAACTCAGTATTATATATTACTGAATTGTTTGCTGCTGCTTATTTTTTCTAACTGTGTCTTGTAAGGTGTCCTTGAGTGCTTTGAAACCTCAGACCTTTTTTAACCCAGACAGATGCTGAAATACTCATTCACACTTTATTACCAGCTGTTTGGACTATTGCAGCTCCCCTTTCACTGGACAGCTAGTCCAGAACGCTGCAGCCACAGTGTCGACTAAAACAAGGAAAATGGATCACATGACCCCGCTGCTGAAGTCACTACACTGACTACCTGTAGCTTTAAGAATTGATTTTAAAGTTGTTTAACTTGTTCATGAAGCTTTAAATGACCTCACCCCTCCACACATCAGATATCAACTAATGTTCTAGACAGATCACTGTTTGGTTTGCTTTTTAATATTTTATTGTCTTGTGTCTGTGTCATTCTAGTTTTGCCATGTGAAGCACTTTGGGCTGTGTGTCTGTATGAAAGGTGCTGCATAAATAAAGTCGAGGTGAGTTTGAATTTGAAAGGTGCCAATAAATAAAATGCATTATCTTATCTCACTATATAATGAGGAAAACTGTGTGTGTGTGTGTGTGTGTGTGTGTGTGTGTGTGTGTGTGTGTGTGTGTGTGTGTTCCAGGTTTTTCTCCTCACTGACTTGGTCAATCCATGTGAAATTTGGCACAGTGGTAGAGGGTCATGGGAGGATGCCAATGAAGCAATATTACATCAATTGGCCAAAGGGGGGCGCTATAGCAACCCACTGAAATGTCAAACTTTGAATGGGCATATCTCATGCCCCGTATGTGGTAGAGACATGAAACTTTGCACAGAGATGCCTCTCCTCATGAGGAACACATTTGCCTCAAGAACCCATAACTTCCGCTTATATAGATTTTCCACCATTTTGAATTGTTTGAAAAACACTTCAAATGGATCTCTTCCTAGGAAGTTTGAGCGATCTGCATGAAACTGGGTGAACATAATCTAGGGAGCAATATCTAAAGTTCCCTCTTGGCAAAAGTTGGAAAACTTCCTAAAACTGAGCTTCTATAAGGCAATGAATATTGCGGAGGGCGTGGCTCATCACATAAAGGTGTAGAACATCTCAAGGGTTTCACCCATCACCACGCAACTTTGTAGGCATATGAGCACACATAATCTGAGGGGACCCCTCCATTATTGACCCCATCAAACAAAATGGGGGCGCTAGAGAGCTCATTTCTTATCTAGGCCTAAGCGCCATATGGATTTTTACTAAACTTGGTAGATATATAGAACAGGATGCCTCAAGGTGACTGGAGAAATTTAACTCTAATTGGCAACTGGGTGGCGCTATAACAACAGAAAAATGCTTCAAAATGGCTAAAATGCGACCGATCGCTGTGGCTCCCCCTGTGGACCAATGTTGGTGTTGTTTCTAATGTTTGCTATGACTAAGTCATGGTATGGTATGCTGCTGCAACAAGGGCTAGCTGCACCTTTCCCATGTGAACTACCAGTGCGCTCCACTGTTAAGTCAATACAACATATAAACACTTTAACTATCTGCCTTTCAACGTGCTACCTCAACTACTAATGTGTAGTTTTAGCCCACTAACTATCCCACTATTGGCAATGGTACTATTGTACTTTCAATAAAGCAATCGTACTATCAACTTCACAAACACTCTGTCTGAACACATTGCTCTTCTTCATGGGTTCAGTTGACTATTTAATCTGCAGTTTCCTATGACCTGTGTCCCAAACACACACCATGTGAAACTGTACGTGGGCAACTGTGCACTCAGTGGGTATGGACTAGTGTTATTATTGTGAGTCTTTTTAAATTAGATTTCTTTTCAGATGTTTTTATTTTCAAATAATAAACATGTAGATGTTGTAGTTTAATATCTGGTATCCAGTCTATGACAGTGGATAGTGGTTCAGTTTGGTGGAGAATTTGTTGCTGTGTTCAGCTCCAGTGTGATTCTGTCTCTTATTGATTTTTGTCTCCGTTTGTCTTTGTGGATCTGTTGAATGTAGTGAAAATAAAATGCCATGAAATCCAATAGAGGGGAGAAACAATAAACTGATATCCCGTTTAAGTGATGCAGTGTAGCAGCCGAGCAGTGCACTATGGGTAATAAATCAATGTTACTGACAACTGTCCACACTGTGTCTCTGTAAAGCAGAGAGATCAGCTAGTGCCTTGACCCGAAGCCAAATATATCTGATACAGAGCTGACGCGCTGATACAGTCTGCTCACACTGCCATGTTCAATGAACACACACACACACACACACACACACACACACACACACACGAGGGAGCAGAGAAATACAATTATCATGACGCCAGCAGAACACATCAACACCTAAAGGCCATTTGGTCAAATGAGGGTTGTGCACACACACATGCACAAATACACAAGTGGTCTGCTAAAGGCCATCCACGCCGATTCAGACTCTCCCCAGGGTGCCATGCATCTTATCTCCCCTTCCTTGTGTGCCGCCTGTTAGCTATAGCGGGCAGATACGGGACAGCTTGCAGGCATGTGAAGGTGCACTGGAGACCTGATAAGCAGTAAATTAGAGCTCAGCAGAGGCATGGTCCATGTAACGCAGCCCAGGGGTCAGTCTGCATCAGCCCTTATCTCATGATATGAGCTTAGCTGGAGGAATGTGACCACCTTTAAATGGAGATCCGTCTCTGAGGATGACCACAGTGATTCAGGATTTATTTAACAGCACACTGTTATCAGCTCAAAGTCCTACAACCTTTGCATTTATTCATGTTATTTATTTTAGATTTGTTTTCTTTTTTTTACCAGGAAGTCTCATTGAGGTCGAAAACCTCTTTTACAAGAGAGACCTGGCCAAGATAGCAGCTGCACAAGATCCCTGCATTTTAAAATGCAACATATACAACAGGATATACGATGAACCAGAAGAACACGGCGGCCTCTCAAGAAAAACAACCTCCATCACCACATGTTTTATGACACCCTTATAATTAAAGTTTCTAATCTTAGATCTTATTGCAGATTATTCCCAAAGTGCACAGAAGGAAAATGCAGTTTTCGCTGATCTGTCCAAACCTGGGTGCATTGATGCCAGTCGTAACGTAGTTTTCATACAGTAGGACACAAAATGCTGAAAAACAGTTGGACAGTCTGACTCCATGGCTCAGTACTGTCCACAAACTAAAGTATTGGATGTGTTGACCTGATGATGGTGCCAGTTAAAAAGTCAGGGGATCTCGAAAGACAGTGGGTTCATCCTCTTAAGACAATCACTGCCTGTACAAAATGTCACGGCTATCCATCCAATAGATGCAGATATTTTATTTCAGATCGAAGTAGGAGACCGACTGATTGAACGCATTTGACATATTCAAAACGTGCAGCCACACGTTGAAGCAATCCACAGCACAGACGTTTACAGATGGACAGATATACTCTCTTTGGAGAGCTGGGTGACAGTCTCTCCAAACATCCTCGGAGAACATGCGAACCAGGAATGTGGAAGCAGAGCTCTTGGTTGAGGACAGAAGGCTGAGTGGTTTACCAGGGAGCAGACAAAGCAGGAGAATCAGGAGCAGGCAAGATCAGCAACGAGGAAGCAGTCCAGGAATAAATGCTGGAAAGTCTTGCACTGAGTCTGTGGAGCTGGAGTCTTTATACTGACAGCCTATCACCTGTGTGAACAGGTGATAGGCTGTCAGGTAGGTGTGGTGACAAGACCTGGTCAGTGGAAAACTACTGAGAGAGCTGAGAGGATGGCATTAATGGCAGGTAAAAAGTGTCCCCTGTGACAGAAGTTGCAAAAGCAAGTGAAAATTGCAAAAACTAGTTGCAATTTAAAAAAAAATAATTATTACAAATCAAAGGCAACTTGTTTGCGGCGTATAGTTCTCATGTAGCAGGACACAGAAATGATGAACAGTTAACAGTTAAATGGTCTAACTCCATGGTTCAGTAAGTGCAGTCTATTCACATTTTCAACAAGTATTTTCTAAACATATAAAACTGCAGGTTCATTTTTATGACCTTATTATTTTGATTTAGCCAAGACAGTGCAGTGGTTAGAGCACTTGTCTTCCATGTGGAAGGGTTAGGGTTCAAATCTTGTTGGGGTTGATGTCAGCAAAGGCATGCAGTCGCAAAAGGTTCCCACTACCGAATCAAACCAGATTAGATTCCTTTAAGCCCCTACAAGGAACTTTCATGTTGAGTTGATTTTGACGACCCTGTGGACAAAAGCGGTAGTGTTTTGCTGGAATGAAGCCTACATTTCCCATTTCCCTACATTTTCTAGCACGTATTGTCGTAAAGACGCTTACCTGGCTCACACATGTGTTTGTTTTTGGGGATGAATGAGACAACATGACGGGAAAACTTTGCCCCCGCTCCTATCGGGGATCCCAGCTCACCTCTGCCGCACCCCAGCTCCACCTCTCCGGCGTAAGCGCCACCGCCACCGGGGTAAACGCAGCGGTCGGCTGGTAAGGCTGAAGGCCTGTTTGGCGAGCACTTCCACGGCTTCTTGGACTGAGTATGGAGCGGTGCCTCGCCTCTTTATTTCTCGGCACTCGCTGGACCCTGTCGACGCCTGGCTAGTACCTGTCGTCAGCCCGGATGAGGTGTTCCAGCCCCGCGGCCCCTGCTCTCCTCGTCCCCGAGACCTGCGGCCTCTGTGTGTGGCTCCCCGGACAGCTAACGCCATGGACCCGCCGGCTCCTGCCAGGATTGGGCTGGTAAATGCTAGATCGCTAGCGAACAAAACGTTTATCCTGAAGGATTTCCTGACTTCCTGAGGATTAGATTTTCTCTGTGTGACTGAGACGTGGCTGACTGTTGGTGAGTCCAGTGCTTTCACAGAACTTTTACCCGATGATTGCTGCTATTTTAACTCCCCGCGGACGTCGGGTCGAGGAGGAGGAATAGCGACTATTTATAAGAGTCACTATAAATGTAAGCAGCTAGGTAAGATGACGTGTGCCGTCTGGGTGCCGTAAATCGTTTCGTCCTGGAAGCGACCTGGGGCAGACCCGGAGACAGTTTCCTAAAGGTATGGATATACACTATATAGAAACAGCTTATCTTCACACCGATGGTCTCATTTGCTGTTGTAGGTCACGCACAGACATCAGCAGAAACAAGAGACTTTTGCATATCCAGTTAAAAGATCCTTGGAGCGGCTTTAAGGAGGCTTCAGGATAAGAAGTAACTCCTGAATCTGAGCCAAGTCCTCAACGAGGGTGCGTCTCAAGCCCGTTGTAGGCAGGAAGTTCCAGATGTAAAAGCAGATTCTCTTTCTCTCAGCCAAGACCATGATCTTCCTCGAACCTCAACCAGTGTTGTTGATGCCTAAACCTGAAGCCTGAGTGAAGCTGAAGTTCAGTGCAGCTACACTGTGCCACATGGATCTAATAAACTTGGGTGCAACATCAAGTTTGATGTCTGCAGACTGTACGATGACAGCGCCTACTGAATCACAGGCTAGGACGTACGATGCAACAGCTTCCCACACTGAGTGATGCTACACAGGTTAATACTTCTCCAACTGTGAAGCACAACATAGATAGACGATAGAATTTAAAAAAGTCACATTTAATGATCTGTTTTTTCAATGTATGACCCTCTGAAGGAAACGTGTCCGGCCTGTTGACGTTAAACCTGTACTCTGTTAACTTCCATTAAATTTGGCTCTTTGTGACATAAAA
This sequence comes from Epinephelus fuscoguttatus, assembly GCF_011397635.1. Classification (NCBI taxonomy): domain Eukaryota; kingdom Metazoa; phylum Chordata; class Actinopteri; order Perciformes; family Serranidae; genus Epinephelus; species Epinephelus fuscoguttatus. The sequence goes on along the minus strand of NC_064752.1, from coordinate 2,758,522 downwards.
GTCAGAGTCATGATGGATTATCAGAAGTCTTTATCATCTCTTCTCAGTGTCAAATGTCATGTGCATTGTTTGAGGTAAACCAGACAGAGTCCCATTAAAGCTGCACTCACTCGTACCTTTACACGATGATTTACCGGAGCCCTCTGTGATTTACAGTTTAGTGCATCTCAAAGGGAGAGGAAATATTATCTCGCATTCCCTCCCGGCCAGGAGCTGTGGAGTGTTTCGGGTGATGACCTTTACATCTGTAATGGTGCTCTGTCAGGTATCCAGACACCTACAAGGTGGAGCAGCATTGTGCTGTTGGGTCGGCTGTGAACATTTAATTGATGATATTTAGCTGACACTCTACAGCAGGACGACTGCTGTACAATAAGTGAGCATGTAGGGGTTTGGTCTCTGCGTCAAGGACGGAGCAATTTATCATACAGCTGTGGAGGGGATTGAAACTTTAACCTTTCAGCAAACTGTCCAATCTCTGCAAGCAGCAGGAAACTCTGCTGCACGTGTTTAACCGCAGAACAAAAAACACAATATAATAAAGAAGTCTTTTTCAAAGTTAGAATCAGACAGATTTTCACAGAGTCAGACTCATTTTGTGGAGCTTATCTCCAACAGTAACTCAGTGAATTGCCTTCACGCACACGAGGGACTGATAGGAAATGATGTAGCTTGTAGTCCCAACACGTTCTCGTCCCAAGTTGCCAAACAGCGCAGCTTTGGCTGTGGACCTACACATCAAAATATGACAGCTAGGTACCTTCCTGTGTCAGTTTTGGACATTTGGGGACAGTGTCTTAATTTACGCTTGTTACATGTCATTTTTTTTTTCAAAATACAGTTATGTTTTCACAGGAAATGCACAGTTTCTGCTTCTTACATGCATACAGTCTGTTTCAAAACAAACTAATGAATTGTGCTAATAAATCACATTCTGGAGGGGCTTAGGATGCTTAAAAACTTATGAAACTTTGCACAAGTATCCAAACTGGTAAAAATGTTAATATTTCATGGGTCTCATCCTCATTTGTAAAAAATGTGGCTCAGTAACACTCACTACAAAATTTCTACAGAGTAGCCATTGAAGCTGGTTTCACCTGGGTGTATGAAAATTGGGAGACACATGTAACAAGACAAAATGTCTCTTGGAGCAATTTTTGAGCATTTTTGCAGAGGTGGTGCTTTAACAAACTCCTTCTTCAGACACTGTGAACAGGATAAATGTCTGTTCATAAGAAGCTGAGTGTTAGTGAGCCCATCCTTATCACACCAAAATGGTGGCAGCCCCTAAGTGGACTGAACAGGTTGGGAGAGTGGGGAACCTCCTAACGCAGGGTCAATTTTTACACAGACTTTTTAAAGTGGGATTTATACCTCTGCATCTTTCGGTGTATCTCAAAATGGAAGGGAGCTCCTGACCTTTTCCGTGACACCTCACCTGAGCCAATAGGAGCTTCTGGTGCTGTTGTGCTGGCCTCGATAGCCAACCAGGGCCTGATATAAGGAACACATTTCCTGTAGTTTAGAAGAATTTAAAGAGCCAGCGATTGGCTGACGTCACCCGAGGGTTATGGGTGTTGTAGTCATTGACACTCTGAAACTCCACAGCAGATGTTAACCCCTTACAGGCCCCACAATCTGTCTCATCAATACAGGTTTTCTAGAGGTGTTTTTATGTACAGGAAGGTCTTAAATAGACATTTCAACTTTTAAGGAAAAATCATGCAACATGTCCAAATGCATCCTCAGTTTTATTTCCTTCAACAGTTACACAGTTTTTATTCAGACTTCTTTGAGTGCAGGTGGGAATCAAACACATATGTTTTACTATTTGGTTGATTTAGATTCATACTTTAAGCATGTTCATATTGTGTATTTGTAGCAGCGATGAGGATGTGAACTCATGCAGCCCTTGTCGGGTAAAAATCTGAATACAGATATTTTGTGAGATAATAAGTAGAAGCAGATAAGCACAGATCCCTTTTGAAGGGCTGTTTCAGACCCTGAGGTCATCGCAATTAAAGCAGTCTGAGTAGCTAAATTGCACTCGATGGTAAGACCACACTAAACCGACTGTATTATTAAAGATCATCCTTCATCTGGTTTAAAAATCAAGAGAGAAATAAGTTGAACTGCAGAAACCTCTCTGAATGGTAACACAGTCACTTCTCTCCAGGCAGTGTGTAGGAATGAAAATTACATGACTTTATTAGAAAAGAGTTTGCGCGTGTGGGAAGGCAACATGTTGAGATAACAGCACATGCTGCTCCAGAAAGACGGGGTTAAAACCAAGAAACAATAAAATGGAACAAGACGCAGATAAAAGGAGAAGAGAAGGATGACGGGAGGAGAAAACAAAGATGCACAGAGGGAGTTTGAAGAGAAGGAAGGAGATGTGAAGAAATGCCCTGTGCTTCTCCCATGATGCCCCTCTGATTCCTCATAAGACGTCTCTGTTGCTGCAGTTTGTTACTTTGCTCTTGGCTGCGTGACAGTCCCTTCCTACCCTCAGCGGGGTGTTAGCCGTGATGAGAGGAGGCCGGAGGCGGCAGCTGAGATCGTGAGCGAGGGGGAGAAAAAGTAGGTTGGGAGAAAATGATGGAGGGATGGAGGCAGGGGCAGAAAGAGAGGACAAGGAGCAGGGGCAGATGGTGGAGGAGTGAGTGGAGAGATGGAAGGTGAGACTGGTGAGGGAGGGAGACAGGAGCAAAAACAAATTTGGAAAGAGATGAATGGAAGAATGGGGAGGAGGGAAAGCCCGAGGGGCAAGTGACAGTAATGGTGAGATGAGAACAGTGAGGGAAGAATGAACGGAAGCTGGGATACATGAGAAAAGAAAGGAAGCGGGGGATGGAGGGAGGAAGCTGCAAACACTGAGAGGGAACGGACGATTTTGTGCTAACAAGCAAAGTCAGAGCTGGTTAGGTGTGAATGAGGGAGGAGGAGGGGGGAGCTTGTGTGACGCATGAGAGAATCCTGAGGAGCCTCCAGGCAGACTTCCACCAATGGAAGGTGAATTCCTTCATCCTACAGCCCGATGCCATGGCAACGCCACGCAGACACTGGCTGGAAGTTGAGTATAAAGGCTGGATGTTAGCCTCCGGAGCCTGGGTGGCGTGGAATAACGGGTAATTCGCCTTTGCCTGCTGTTTTAGACTGAGCAGCAGTCCTCAACTTCCCGTACGTGCACGAGCATCATTTCCACTGAGGAGAGGCTGGCATCATGAATATATTATAAGAAAGCCGCTTTAAGAAAATCAATGTACTGAAAAACAGATGTTATTCGACTATGTGACAATGTGTTGTGTCTCTGGAGGTGATGAATCCAAACAGAACACAAATGCACGTGGTTAGGTTCAGAAAAAAAATCATTATGCTTTGGCTCAACATTCATACAGGAAGTGAACACCAGGTTACTGCATGGAACTCAGGCTGCGTTCACACCTGCACTGTTTGGTTCAGTTCAGTCGAACTCAAGTTTGTTTGTGCAGGTGAGAACACACCAAAACAACCAGACTGAGACCTTCTTGAAGAGGTGGTCTCAGTCCGGTTCCAAAGGAACTCTGGTGTGGTTGGTTTGTGGTGAGAAGGTGTTGCGACCTGGATGTGAAGCAACTGCAGTCACATGACACATTGTTTGGGTTAAACATGAGCATGTTACAGTCCTGGAGGATTATTAATGTGCACCTCCTCCTGTACTGCCTTAATATGCACATTCAGCACATCCAATGCATCAAAACATTGTTTTCTAGTTGGAGCCGCGTTTGCCTCGTTTTCAAACTGTATGCTTTGACTAAAATGAACAATGACAGCAATATAGTCCACGATGAGCAGCGCTAAAATCAACCTGCGTAGTTGTCCCTCCATTGTGACATTAGAAAGTGTCACATTTATCTTGCAAGTGTACTCTTCTTCAACGTTTGCTTTACTTCCTGGATTTTTCCCACATGGAAATTCTGACCAATCAAGAGCAGCTTTCTCACACAAGGCATTTGATCTGGTCCTCTTGTAAATGCTGCCGTGAGAACACCAACCAACTCTAGGCAATTATACAACTTTGGAACAACATGAGTCCCTGATTCAGACCAGAGGAGACCACTCTAGGGCTGACAGCAGCCAAAGGGTTTGTTGGACTCATCCACCTATAGAGACTTTCCAGATCCTGATATTACGTTGTTTCAAACAGACTCTGTCTGGCAGTGTTTTACAATGACGCCACCCAGTGGTGTATCGTGCCTTCGTTAAAGATGCCTGAGAACAAATTAAACAATATGTTACACAAATATAAAAAAAGCAGTGATACTCATTTAACTTGCTGTTCTGTGTGTTTTTCAGGAATCCCAGACGACTTTTGAAACTTTTCAAACAGTTTTCAGGACCACAGGAATATATTGTTTTATACTATGTAGATATTTTTACTGTGCACATTGTGTTTATAATGGCAGAGAGTGTTGCATTTCCTGTTGACTATTAAAGTCCCAACACACTCATGTTGCGCCCACACAGGTGTGTTCACTTATTGACTGGTCAGACCTGTTCTCTGGACTGTGTGGGTGTGTTCATATTAAACTTGACTGACATCTCTCTCCGTCTTTGCAGCTCACATTTATCTTCATAGTTCTGCCTCTTTTTAACCCGAACACGTCTAATCTGCCAGAATGAGTTCAAACAGCTGTGATGATCTGGAGGAACTTCAGGTTTTAGCGCAGTAAGTTAAGAACAGTGTTTCCATGCATGGACCTGGTGCTGCATGAGCTTTTCCAACAGCCTCCTTTCAGGAAAAGCCTGTTAGACTGTAAATGTGCCTTTAAACTGACTTCGTGACCCTGTGTCAGCAAGCATCTGCGCTTCTGAAATGATCTCGGACACGACACCAAACTCTGCCAGCTATGGGTGCTATCCCTGACCCCGCACTCTGATCTGCTCGCTGCTGGTCGAGGAATTCGCCCTGTGGGGAATGAAAAGTATCACATTAATATTCCTTATCTTCGGCCTACACAAATCTGAGCAGCGAGAGTCTGAGGCCATAAAATCATATTTACTGTACATGCTGTCATGAAGGATTCTGTAGCTGTAGATGTGATGCAGCATGGAGGGGAATACTGAGACAGAAAGAAGTCATACGTGCATGACAGTAATTTGACCTCATTAATGTGCTGAGCCAATATGTGTGTGTCCCCAGATTATTATTACGTTTCACAACATGTCACACAGCACGCCTGTCATCATTAGTGTTAGAGAGAGTAATAAGTATGGAATGTAAATGTGCAGGATTTTACCTCAGTAATGATGCAGTAAATGTGTCACAGTCAAACATGATCCCAGGGCAGCCCAGCGCCCAGGACTTTAGACTCCAGCTAAAATCTCTTATTTCACATGCAGGTGCAAAACAGATGCTAACATGTATAGTTGATACATCACTGAGAAAACTTGGAAAGTGAGAGCAACATTTGTTCCAATGGCAGATATTGACACAATGACACAACTGGACTCTTAAATCCAAACATTTTGTATCCTGTCAGTAAACGAGTCAGTCTCAGTATCTTGATGCTAAAAAATACCAAATAGAAGATAGCGCAGAACAATCATGTGTTACTCCACCTTTCAGTGTTTACTGCAATGACATTTGATTGATCACTACATATGGACACAAACTAAGGGTGGGAGTCTTTAAGCAGGATTTATATTCCTGCGTTGAATCGAGGCTGTACCGACAGTGTAGCTCAGCGTAGACGCGCAGCCTACACAGTAGCCTGACATGCACCTCACAAGAAATGTAAGTGCACGCCGTGGGGAAGCAGACCTCCTGTTTATATATGAAAGCTGAAAAACATTTTCCTCCAAGGAAACGCAGCTTTTATCTACATTGGTTTCACAGGTTTGAAACAGATATGAAATAATAAATTGAAGCCTCCATAAAATGTCATCTAAGTCCTGTGTGTGATTGATCCTGGCTTCATATTAGTAGGGAAGAACTCTGCTAGCTAATTAGCTAGGCTAATTTATACAATGTAAAATGCCATAGGCTTGTGCTAATAATGTTAGCATGTTGTGTTTGTGAGGAAAACGTGTTTAGTATCAGACTGTTGTTTTGTCAGTGAACCTTGTGAGCTGTAATGGAGCTGAATTTTGTAACGTTACCTTTGTTAAATGTTGCTGTTGTCCCTGGCTTCATATGAGAAGAGGAAAATCCCTGCTAGCCGCTAGGCTAATTTTTACAATGAAAAATGCCATAGACTTGTGCTAATAATGTTAGCATGTTGTCTTTGTGGGGAAAATGTGTCCAGATAAAGAAAAGTGTTTGTCTGTGAATCTTAAAGAAGCTGATTTGTGTACTTGTGTTTGAAATAGTCTCTATTAAGCCATGTTTAATGTGTGTTTAATGTGTGTTTGATGTGTGTTTTGGTGCTGTTTTGAATCAGTCAAATTTTACAGCACTTCACAGAAACTTCACTGCCGACATAGCTGCAGAGCGACACAGAAACACTACTGCAAAAAAGAAATGCTTACACTGACATCAGGTGTAAACAGGCTCAGAGAGAATCAGCCTCACCTTGTGATCCAGGCCGACGCCTCAAACGTATTAGTAAAAAAAAAAAAAAAAGAAATTAGAGGTAGCTTAAACATACACAGTTCTGCTCAACACTGTGTGTGTGTGTGTGTGTGTGTGTTACAGTGATTGTAAATGAAAGGGATAGAAGTGGAGGCTAATTACTGTTCACAGGTTTCATTATGTTTTATCTGATTAGATGAGATCACATGATGATAACAGTAATTGGGAGATTATGAAACTTTGATTTATTTTGATTGTGTTGGATATACGCTTTTGTATTTATGTGCAAACCGGCCCCCCCGCCTTCCCCCAAACACACACACACACACACACACACACACACACACACACTGCATGCTCTGTCAGTTGTGCTCGAGGATATAATTTTCCCTTCAGCTCAGTGACAGATTCACTGGAAACAGGCCGGTTCACTACAGCTTCAGTCTTTAACAATGACAGTGGTGTTTCCTTGGATTGTGCACTTGAACGTCACATCTTGACCTCAGGAGCAGACTGAGAAATGAGCTCACTGGCTGCAAGCGCCGGGACTGAAGCATGAAACCAAAAACTGCACTTCGCCTAATGTCCACTTGAGGCTGGCTCCAAGAGTGAATCAATCCCCCCAGACCCCCATGTTAACATGTCCAAGGTTACGGCAGAAAAAAACTGTTAAAACTGCGTTACATGCTGCCATGTAAGGTTGTTTGTGGCGTCAGGTTTCTGACTCCACAATCCTTGCTGAAGTGGTGGTATATGAGGACTTGGGATGAGAACACTGGGAAGGGAGATCATCATCACTGATAAAGCTGTTCTTGTCATGATCTGTTCTGATTTGTTAATGTTATTTTTGTTGTCTGCCCCTTATACCCCGGGGAGGGGTCAAAAGGAATAAATGAAATGAAAATGTTTGCATAAGTTCAGCATATGAATTCAACGCCTGGCTGGTTAACGACCTGTCTCCCCCTCAGAGTCTATATCTGACCCATCGCTACCACAGTCACTGAAGACAACATCTTTTTTATTTTGAGGAACAACTGTAAGGTTGTATGCTTTGTCCGGGCCGTCACAGAGACCCCACATGTCCAAAACTAGAAGGTTTGGTAGAATAAGAACCACGCATGTGTAGAAGTACATGCACATGTGAATACACGGTGCTATCCCACCAGTTAATACACTGATACATCATTCGCTAATATTTTTAGAGCCTTACAACTGAAAACTTTTTTTGCGGTCACTATTGTGACCGGTGGGTTTAAAGGGTTTTAAGGGCGGGGCTGTCAGCTGACAGGCTGTCTGCTGACAGTGTCTTCAGCTTCTCAGTCAGCCCCACCCCTCGTTCCTCCATAACTCCACCCTCATGCCCAAACATGGTCACGTCTGGATCCAAGGTCTTAAGGCTGCTGTGGAACTGCGCCTACTCAGGGCAACAAAAAAGTTGATCTTGGGTGCATCTGTACACTGGACAATCAAGAGAGGATGACAGAAGAAATACCTGCACACCAAATCAACTGAGCTGAACAGACACAAAAAAGATTCACAGGCTGATGTCAGTGCCACAAAATGTCAATTTAGTCAAAACATCCGTGCACAAAAAGAAGAGTGCTCAAAGTGCAAAAAGTAATAATAAAACGTAAAAAAAAAAACCCAGCAGCAAACGTTTAAGTCCTCGACTATCACCAGTGTGACTGACGTGTGCTGCACAGAACAGATACAGACACAGATTACTACCATTACCTATATATATATATATATATATATGTATATGTACACATATTTATGTACACACATGCATATATATAAAATAATTAAATAATGAATAAATAACTTAGAAATTAATATGATGCAAAAGGACTCCCGCACAATGTCTAACTTGCAATAAATAATTTATTTACGACTTGTCGGTGAAGATTCTCAGTCGTCCAGGTCATGGTAATCGTAAGTGCTATATCGTAGGCAACTTCAAGAAACGCAAGCAAGTCCAGTTGCCTACGATATAGCACATACTTTTATTTACGACGTTTCGGTCGGCAAAATCAGGGTTTGCCTGATGAAGGTCTCGTACCAAAACGTCGTAAATGAATTATTTATTGCAAGTTAGACAGTGTGCGGGAGTCCTTTTGCAACTGTTTGGTCTTCTCTCTCCAACGCACCTGTCTTCTTTAATAGATGTGTGAAGTGGTTCCTTTGCCCCAGAAATCAACATGAAAAAAGAGCAAATACAAAATATGACAAAGGATATCCAAGAGTGCTGATACAGGCAGATATCTACATATAAAAAGCAGTACAAGTTAAGTGTTTTAATTCAGGCCTTAGAAGAAAGATCCGTCTGCTTTCACACTGCAGCAGTTTAGTTTCCAGATCTGTGTGTCTGCGGTGAGAGTTAACTGTATCAACGCCTTCAAAGAACCAAGATGGCGACGGCCAAAATGCCAAACTCCAGGCTTCAAAACTGGAGTCCACAACCCAGTGGGTGACGTCACCATATCCACATCCATTACTACACTTACATTACACCCTCTCACTGGCTGCAACAGTCACTGAAATAATGAAGGATTCAGTGCAAAAATAAATGCTAATAAATGTTCAGTTATTCTGGAGTTTAAATGGAATAATTTTTTGACAAGATCTGAACCCACAATCTGCTCTTGAACCACAAGAGGTGTCAGAGGTTTCTGAGACACATCAGCTCTCACACAGACAATAAATACTAAATACAGCGACAACCATGATGTGAAACATGAAGCTAATACATTTAATTTTCTCAGTCATAACTTCGATGAGCATTGATACCACCATGGACTTCTTCTTTGTTGAGTTTTTTCTCCGTCTGCTGTGGAGCATTTAGATGTTGGCCTGACCTGCAGGGCGTCACAGTAACTGTGGTAGTGACACACTGAAATTCTTTAAACATATATCTTCCTCTCTTTCGTATCCCTCACTCCTCTTTCTCTCTCTCTCTCTCTGTGGAAACCTCATTGCTTTCACCGGCAGGCAGATGGTTCATGTTCCCGTAGTTTCTCTTAATACCACACCAATAATCAGCTCTACGGCTCCAACGAGACAATCGCTCCCCGCGTTCTCAGAGGTAAACAACTCTTCCAGGATTATGGACCAGAGTACATGTCACGTCCCAGTGGTTCTCTTGTAAAGGCTTATTTGGATTATTAAAAAAAAAAAGAATAAAAATCCCTGACACAGTTGGCAAACACACAGAGGTAATTAGACGCTGCTAAGCAGTTTAGTGGAGATGCCAACACAAAGACAGTAAATTACAACTTTACTTATCGTGTCAGAGCAGGTGAGGGAGTGGGGGGGGCAGGAACAGGATCAAACACATGTACACTGTCCCAAAACCAGAATACAGTACATACTAATTCTATACAGCACATGCATTGTGCACACACCATGAAAAATATGACTGTGATAATGTTAAAACACATAACATAAACAAAGACATAAACCCAGAAATGATTCAGCATTTTAGCACCGCTGGTTCCATCGTCTTGAAGTCAACAAGTTTTTTGGTGTGTTTTTGGTTCGATGTCTGAAATAATGTGTGTGTTTAACACACTCTGAGGAGACTTTCACGTTTTGTTCTATGACATAAAATATGTCAGTAAGTATCTCACTTTGAATTTAGACGCTTGTATGTATCTTGAAAAAAGACAGTTGCTAACAAATGGCCAAATGAGATGACAGAGCGTCATCACGCCAAACACGACTTTACAGCCTTACTGTGGAGGCAACATGAAGTCATGTTGTGTAATCTGACTATATAATGACAACAACTCTGTGTGTGTGTGTGTGTGTGTGTGTGTGTGTGTGTGTGTGTGTTCCATGTTTTTCTCCTCACTGACTTGGTCAATCCATGTGAAATTTGGCACAGTGGTAGAGGGTCATGGGAGGATGCCAATGAAGCAATATTACATCAATTGGCCAAATGGGGGCGCTATAGCAACCCATTGAAATGTCAAACTTTGAATGGGCATATCTCATGCCCCGTATGTGGTAGAGACATGAAACTTTGCACAGAGATGCCTCTCCTCATGAGGAACACATTTGTCTCAAGAACCCATAACTTCCGCTTATATAGATTTTCCACCATTTTGAATTTTTTGAAAAACACTTCAAATGGATCTCTTCCTAGGAAGTTTGAGTGATCTGCATGAAACTGGGTGAACATAATCTAGGGAGCAATATCTAAAGTTCCCTCTTGGCAAAAGTTGGAAAACTTACTAAAACTGAGCTTCTATAAGGCAATGAATATTGCGGAGGGCGTGGCTCATCACATAAAGGTGTAGAACATCTCAAGGGTTTCACCCATCACCACGCAACTTTGTAGGCATATGACCACACATAATCTGAGGGGACCCCTCCATTATTGAGCCCATCAAACAAAATGGGGGCGCTAGAGAGCTCATTTCTTATCTAGGCCTAACCGCCATATGGATTTTTACTAAACTTGGTAGATATGTAGAACAGGACGCCTCAAGGTGACTGGAGAAATTTAACTCTAATTGGCAACTGGGTGGCACTATAACAACAGAAAAATGCTTCAAAATGGCTAAAATGTGACCAATCGCTGTGGCTCCCCCTGTGGACCAATGTCTAATGTTTGCTATGACTAAGTCATGGTATGGTATGCTGCTGCAACAAGGGCTAGCTGCACCTTTCCCATGTGAACTACCAGTGCGCCCCACTGTTAAGTCAATGCAACATATAAACACTTTAACTATCTGCCTTTCAACGTGCCGCCTCAACTACTAATGTGCAGTTTTAGCCCACTAACTATCCCACTATTGGCAATGGTACTACTGTACTTTCAATAAAGCAATCGTACTATCAACTTCACAAACACTCTGTCTGAATACATTGCTCTTCTTCATGGGTTCAGTTGACTATTTAATCTGCAATTTCCTATGACCTGTATCCCAAACACACACCATGTGAAACTGTACATGGGCAACTGTGCACTCAGTGGGTATGGACTAGTTTTTTAATCGCCTAACGTCACCTTTTCACGTCCAATAGAAAATTCACACTGACTTTCTGTTGAGGGAACCAGGGTGATGTTAAGCTCAAACGTCATCGTGTGAGCAGCTCCTTTGTTTCCTTTGTGCAATGCATTGTGGACATTAGAAACACCCAAATATGCAACATTCATGTGCTCACTATCTCCATTACATGCTGTTGTTTTCATACTCTTTCCTGAGACCAGCCCAATCATCACCCGTCTGTAACTCTGCTCTCCACCTGCTTTCAAAACATCATATTTAACGAGGCAGTCCAGCTCTTGAGCTCTGATTAGCTGCGTTGGTTAATGACTGCTGCCTCACTCTGAGCTCAGGGGAGTTCTGAGGGGTTCACAAAGAATGATCAATGAAGGCACGGCAAGTTATTTTCTCAGGTCATAAGTAAGACTGATAATATTAAGCTTTGTCAAAAGTCTCGGGAGCTCTTACACTCGTGGTTCACTGGAGTTTAAGCAAACAAATCAAATGGATTCACACATCAGAACTCATCAGAGATAAACGGACACTGAAATTTAATTCAGTGAGATCGATCTTTAATCTTTAGCACGAATGAAATCACAGTATAATCATGGTATGTACTGATTTAAAAAAGGAAAGCATTTGACACTATAAGTCAGCACATCACACGTGGCATCAGATCAACAGGTCACAAATGTTTATAGTAGTTATTAACATATTAGACGACAATACATTCAGTCAGCTGGTAAAAATCTGAATGCTTTATGGGTAAATGTGGCGTCCCTCAAGAGTCACTACTGGACTCTAAACTCTTCAATTCATGCTGAGTTCACACTACATGATATCAGCCCGATTAAAGCCTGATGCAGCGTTGTACAGTGTCGGACGGGATCGTGAATGACAATCTCACGTACTGTCATAGTAGACGACAACTGATGCCACAACAGAAAGTCTAGCATGTTTGATTTTCTTTTTGTCCTCCACGACTGCTCCCGTCACAGCCGTCACTTTGACCAATAGGAACACAGAGCGACCTGTTGCCGTGGAAACTGCATGACAACAACAGCCCAGCCTTTTAGATATTTCCTGTAGGGACACAGAGTAAAAAGGAAACAGCAGAGGCACTTTATCAACCCGCTGAGTACTGCCATTAGCATCAAGCTAACAAAGAATGTTCTTTCTTCATAATGGAGGATATAAAGGAATCAGACTCACAGATAGTGTCTGGGCCTTTACTCAGCACAGCTGCAGAGGCTACCAGCTGCATCTCAAACACACCACACTCTGTTGTCACTCTGTTTTTAGTTTGAATCCGCTCCCGTTTGTCTTGTTAAAGTTAATGCATCACGCCATCATTTCAAACTCAACACTTCCTGTTTCAAATTAAAAGCCCCTTTTTCAGCTGAGAGAAACTCTTCACTTTATAAAAAAGGCTTTTATTGTGAAACATTTGCAGGAACGTCCTGTGGAGGATTCAGTGACTGTGCTTCAAATGTAGCTCCGCCCATCTGGTGACACTTTTTACGCTCCTACAATAACAGTTCAGCTGGAATATGAACAGACACAGTGACTGAAAAAAAATAGTTATAATAATAAACATAGGACAAGAATAATTGGATAACATCACGCATGTCGCAAATGACGACCAGCGAAGATCGTGGTCTTGGACCAACATGTAGTGTGTCATGTGTGTCGGCTGAGTCACGGCACGATTTTATGACTCCACAATCACCTGATCTGACGTAGTGACTGTAGGAACAGACAAAAATGTTGTGTAGTCTGAAGCTGGCGTTACACTTTTTGGATTCAGCTCTGTTTCTTCCTCCACAGCCGGTTTAAAGTGCAACAACAATGCCCTCCTCCATTTTATGTTCGTACCTTTCATACAGGCTGTGTCAAAGGGTGAATGAGCTGAAACTCACTGTAAAGCTCCGTAAAGCTGAGAGGAGCTTCACAGTCAGCTGATCATTCTGGTTCATCACCAACACACACACACACACACACACACACACACACACACACACACACACACACTGTCACATTGAATTCACATTGTCACTTCATACACTGTTATAATAAGAATATTGATTATAGCTGCTGTAAGGCAGAGCTTCCTCCCAGGCTGCACGAGATAACTCTATTGTATAGGATTATTCAGGTGTGTGTGCATGTGTGTGTGCGTGTGTGTCTCAATTATGGAGATGCCCTTCAGAGCAGACGACACATTTATTCAGTTTCCATGCCTTTAATCCTGACGATGTCGGAGGGATTTAAAAGGCTGACCCCAGATCAGCGTTCATATGACACCTGAGCTTTTACAAAAATACCCATAATACTCTGAACCTGCAGTCTAATCCGTCTTCACAATGACCTGATCGTGCCTTGACGGAGACGCTGAGACGCTCCTCAGATGCACCACACAGGGCATGGGTTAATGGTATTTTAATGCTAAATTTGAACTGTGTCTCAAAAGCATTAGTTTTCATGTTCATCTCTTTAACATGTCGTTCATGGAAACTCCTGTGATTAGTGTGTGATGCTACTGTACATCATTTCACTGCTGCTTTTGCACAAATGATCATTTGAGCCTGACAGTTCTGCTGTTACACAGATCATTTGAAATATTAGGATTTATGAGAATATTTGCAGAGAATCTGTGAAAATGTTTCACATCCAAAAGTGGTGAAAGAAACAAAGTACAGTACTAAAGTATTTACTCCAGTACTGTACTTCCGTACTAGTTTTAGGTACTTGCACTAGAACCTAACACCAGTACGACCCTGTTCTTGCCTCCCTACGCTGGCTGCCTGTCAGCTACAGGATAGATTTTAGGATTCTGTTGTTTGTCTACGAGGGGTTAAACGGCCTCGCCCCTCTGACATCACAGAACTCCTCTCTCCGTATCACACTGTGAGAGAAGTGGATCTTTAAAACACGTTTTACCTCACTTGTGTTTGTTCCCTTCCTTTTGTTTTTCTCTGCGTGTGCCACAGAGCACTTTGGATCAACTGTGTTTGTGCGCAAAGTGCTATTTAAATAAAGTTGACGAGCCTTTAGTATTTCTGTTCAGTGCAACTTTACCTTCGTACTCCACTACATTTATCAGACAGCTTGAATTACCAGTTACAGATTGATGTTGTACAACAAACATAATGTATACATCCCACTTAAAGGGATAGTGCACCCAAAAATGAAAATTCAGCCATTATCTACTCACCCATATGCCGAGGGAGGCTCAGGTGAAGTTTTAGAGTCCTCACATCACTTGCAGAGATCCAAGGGGAGAGGAGGTAGCAACACAACTCCACCTAATGGAGGCTGACGGCGCCCCAGATTCAAACGTCCAAAAACACATCATTGAAACCACAAAGTATCTGAATAAGAGTTTCATTTGTAAAACATGGAGGAGACAGATTGACCAGCCCTTTGAGTTGGACTGACTTTCACTGCACTGAAGTTGTTTTACGTCATGATACTGGTAGTCTTAAGACACTGCTGACCGAGAGAGTGACCAAAAAACATCATCATCTTCTGGTCCTGTCTCCAGTGTGGCTGCACATTTCATTTACACGTCTTCACTGACTAAAGCTGATAAATGATCAACGCTCTATAGCCTCTTTCACGCTGCATAAAAACCCACTAACATCTGCTAAAATTTGGATTTTGTATGTAATGGGAAAGTTTACAATCTGCATTCACACCAAGTGATTCTGCAGTAGTCACAGGTCATGTGTCAGCTCTGGCTCTGATCAGGGTTGACGGAAACACAGACAGAGTAAGTAAAGAAAACACACCGGCACTGCGCATCACTAGCACACACCGAACACATCACACTGCCGACCTCACAAAGATATTACTACTTCTTCACCTCTGCATTAGCTTAAAATCTTGTGCAAACAGCCTCTAACTACAGAGAGCCTGGAGAGCCGATCTCCAGAGCTGTGACTCACCAGGAAGTATCTTTTAGACATATCAGTGATGGGACAGTGGATCATTTAGCTCGGGACATGTCTCGACCTCAACAGCCAGTCTCTCCTCACCCAGTCTTTGTCACTAATAAGACACAACAACAGCTGCAGAGATCTCTTCATACGTCCATGATGAGGAGAGGAGTCGAGCTGCTGCGGGAGCTGGTCTGTACAAGCAGAGAGCGAGAGGGGGAAAATGCATTTGTCTGGAAACAGGATAGTGCTGCGGGATGCTGCAGGGCGGCACTTCCTGGAGCGCCACTGAGGAGTATTTTTTGACGTGCTGCGTTCACTGCCGGTGTGTTTTGGCCTTCAGAGACATATAAAAAGAAGTAACCAGCGTAATATTTTCACAGGCCTCCATGCTGCTTTCTGCTGTTGACTAACCTGCCTGCTAAAGAGCTGTGTGCACAGCTCTGACCTACTGGCAGTGGGAGAGGAGGCTAAATCCTACTTTTAGCAGGATTTCCTGTGTTTAAAAAAAACCCCTGCATACCTGCGCTAATTGTGGTGGCAAAGGGATACAACACTATAACCACAGCTGTGAGAAATGCATCCGATTCTTTCTCAAATGGTTAAAATGTGAAACTAACGTCATTGCTCTGAAGATGTAATGGTGTTAACAAGTAAAGCATTTCTGTCTCAGGAGCAGGGGAGCGACAGTGAGTCAGCAGCACGGTGCGCTACATGTTGTGGAAACAGTTACACATAATAAGATTTCCGACTCCAGGTTAGGGGCCGAGGCAAAACTAAACTGTGATGTCGGGAGATCTGCAAGTCAAGGTGCTTCATAGCTGCCACGACTAAATGTTTAGTCATGCTGTTTTGTGTACAGGACGGAGAACGCTGTGTCACACTGATGGTTCAAAGCTTCTTGTAACAGATGAAGTTCTGTGAGAGCTCAGTCTGAGAGTCATGGCGTGTTACTGTGGGTCGTTTTACATGACATGCATGAGACGGGCTTGATGTTACTGTTGTTGTTAAGTGTATTGTCTTCCACACACAAATGTATCCACACCCAAACAAGCGTGTGTAGCTGTACAGGGAGGTGCTCAGGGCCTTAAACACACGAACAGTCATGCATGCATATAGACTTATAACATGACACGCACACATATATACATTTGTTCTGAAGAACAGTCCTCTGTAGCATGTTTACATTTTGATGCAATCAGGTTAATGATATTAATCCTGTGTTTCAGTCAATTGCAGGAGCGACCATATGACCCCGAGCAGAGCTCTAACTGAGGCACAAAGCATTATTATTATTATTATTATGGTATACAGTGAGATCCCCTTGTCAGATTACATTGTAATTAAAATGCATGAATCTCCATGTGAGATCCGGATTGCGACTGCAGCATAAAAATGGGGACGAACTGTTCCAAAACATCACGTCTTCTGGGGATGAAAAGCAAATACGTGTCCAACCGAGACACAACTGTGTAAACAAGAACGTTCTTTTTATTATTAAAGTTATAATCCTGCAGATTTGTATGAAATCAAACCCTGTTTCCGAAGCCAAGCCAGTCAAAGCATTTACATTCAGTAATTCTCTCCCTATATAACCAGCCACTGTTTGCTGCAGTATTAAACTGCACTTGATGTTACCATAGTAACCACAGGTGCCACCAAAACAACCAGGACTGAGGTCTGAACTCTGACACTTAGTCAAGGTTTTAACATGTCTAATGGAGTCATGTGTTGGTCAGTCCTGCTCAAGCTGTTGATAACTGAGCTCTTCATCGTATAACAAGAACTACCAACCTGCTCTCATCCCGACTCATCACATATCCTCACGTGGTCTGAGACGCTCACACCTACATATGATATCCTATGAATTAACGCCCATGAATGATTGGCTGGCAGGTTAGAGTGACAAAGAGGCGTGGTGAGTGGTGAGAGGATGAACACTGTGACAAAGCCAAAAGTTGCTTTTTTGACGACTGCATTTGTTGTACTTCAGCCGCAGTGTGCCATTCTGCTGTTATTGTACATAACGTCTAGGCTCCATACCGTGTGATCACGGTCTCCAGTCACATAAATAAGAATAAGAAACTTCAATAAGAAATGTGTTGTACTTGTTGTCTCACTTCTCTTTGTTTCCTTTCTTTCTACTCTGTCTGTCCTTCCACTGACGATGTGAGGAGATGCTCCTCACTCTGCCATCTTTTTAATCTTCTCTCTGGTGTTTCCAGCTAGTTCCTGTCCTCCCAGTTGATGACTGGCTTGTCCCTCTGACTGAATTATTTGTCTGTTCTATTCAGCGACTGCCAAGAACAAGAATTTCACAAAGAAAATCTGGTCTCTCAGTTTGAATAGCAACAAAGGAAACAGGGGGGAAAACAGGAGAGCTCCAGGGGAAACAGACCCGATCTGATTTTAAGAGTTTTCTCAGTTTGAAAGGTGGAGAAACTTCACATGTAGCACTGCGACCTGAGATTACAGCTTACAGTTTCTTGTTTTCAATTCATCACAACACAAAACAAATGCAAATACTGCAGAATGAGATTAAGAAAAACTAAATCTGTCTCACTACACCCGAAAGTGGGAAAAAACACAAATCAAAGGAAGTAAAATAATTGAAGATCGGCTGAAACTAATCGAGGCAGAACACACAGCCCCAACTTATCTTATTTTTGCAAAGAAAACAGGTGTTCTGATTTAACTGTACAGAAGTGTTGATATTGGAATTACAGTGGGATTACAGAGCTGCAAATGGAAACATGACACAAGGAATTACATCCATATTGGGCCAACTTCCTGTGTCCTTTACTCAACAAATTAAAGGTTACGTTTCACCTATCACAATCTGCCCTGTCTCATTCTTCACTGCTGTTCCCTGTGCTCATGCGGTACAATCTAACTTTTTAGACTGGCTTATAATGCACTGTCTTGTTACTTAATCACACAATTGATTAGTGCTCAGAGGGAGAAGTACTGGCAGCGAGTCAGAACCAGTAAATCTGGGACTTTTTAAGTGAAGGGATACATCATCCACAGAGAGCAGCGTTTCCATTATAAACAAGTTTCAGCAGTGTTTGTGCCAGAAGGCAAACAGCATACATTGCCAGAACTGGAGTATTTGCTATACAGTTAATTATTGGATGCCGTGTTGAGTATTGTTGGGATTCAGTCTTCCTGTCCAACAGTGTTGAGGTAAAGTTTTGTGTAGGCGGTGTGGTTGATTTAAATGTAGCTTCAGTAATGAGAGACAGACACGTGTATTTGCTGACACGTTATTGAAGTCTGAAATAAGTTCACGTTTTTAACAAGTAACCTTCATCATCATCATCATCATCATCATAATCATAATTATCATCATCATCATCATCATCATCATCATAATCATCATCCCAGATGTCAAATATTTTTTGGCATCTTTTTGTAATCCTGAATTTTCACCTTTTATAGCTGCCCTAGTGCCATGACAGTGGAAATGTTCATCAGTCCAGACTGAAATATCTCAACAGTTATTTGATGGATTGCTCTGACATACTGTACACATACAGAAAGTTAAAAACTGCGGCCCCCTTTTTATTCTGAATGGCGTCAGTCTGTCGAGTGCAGTAGGAGTGCCGACGCAGGGAGCTCTGGAAAACAAAAAAAGCTGAACCAACTTCTGCAACACATTGTCATCCAGCAAGGTGCCACATCGGCCAATCACATACGTGCAAGCACACATTCCTGGGACGAAACGTACATACATGCACTAACATCCGGCTTTCGCCTTCAGTGGGAAAGGTTAAGATTGGCATTAATTCGTAGGACAAATGTCTCTGCAGTGGTCACAGGTTTTCATCAGCTCAAGCTCTGATTTGCAGTGATGGATACCTGGGTGGACACACAAATGCTGCCCCTTTTCCAGCATAGTGCAACACAAAATTTTTCTGTTTCTGTCGAAGCAGTGTGCAAACATCATTCCAAATTAGTTGGCACCAAGTTTGACAGAGAGATTGAATAAGTAGGAGATATAAAAAAGAAGTAACCATTGTCACATTTTCACTGACCTCCATTGTTACTGTCCAGTGTTTACGAAACACATTCTCACTCCCAACCCGTCAAATATGGTTGCTGTTAACCATCCGGGATGCCATGTTAATTTATCCTTTCATATACATTGTGTCTTTTCAAACTACATGTCTCCTTTCACAGGATATGCACAGTTTCTGCTCATTAGCTGCAGTCTCTTTCATAATGAACTTGCATCGGTAAAACACCTCATGTTTAGATTTATTTTCTTGTGCAACAAAAGCATGTGGTTATATTTTGAAAAAAACATCATGGTTTGGCTCTACATTCATGCAGGAAACAAAGAGCAGGCTCCAGGGTAAGAGTCCAGTGTTTTTTGACCCATCCACCCCCTTTCCCACACGCTTTCAGCTCTTTAAATTACATTGTTATACGGCTGCGTTTCAAACCGATGCCATCTGACGTGTTATACGCTGGCGTTGTATCATACCGCCACGAAAGGATGCCTTTTTGAGTCAGTGTCTGGCGCCAACATCACGGACCAAGCCGAGGTATGTGACAACTTTGGAACCTGTTTTCTGGCCTGTCGGTGACACTGAACGTAACAGACCAGTAAAAACAAACAGAGGCAAACTCGTCCACTGCAGAGTCGTATGCAACCTCCTGAGACCTGAGCTTTTGTTTGATTTGCATTTTTAATTTCTAGTAGGACCTGATAAGTATAAAAAGTCAGCATTGTCTTTGAGGAGTAAGAAACTTTTTTAAAAAATGATGTCCATATGAGGACGATGGGTTTATTTTTAATAGTCACACGTTTTTAATAAAGTGTAAACTGTTTATTTTAATGTCTGAACATTGTCGTGCAAAAACAAAATTACAAACAATGCAACATTTGTTAGAGGTCACTAAAACTGTTCAAAACTGTTCAATGCCTGAACATGGCTGGGCAAAAACTAAATTATAGATAAAGCACCTCCTAATTAACAGCTTCTTAGCTTGTTACTTTTGCTAACATTAGTCAGATATGTCAAACTGTCAAACTACAAACATTATTAAGCACAAATAAACCATGATAATTTAATAGGTTATGCACCTTGTCCACTGCTGTGTGTCAGGATCAGCTGCAGACTGACTTGGCAGAGATGGCCGCCATCTTGTTTTTACAGGGATTAGTGTATTGTGCTTTTACTGCCACTAGATGGCACAAAAAGGATCCATGTACGAGGACAACAGATTAAGCAGAATGAAGTCTAAGTTGCAGCAAACCTAAAAATGTGTCCTCATATGAGGACGCAGGGTAGGAGGCTACTGACAGAGGGAAAGGAGCTTGTCTACTATTTTAGAGTGGCTTTCATTTAAAAAAAGACATTCATGGTCTCAACAATGAACTGATAAGAACTTCATGGCTGAAGTTCAAAGGTCAAGGTCACTTTGACCCTGTGTCTCATTCTTGTGAATGTGATATCTCTAGAACAGTTTGAGGGGATTTTTTGTGATGACACTGTGGTTACATGATCACCAGGACGCCCCTATTGGAGCGATACTCTGTTATTCTGCTCAGCTCATGTGATGTAACCAAATTGCATCAGTGCTGCTCTCTGTGGAGGTAATTGTGCCGCCTTTACAAAGTTTTAGTCTGCATTGTGTTTTGTTATTCTGAGATGATATTGTTTCTGCACACAGTACGGTGCAGTGCTATCATCATGATTATGAATATGCATGATTATCCATGCGTGTACGTCAGTGAGTTCTTTGCCTCTAGTTTCTCGCAGCAGCTCTGCGCTCTCTCTGCCCAGCTGGATTCTCTTGTAAAGACATATGAAATTAATTTCAAGCCTCAATGAATTGCAATGACTTCTCCAACAGGGAATCTGTGTCTCTGTATTGTAGATTTTGGAAGCAGAGTAAGGGATATGCATCTAACGAGGTGCCTGCCGGATCACTGCCTTTACCCCTCTGGCAGGGCAGGAAGTGAGGGAGAGAAAGCAAGAAGCTCCAGAGTCACTACAACAGAGGATGCAAATGTGGATGTGGCACACTGATTACACATTCACTGCTGTCAAAACATCGGTCTCTATCATCATCGTCTCTATCACAGCTAACTGGCTACAGCAAAGTAGCCACTGCAGGAGAGAGGGGAAAGGCGAAGGAAGGAAGGAAGGAAGGAAGGAAGGAAGGAAGGAGACTTTGAGAGAAGATGAAATTTTTAAAAATGATTAGAGTTACTGTGTGGATGAAGGAAAGAAAGATTCAGGCCCAGATTTACACAAAAATGGCATCCTGAAAATGTGCACTGCAGGTTGAAGTGAATTATCAGCAGGAATCTGCATCTATTGAATGGAATTAATCTGCAGATGCTCTGGTTAACAGTGAGCCCAAACTTTTCTAGAGATGTCAGTTTTTGAGCCACAAGGACAGACAATATGTTGCCGGCAACAGATGATAAAGCTCACTGTTTGTAGCTGTGATGAATTCCAAAAAAATTCGCCCCCACCGTCCTGTTAAGAGGAGTGAGGAGTCAGCGATGGTATAATACTGTCAATAAAACAGGTTTTTCAACAACTGTTAATCACCACAACCAAAAAGAAGTCCTGGAGCACACAGTCCTACATGTGCACAGAAAATATTATGCTGATTGGTCCAGTAGTTTGTGAGATTAGATGCGGAAAGACAGATACACTTGACCAAATGCATGATAAGGAGAGACACACCCTTTAAACACATTTACTGCCTCCAGCCTGCTGTGGCTGTTTGATAGATCCACATGTTACAGTAAGTTTCATATGCAATGAATCTGGAGAGTGAGAGGTAAAAAAATGGAGAGCAACAAAATGGTGTAATTCCTGAGAGACATGTTTCCAATCCTGGGAATGAGGCACAGAGGGGGCCGAGAGACAGACAGTAATCTGAGGGCGAGATAAAGGTTGCAAAGAAGGAAGGCAAAGTGATGATATATGTCAGGTTCTGGACTTGTAATGGAAGAGACTACTTGCCTTTGTACCCGAGGGACCCGGTCCTATCTAAAAGCAGGCGAGGTCAGGAGCAGAGTGGGTGGCAGGCAGAGAGAGAAAGAGAAATGAAAAAGCAAAACAATTGAGAAAGTGAGACAGCATGAGGAAGAGGAAGAGGAAGAGGCAGAGAGAGGGGTCATGTGGAAAACAATAGTTTTCCTGGATTACTTTCTGTACTCACAGCTGTCAGCTACAGACCTACGGGTCCCTGACAGTTTCATGTCTGATAAAACATTTCATCTTTATTGACTGCAACGAGATGAGAAAAGTGAGAGCAAAGAGAGTTAAAATGTTATCATAAAACAGATGGGAAGATGGAGGGAAAGGGGAAGTGATAGGAATCTCATAACTCCTTGAGAGAGAAAGAGCACGAGAGCAAAAGAAGACACCAGTGAGCAAGTGAAGGGGAGATCCAGAGAAAGACTGGGGATGAAGTTGAGGGCAGTGGAACTGAAAGGAGTTTCTGAATCCTACAGAGAGACACAAGGCAAAAGAGTTATTGAGAAGCGTTCCAGTACCATGCTTTTAGAATAAAGCTACCAACCACAGACCATTTAAAAAATTTCCCCAATGTTCTTTATTCCGGTCATCATAGACGAATCTGGAGCATCCAACACCTTCTCATCCCAACTCGTTAAATATTGACATATTGTCAGTGGACTTTCACGTCTACATATACACGCTAGGTATCCTCCTACATCTGTTGGTAACATTATGGGACCAGAACATGAACAAAACATGAACAAAAGCATATGACTTGGTTAAGGCAAAAAAGCATGTGGTTAGGTCTAGAGAAAACATCATGGTTTGGCTTTAAGATTAAACAGGAACTGAACAGCGGGATCCCGGCTGAAAGTCCAGAATTTGTAAGACCCATCCACCTCCACTCCCGCCTGCCCTACAGGGAATTACCAGCTACTTATATTACGTTGTTACTGGCAGCATTTCAAGCTGACGCCATCTGGTGGCATTATAAACTGACATTACCTAGCAGCATATCATACAGCTGTTATTACCTGCAGTATTTCTAGCTGACACCACCTGGTGGCGTATTGTACCAACATTGTTACTGGAGGCGTTTCTATCTAATGCCATCCAGCAACGTCATACACTGACACTGTGTGGTGCTGTATTGTTCCGTGGTGTATTATCCTGCCCTGACAAGTGCCCTTGTGCAGCGGTATCTGATGCCAAAACCACTGACAAAACGACAATATCTGATCACTTGGGAATGAGGCTGAAACATCATACCATACACCTTAAACTTATCCTAAATGAGTGTTATCTCATTAAAGTAGAAGCACTCATCCGACAGAAGCTTAGTGGCAAGAATACTCAAACACACGGTCACCTTTAGTGAAAATATATTTGAAGATTTTAGTCCCATCATCTGTCAACAGAGGAAGGACAATCTATCTTGAAGTCCATCTAAACCTGGGTCATGTAATTACAGTCAAAAGGTAATGTTGCTCAATCGTGTAGGCAAGTGTTCATGACTCAATTCCAGTTCTTTAAAGGTGCTGGGATTGCCTGCACATGGCTTTCACTTCTGATATCACAAGCAAACATGGACATGGCTGAGCCAAAATGGCCAAAGGTGCTGACAGCACTTACACCGTCACCAATGGCAGCAGCTGCTGACAGAGCTAACGGTGTTAACGTGGGGAGAACCAGAGGGTGTGCACATGACTGCCGTGATGACACTGTCCCACCACTGTAGGGTTATCTGCCTCTTTCACATTAAAAAATGAGCTAACGTTATAAAAAGAGTATGAAGAAGTGACAGTTTTTGTTGTTATGTCAAAGACGTCTCTGAACTGTCTTGCAGAGGTACCTACTGAGATTAGCATGCTAACCAGCTAGCGCCAGCCATCCTGTCATGTAATACCACTTGTACCTTGAGAGGTGATAGTGAGTCACTGCAGCGCCCAGTCTGTCCTCAGTCCAACATGAGAGGGCAAAGAAGTACCAACAGCTTCTGTTAGTAGCACATGAAACACGAAGGCTACATCCAAAATAAAATGTTTTAATCTTCAAAAACATAATTTTTTTATAAACCAAAAGATGGTTGAGGCTCTCAGCAAGTAACCTTCATCACCGTCCCGACCACCTGCTGCCTGCAGGACACCACGTTCAGTGGCTGAGAAATGAAGTTATATAAAAGAAGCAAGACAAGAGTCGGGTTAAACACTGGTGTTACTTTCTACTGCTGGAGACAGCTCCTGGTGAGGAAAGAGATTAGGTTTGATGCTGAACTCACAACATTTCCTGTAGACTGTAAGTTACATCTAACATTGACTATTTAGTATAACAAATCTTTAGTGTGACTATTGACAACACAGACCAAAAGATATGTTTCAAACATGTTCAGTAAGAAAAGTTAAGAAAGAAAGAACACAATATTTAGACTCAACTGTAGATCCATTGTGGGGGTTACATGTGAAGGTTATGAGTGACAGATGGGAAAAGCCTATATTAATGTTATTATATGACCAACATTATATAAAGTCTGAACCCAGACTGAGACATTTTAAATAGAGCGACTCCTCAGACTAAATGACCAAGAGCAGAATTCAACTGATGGAAACTGAATGAAAACACTTTTACAGACAGAATCATCGAGACTTTATTATATCAAACAGGAAACTGGTCACATGATTAAAACAAATTAAAATATATGTTTAACATTTAAAACATTTAATGTAATTAAACACTGATTTTTGAAGCAAAGAATTGGACTAGTTCTGATTGAAACAAAAAAAGCAGATTGTTAAAATAAACAACAACAAAGTAGAGACAATGACAGAAACAAAGTAAACAGCAGGAGGACAGGTGCAGCCTAACGAGATCAATTCAGTGACTTTTCCTGTAAAGAAATAAACAACATCAAAATTATAATCGTCCTCTTCATCTTTAACTGCTGTGTTCCACTGTCACACAGACCTTCAGTTTATCAGTGGTGTAAATGTATGGAAACAGTCTCTCAGTGAAAGTGTGTGTGAAGGTGTGTATGTGTGTGTTAGTATCAGGATCAGAGAACGACAGCTTTCCTCTGTTCCAGTCCAGATTCACTCTGATCCTCTGGAGCTTGTTCTGCACGATGAGATCAGTGTGTGGAGCTGGTAGTGAGCGTGCTGAGTATTCACCTTTATAGAACATTATTCTCCACAATCCAGACTGTATGCGTCCCTTCCTCTGGACAGACTCTGCTAACACACCCAGTATCCACTGTGTACTGTCTCCAACCTCGACATCCCAGCTGTGAGTCCCTGAGTTAAAGCCCTCAGAGCCCAGGACAGAGCAGTAATTATCAAACCTCTCTGGATTATCAGGAAGCTGCTGCTCCTCCTCTGCTCCTCTCACACTGGTCAGATCTTCAGACAGGATGAGTTTTGGACCAGCAGTGTTTGGGTCCAGGATCACAGGAGTGTAGGAGACCATGTCCTTCATCTTGTTCCAGATGTTGAAGGTCAAGTTGCCCAGGTGTTTGGCCTCGTCTATCAGAGCTCCTGAGAGCAGCTGTGGATCATCCAGCAGGGGGCGCTGCTGGACTCTGTCCACTGCAGCCTTGTAGTTGAGCAGGAATGAGACGTCTTCAGCTCTCAGCTCGTCCTCTGTGGCTCTGACTGTGTCTGAAAGAGCTGCTATCTCTCTGCTCACAGCCTCCATCTTCTCCTTCATCATCTGACTCTTCTGCTCCTCTTCCTCCCTCAGTGCAGCCATCCTGGCCTCCTCTTCCTCTTCTAGAAACTGGTGAAGCTTCTTAAACTGCTCCTTAATCTGCCTCTCTGTGCGTCGGGCCTGGACCTTCATGTGTTCTGCTGTTTGTTCACACTTCACTTTAACTTGTTCACAAACCTTTAACTTCTCCTTTATGGGCTCCAGAGTTTCCTCAACTTCCTTCTTGTGTTGTCGTGCAGCTTCATCGATGGGTCTGAATCTGTGCTTGGTGTGTTTTTCTGAATCTCTGCAGACGACACACACTGGCTGCTGATGGTCCAGACAGAAGAGTTTGAGTTTCTCAGAGTGCAGACTGCAGAGAGCCTCTGAAGCTCTCTGATCTCTCTCCTGTAAGAAGGCCTCACACAGGTTCTTTAACACCAGGTTTAAAGGTGGTTCAGCCCTTGAAGATCTTCTGTTACAAACTGGACACTCCTGTGTTTGTTTCTCTGTCCACCAGCTCTTCAGACAGTCTTTACAGAAGCTGTGGCTACATGACAGAACAACAGGATGTCTAAAGACGTCCTGACAGACCGGACAGCAGAGATCCTCCTCTGATCTGGAAGCCATTTAGTCTCTGAGTGAAGCTGAAAACACAGCAGACAGAAAGTACAGTCAGTCATGGCTCCCCTCCCTCCTCTACTAACTTCACTGAAATGTACTTTGACTTTGAGTGGTGTTTTTAGTCAAACTCACCTTCAGTGTGTGGAGTGTCAGCAGGTTGAAGCAGCAGTGTTGGAGTTTCAGCTGAACTCACTCACAGGAAGTTGTTAGTTTGGTCTGAAGGTGAATCTGATCGTCTGTCCTTCGGTCTGCGTCTCTCTTCAGTGAGGAAGAATCACAAACTGTTTTCTATTTTGCGTCAGGTGAGGGGTTGAGCTTTGTCACACCCCTTCTTCTAAAAGGTGTTGCTGAACCTGTAACACAGGTGTGTCTCATACCAAAGTACTGATTCACTGCTGGGTATGTAGACTGAAAGCTTGCAGCAGGTTGTTGCAGAAGCATGTTTATGTTCAAAAGTAATTTGTTCATAGGTTGAATGTAGTGGAGGAGTTAAAATATAATTTAGTGGAGCAGTATGTATCAAAAGGGTTGCAACAGAATTGGCTGCATGTAATAATGAGTAAAAAAGTAACCTGGAACATTATAGGAAAGGGTACCATGGCATATTATGGAAAAGCAGTTACCATGGAATGGTGAAGATGGTGGGTAACAAACTTTTAAATGAAAGAGGTGCCCAACATGTACCATGGAACATTTCAAGTACCATAACAGGTATCATGAAATAGGCAGCACTGAATACGGAGGTGAAGGGGTCCCATGAAGCTTTTTAAGAAAGGAGCACAAAGGACTTTAGCACGTCAAGTGTCCATAGAATGGGTAGCATGTGATAATGTAAGTAAGGGGTACCATAGGCTACTGTATGTAAAGGTACTATGTTATATGAGTGGGACCATGCAATCTTACGAGGGTACCATGGAATATTTTAGTGTTCTATTTCATGTTTTAGCTAAGGGGTAAAATGGGGTATTTTAGGGTAAGCGGTATTGTAGAGTATTTTAGGTAAGGGCTACCATGAACATCTTGAGAAAGTACCCCTCACTGAAAACACCCCATTTACCCCCATGTTACTCCTTACCTAAAACATTCCATCGTACCCCTTACCTACCACACTCAATTTACCTTTTGCATAATATATTCCATAGTAACCCTTCCTAGAAATACCCTGTGAAACCCCTTCCCTAAAGTACTCCATTGTACCTCTTACTGAAAATTACCCACAATACCCCTAACATAACATGTCCCATTAACCCCTTGCCAAAATTACATCATACTACCCCTTACCTGAAATACCCCATGGGACCCCTTACCTGAAATATTCAACAAAACCCTTTACCTAAAATAACAAATGGTACCCATTACCTACAATATTCTACAGTACCCCTTTCTGAAGATGTCAATGGTAGCCCTTACCTAAAATACTCTACACTACCTCTTACCCTAAAATACCCCATGGTACGCCTTACCTGAAATATTCAAGGCAATAGGTACCCCTTACCTACTTATTGAGTGACTAGGTAAAGGATTTTATTGAATTTTTCAGGTAAGGGGTACCATGGGTAATTTTCAGTAAGAGGTACAATGGGGTATTTTAGGGAAGGGGTTTCACGGGGTATTTCTAGGAAGGGTTACCATGGGATATTTTATGCAAAAGGTAAATTCAGTATTTTAGGTAAGGGGTACCATGGGATATTTTAATAAGGATTACCATGGGGTAATGTTGTCTATTTAAGGTAAGGGGTAACATGGGTTATTTTAGGTAAGGGGTAAATGAGTTGTTTTCAGTGAGGGGTACTAAGGGATTTTTTTTGGCAAGGGGTAAATTGAGTATTTTAAGGTAAGGGGTAAATGGGGTATTTTTGCTAAGGGATTCCATTGGGTGTGTAAGTTAAGGGGTACGATGGCATGTTTTAGGTAACATGTACCATGGAGTGTTTTAAATAAGGTGGTACGGGGAACAGTTGAATGGAAATCATCAGATGGTACATGCACATCCATTTTTTTGGTGCTCAGCAGGTGCTGAGTAACAACAATCTGTACAGGATAACAGCAGCTATCTCAGTACATAACTTTGTTGCTCTCAGACCTTAGGAAGGAAAACTTCTTGTGACTGAAATGTCACATCATTGAAAAATGAAAGTGAAAACTGGAACAAGAAAACAGTGTGCCATATTTATTTGAGCATCTGAATAGGAACCATAGAATACATCCCGAAAGAGACAGCCTGGATTATTATGGGAATGATGGTCTTTGGTCTTTCTGTAATCAAGAAGTACCTTGGAGTATCACAGGAAAGGGGGACATATGATGCAGTATCATAGGTAATGGGTACCAAGGGATTTGGGGAATGGGCCATCTTGAAGGTAACAGCTTCCATGACATATAGTGTGAAAGTGGTATCAGTAGTTTACATCAGAAAAACACTGTTTCACTCTCCCAGCATAGATTGCCAAATGACCACAAGAGATTTCTACTGGAATAATGTGTTCATGTTAATCATTAATTTTACTGTCATTATTTCATAAATGCAATTATAACAAGTATTTCCTCTGTCTTTTTTTCCCACATTTGTTTCCTTTCATTCTCACACATTCACACTCACACAATGATGGCAGCAGGTCAACATTTGGGAGCAATGTGGGATACATGGTCTCGCCATTTTAATATGCAGATTGGTGAAGCTGGGGACTGAACCTCCAACCATGTTATCACTGGAAAACCTGCCTGATCTCCTGAGCCACAGCCACCCACATTTGTGATGTTCTTATAAACAAGTTTTCACCATATAAATTATGTTTATGTGGAATGCTTTTGGCATAAGATTAAAGAACCTTTTAAGTAAGAATTAGATTAACAAGATTTTTTGTCAATTTTTTATACTGCCATATTTAGGGGTTCAAGACCACAGGGCTAAAATTCTATTGTTTTTGCTTTGACTTCTTTTTTCTCTTCTTTCCTTCAGAAATGTTTTCACAAATTTCCATGAGGTGATGCATTGTAAACACATGAAATTTTCACCAACGATTGGAAGAAATATGATGCCAACTGATAAGATGGGGGTGCTACAATTAAGGCAAAAATAAATCAGTTTTTCAAAAGGTCATGTCCCTCACACCGTAAGTCTGAATGACTTGATATTTGACACACAAGTCCAACCAAACAAGGTCCACGAAAAACACACAACCATCATTAAGGTCCCACTGTAACATTTTCTGCCATTTTGAAATTTTTGAAAAACACATTTTTGACTTCTCCTCCTAAATCATAGTTCCAATTTGTAAAAAAACTTTCTGTGGATCATTATCGGATCTATCTTAACAAAAGGTATCAAAAGCTTCTTGATTTATTGAATTGCCCGCTCAAGACATTGAACAATGAATTTTGGAGGGGGAGTGGTCCTTTACATAAACAGACCTAACTCTATAACCATTAGGCCAATTATTACAAATTGCAGGAAATGTCTGAAGACGTACCAGCAACACACCCTGAAAGTTTCAATCAAATCAACCACTAGGGGGTGCCAAAAATGTAAAGAAATGGACATGGGACATCACAAATCAGACTGAAAATCAGAAAATGTTTGTTTAATTTTCCAAAAACTTGCAGGATGTAACATAGTGAATCATAATTTCCCCCCGGCGATCAGTAAAGTATTTCTGATTCTGTTTCTGATAGTAAACAATAATGTTGAACCACTTGAGCAAAGTAATTTTGAAATTGCTCCGTGGGGGGCGCCACAGATCCAAACAGGTGCATCAGCCTTTCTCAAAATTTGGCCATAAATAAATGATGTCCAAACAGCATTAAACTTGAATTTAAAGAGTTAAATTCAGTGACTTTTCCTTAAACATCATCAGTATAATCATCCTCTTCATCTCTAACTGCCCAGTTTACCTGTCACACTGATCTTCAGTGGTAATATCTTCAGCTCATCTTTAGCGCCAATGTATGGAAACAGTCTCTCAGTGAAACTGCGTGTGAAGGTGTGTATGAGTGTGTTAGTATCAGTATCATAGAATGACAGCTTTCCTCTGTTCCAGTCCAGATTCACTCTGATCCTCTTGAGCTTCTTCTGCACTTCAAGAACAGTGAGTGGAGCTGGTGGTGACGATGCAAAGTATTTACTTTTAAAGAACATTATTCTCCACAATCCAGACTGTATGCGTCCCTTCCTCTGGACCGACTCTGCTAACACACCCAGGGAACACTCTATACTGTCTCCAATCTCAACATCCCAGCTGTGAGTCCCTGAGTTAAAGCCCTCAGAGCCCAGGACAGACCAGTGGTGATCAAACCTCTCTGGATTATCAGGAAGTTGCTGTCTCTCCTCTGCTCCTCTCACACTGGTCAGATCTTCAGACAGGATGAGATGTGGACTAGCAGTGTTTGGATCCAGGATCACAGGAGTGTAGGAGACCATGTCCTTCATCTTGTTCCAGATGCTGAAGGTCAGGTTGCCCAGGTGTTTGGCCTCGTCTATCAGAGCTCCTGAGAGCAGCTGTGGATCATCCAGCAGGGGGCACTGCTGGACTCTGTCCACTGCAGCCTTGTAGTTGAGCAGGAATGAGACGTCTTCAGCTCTCAGCTCGTCCTCTGTGGTTCTGACTGTGTCTGAAAGAGCTGCTATCTCTCTGCTCAGAGCCTCCATCTTCTCCTTCATCATCTGACTCTTCTGCTCCTCTTCCTCCCTCAGTGCAGCCATCCTGGCCTCCTCTTCCTCTTCTAGAAACTGGTGAAGCTTCTTAAACTGCTCCTTAATCTGCCTCTCTGTGCGTCGGGCCTGGACCTTCATGTGTTCTGCTGTTTGTTCACACTTCACTTTAACTTGTTCACAAACCTTTAACTTCTCCTTTAAGGGCTCCAGAGTTTCCTCAACTTCCTTCTTGTGTTGTCGTGCAACTTCATCGACGGGTCTGAATCTGTGCTTGGTGTTTTTCTGAATCTCTGCAGACGAGACACACTGGCTGCTGATGGTCCAGACAGAAGAGTTTGAGTTTCTCAGAGTGCAGACTGCAGAGAGCCTCTGAAGCTCTCTGATCTCTCTTCTGTAAGAAGGCCTCACACAGGTTCTTTAACGCCAGGTTTAAAGGTGGTTCTTTTGAAGATCTTCTCTTACAAAGTGGACACTCCTTTGTGTGTTTGTCTTTCCACCAGCTCTTCAGACAGTCTTTACAGAAGCTGTGGCTACATGACAGAAGAACAGGATGTCTAAAGACGTCCTTACAGACCGGACAGCAGAGATCCTCCTCTGATCTGGAAGCCATTTAGTCTCTGAGTGAAGCTGAAAACACAGCAGACAGAAAGTACAGTCAGTCATGGCTCCCCTCCCTCCTCTACTAACTTCACTGAAATGTACTTTGACTTTGAGTGGTGTTTTTAGTCAAACTCACCTTCAGTGTGTGGAGTGTCAGCAGGTTGAAGCAGCAGTGTTGGAGTTTTAGCTGAACCCACTCAGAGGAAGTTGTTAGTTTGGTCTGAAGGTGAATCTGATCGTCTGTTCTTCAGTCTGTGTCTCTCTGCAGTGACGAAGGACAACATACTGTTTCCTGCATTCTCTCTTAAGAGTCAGGTGAGGAGTGGAGCTTTGTCACACCCCTTCTTCTAAAAGGTGTTGCTCAACCTGTAACACAGGTGTGTCTCATACCAAAGTACTGATTCACTGCTGGGTATGTAGACTGATAGTTTGCAGCAGGTTGTTGCAGAAGCATGTTAATGTTAAAAAGCAGTTTATTCGTAGGTTGAATGTAGTGGAGGAGTTAAAATATAATTTAGTGGAGCAGTATGTATCAAAAGGGTTGCAACAGAACTGGCTGCATGTAATAATGAGGTATCACTACATACTGCAGTGAAGGGGTAAACCGGAACATTGTAGGAAAGGGTACCATGGCATATTATGGAAAAGCAGTTTCCATGGAATGGTGAAGATGGTGGGTAACAAACTATTTCATGAAAGAGGTGCCCAACATGTACCATGGAACATTTCAAGTACCATAACAGGTATCATGAAATAGGCAGCACTGAATACGGAGGTGAAGGGGTCCCATGAAGCTTTTTAAGAAAGGAGCACAAAGGACTTTAGCACGTCAAGTGTCCATAGAATGGGTAGCATGTGATAATGTAAGTAAGAGGTACCATGGGCTACTGTATGTAAAGGTACTATGTTATATGAGTGGGGCCATGCAATCTTTTTAGGGTACCATGGAATATTTTAGTTAGTGTTCTATGATTTTTTTTTGGCAGGGGTACCATTCAATGATTGAGCCAATAGGTATTATAATATTTTGCTTAGTGTGTACTATGATATTTTTTCTAAGGGTTAACATGGGGTATTTTAGGTAATGGATAAGATAATAATAATAATAATAATAATAATAATAATAATAATAATAATAAATTTTATTTGTATTTGTATTTAACGAAAAATCTCAAAGTGCTACAACAGCAAGAAGAGTGGTCAGTATTGCTCAAGACTTAAAACTTAAAACTAAAAAACTTGAAGCTTGAGGGGAGAAGCAGCGAACAGACAGCGCCAGCGTCCTCTCCCCTAGGTGCCGCCATCAAGATGAAATATTTTAACTAAGGGGTACCATGGGGTGTCTTAGGTAAGGGATGCTGGAGAATATTTTAGGTAAGGAGCATCATAAAATATATTAGATTAGGGGTAACATAGGGTATTTTAAGTGAGTGGCACTGTAGATTTTTTTTTAGGTTAGGGGTACCATGAGTATTTTAGGGAAGGGGTACTGTAGAATACTTTAGGTAAGGGGCATCATAGAATATTTTGGATTAGGGATACCATGGGGTGTTTTAGGTATACTGTAGAATATTTCATGTTAGGGGAACAATGGGGTATTTTTGGCAAGGGTTACTGTAGAATATTTTAGGAAGGGGTACCGTGGTGTATTTTGAGTAAGGGGTACTGCAGAGTATCTCATGTAAAGGGTACCATGAGGTTTTTTAATCAAGGTGTATTGGAGAATATTACAGGTAAGGGCATCATAAAATATTTTAGATAAGGGGTATCATGGGGTATTTTAGGTAAGGAGCACTGGAGAATTTTTCAGGTAAGGGGTAAAATCGGGTAACACTGACATACAGCACAAGTCATTATTAATTTATTTTGAAGTCCACCTTAAAAACTGAGACATCCACCTAAAGTAGAGTGACTCTTCACACTCAATGACCAACAGCAGGATTCATTAGACAGAATCATCTTTTCCTCGTCACATCAAACATCCAACTCGTTACTGTTGCATAATGTGAAACATATATTTAACATTTAGATGGAGTTAATTGTTTAACTTAGGTTCAGGAGCAGGACCACGCCTCATCCACTCCTCTAATCACCTGACTAACATATATATACCAGCACAGCTCTACCACAGGCCTCTCAGATCTCTCGAACATTGGCGACCCTACGTAGATTATCTCAGCAAGCGTGTTTTTTGTGCGTACTCACCGATGGATCATGTGTTGCAAGTCAACCTGTCCGGGTCTGACTCCGACGACTTGTACGACTCTCTGTTCGAGCCAGGTGATCCTCTGACCCTGTCTCAGCAGTCTGACGGTAGCCGAAACTCCCAGGGGAGCCGGCTGCGCTCTGTGGTCCACATCCCTCCGTCTCGCCGTGGTTCTCCGTCGGGCTCCATCAACGAGATCGCCCCAACTCCTCGTGGATCTCAGGCCTCCTCTCCTCCGTCCTCGCGGGTGGGAAATCGACGCCGCGTCCACAACCGTGGGAGCCAGCGGCGGTCTTCTCCTCCTCCTTCCCGAAGCGGTGCAGCATCTAGTCGACCTCGCCGCTCCCGCAGCGCTCCGTCACGCTCCACTCGGCCATCTCCACCATGTCCACGTCCACAGCAAGAGCCCGACATCAGAGATTGGATCATCGCCCGGCTCCAGCGGTTCCTGAGGGCAAAAAACATCCCCTTCCACCGCAGCTCTATTCAGCCGCCGTCCGGGCTCCCGAGGCCACAGCTCCTTCTCCCAAGCCGGCCACACTTCCGGGTCGCCCTCCGAGGCCTACTCCCGCCAGCGTCACCGTCGGTGACGTAACGGCGCCTCCACCACTCCAGCCGGAGCAGCCTCTCTCATTCATTCCCCCAGCCGGGGGTCAGGTCGTATCACCCCCTGTGCCTGCTCCCTCAGACGCAGATATGTCACGCGCAGTATCTGCCTTCTTCTCCTCCCTGTCTCGCAGACCTCCACTCTCACCCCGTGCACACACATCCTCCATCCCCACATCCCTTTCCTCTACCCTTCCTTCCAACTATCCTGTTCCGGCTGGCATCGCAGCCCAGGAGCCCCGTCCTGCAACACAACAGGCTCCTCCGGCGGGTGTTTCACTGCCTTCCACTCTCTTTCCGACGTGTCTCTCCTCATCCCTCCCCCCCCCCCCTTCCCCAACACCCTAATGTTTTTTCCTCTGCTGCCGTCTACACTCTGGCCACAGCCACACCACCAGCTCTGCCAGCCTCTGCCATTCACCGTCCCTCACCCGTCTCGCACTCACTGCGCCAGCAAATACTGTCCGGTAATTACGTAGACCTAGCCCAGGTCATTCAGCCATCTTTTTTTGACAGTTGTCAACCCAGGGAACTGCAGACCGTCCTCGGTCCAGTTCTGTTAAAGCAGTCACTGCCAACCAGGTCCAAAGACTTGACTCCTGTCGAGTTTGCTCTAGCTTTCTCCCTATTTTGCGATGTCATCTGCTCTGCTTTTCCTCACTGTCGATCAGAGCTGGACGACTATCTGTCCATCGTGTTGGACATGGCTTTGCGTTTCGGGGGGGACGGGATTTTATACCTACCATGTCCAATTTGCCGCACAAGCAGCCGGCCGGTTGCAGCAGCTAAACCAGGGGACATACTGGGGGGCCCTCGATTCAGAAATATACTGCCGCATTTTCGCAGCTCGTTCCTCCCTCTCCTGCGACTTATGTGGCGCCCCTTCTCATCCGGCCTCTGCATGCACTATCATGGCTCCTCCACCGCACTCCCGCCCCACCACTCCACGCAATGCCCCGATCTTCGACCGTCTGTCTTCCGCTGCACTCCCCCCTCCTGTCATCCCCAGAGCCAAGGACGCACATCCCACTGTCAACGTGCCAGTGCCAAAGGGCGTCGACAAGCGAGGACGGCCGATCCTCTATCAGGGCGGCAGGATGGTGTGCAATAATTTCAATCAGTGGGGTTGCAACTCGTCCGGCTGCCGTCTCCTGCACGTCTGCTCCTTCTGCGGGGGCACTCACGCCAGGACCACCTGCCCCCACAATCCCACCAACACAGCAGCATGACTAGAACGTCACCTCGGCACGCCCATAAAGGTACGTGCACTCGCTGCTGCTCTCAGTGACCACCCTGATAAGCAGTTTGTTGATTTTCTCATCTCTGGCTTCACTCACGGTTTTCACCCCGGCACGGAGGTGCTTCCTGATTCTTCCCACACATGTCACAATCTTCAATCCGCTCTCACGGAGCCCGACACTGTTGACACATTACTGGCAAAAGAAGTCATGGAGGGATTTATGATAGGCCCTTTCGATCATCCTCCTTTCCCCGTATTCCGTATCAGTCCCATAGGTGTCGCCACATGCAAATACTTGGGGAAAAAGAGGCTGATCATTGACCTGTCGTCCCCACACGGCTCCGACATCCCAAGCATCAACAGCCTTATTCCTAGCCTGGATTTCTCCATGCAGTACGCCACCATTGACCACGCCATGGCACTGATTCGTCTGGTGGGACACGGAGCATGGCTGTCTAAGGCTGATATCACTAGCGCATTCAAGGTCTTGCCCATTCACCCCGACTTCTGGTGTTATTTCGGTGTCTGCTGGAAGGGGGCTTACTACTTCTCCGTGCGTCTCACTTTCGGCTGCAAGAGCAGTCCCAAAATCTTTGACTCTTTATCCGAGGCTCTATGCTGGATCCTCTCCAACAATTACAGGCTCCCCTACGTCCTTCATCTCCTTGACAATTTTCTTATCGTGACTCCCCCGTCCTCACCTCCTCGCCACGGTCTCACTACACTTACGTCTGCATTTTCCGACCTCGGTGTCCCTCTGTCCGAAGAAAAAACTTCAGGACCTGGCACATCCATCGAGTTTCTGGGCATCACTCTGGACTCAATGTCATTCCAGGCTTCACTGCCCTTGGAGAAAGTGCAGCGCACTCGCTGCTCTTGTCTAATTATCTTCTGACAGACAGGTGCACCAAACGCCAGCTGCTCGCTCTCCTCGGGCACCTCAATTATGCCATCCGCATAATTCCA
This sequence comes from Epinephelus fuscoguttatus, assembly GCF_011397635.1. Taxonomy (NCBI): domain Eukaryota; kingdom Metazoa; phylum Chordata; class Actinopteri; order Perciformes; family Serranidae; genus Epinephelus; species Epinephelus fuscoguttatus. The sequence continues at coordinate 2,721,474 of NC_064752.1, read as the reverse complement.
CAGGCAAAATCTTTTCTTTCTCAACTGCTGACCAAAGCTGCATCCATTCCCTCTCTCCATGACCACGTGGTTCTGGACGACACTTGTAAAACAGAAATGCTCATGTGGCAGCAATTTCTGTCATCCTGGAACGGCATCTCATTCTTCTATGACGACTTCATCACCCATCCCGAGGACATTCAACTCTACACAGACGCGGCTCCCTCCGTGGGTTTCGGCGGGTATTACGGGGGGAGGTGGTTTGCTGCCGCTTGGCCCTCTGAGTTCAAGTCCCTCGACACAGAGTCACGCTCTCCCTCGTCTGCTCTGTACGAGCTGTACCCCGTGATCATCGCCACTCTAATCTGGGGGCACGAATGGTCAAAAAAAATGCATTAATATTCACTCTGACAACACAGCAGTAGTAGATATAATCAATAAAGGCTGTTCCCGTTCCCCAGCCATCATGCCATTCACCCGCAGACTAACTCTCATCTCCGCTCAGCATCAATTCATCCTCCGCGCGTCTCACATTCCCGGTCACCACAATGCCATCGCTGACTCACTCTCCCGCTTCTGTCCATCCCACACCGATCCCACCGTTTTCAGCAACCATATTCAGCTAAATCCTCATCTGGCAAATCTCACTCACATCTCCCAAGAAACCATCCTTAACAGTTTAGCACCAAGCACGCTATCTGCCTACCTCACCGGCTGGAACTCTTTCAAGAATTACCACGCCACTTTTCTTCTACCGTTTCCCTCTCTGGACGCCATGTCCATGTGCAACTTCATCACACACTGTCATACCGTAACAAAGATCCGGGCCTCCAGCATACAAACATATCTAGCTGGTATCAACTTATTTCATAAATTATCCACCGGCCTTCCTTGTCAATCAATCTCGCACGCTCATGTCACCATGCTAATCAAAGGCTTACGAAAGCACGAACCAGCGCTGACAGCCAGACGCCTCCCTCTCACCTCCAATCTGCTCTGCCGCTGTATACACACTCTGTGCTCCGGTTACATCTCTCCCACAGTCGACTTAACACTGGAATCAATGTTTCTACTCGCTTTCTTCGGATTCCTGAGGTGCTCTGAATTCGCTCCAACATCATCTGTCTACGATCCTTCCCGTCATCCCAGTCTATCCGACATCACCACCCACACTTCAGACTCGCTCATATTCACGCTCCGCAGGAGTAAAACTGATCAGTTAGGAGTAACCTTTCCCATCTACATCTTCTGCCTCAACTCCTTTCTCAGCCCTCATGAGCCACTGACCAGATACATCCATGCCCGGTATTCCGCCCGCGCTTCACCACAAGATCTCCTCTTCCTCACCGAAACAGGGAGGATGGCCACCCGTTTCTGGTTCCAGAAACACTTCCATAACATCCTCCATCTCTCCGGAATTTCATCTGATCATTACTCTTGCCATTTCTTCCGCATCGGCGCCGCCTCCTCAGCCGCCAGATCAGGTATTTCAGACCAAGTCATTCAGGTCCTCGGGCGCTGGTCCGCACAAGCATATCAAACCTACATCCACAATAACCTCAATGATCTCCGTCTAGCGCACGACAGACTAAGCCTCACTTAATCAGACTCTTTTGGGGGCTTCCTAAACAGCATGGGCTCATCAGAACTCGAGACGGAACCCCCACACTGAGTCTCTCCGCCCACATCTACACCTCACCCAGTCCGACCCTCCGATGACGTCATCTCCATCCCGTTCATTCACCTGCAATCTGCACTCCCCCATTCATCACCACCCCATTCATAACCATTTTCTGACAATCACATCCTTATTAAATCTTTAAACGGCATATCGTTGTGGTGTGGTCCTTGCTAGTGAATTAACATTTAATGTAATTAAACATTAATTCTAATTTTTGGAAACTTTATTATCTGGACTAGTAAAAGAATAAAATGTGCAGGAGGGCGCTTTCAGGCAGTGGAGGAGTAACACCCGCTTCCTTTTAGCTCCAACAAATTAACACTTTAATACATATAAAAACACAACTATGTCCACCCGCAAGCTCCATAATTTGACATGGTAAAGCCTAGAAATAAAAAAAATGAGCAAGGCAAACAGGGCCCAGACCAAGCACCATGCTCGCCCAACCAAAAGATGCTGGGCGAGGCTAATGAAGAAGAGGACCCACCCAACAGAGCAGTGCCAGCTGCCATCACAGCACTACGGAATGAGGTGACCCAAATTAAAAAATGCCATCGACCGCCATTTTAAGAATGTATACCTGGTTTTAAGAGGAGAAATAGCTACGACTAAAGGAGAGTTGCTAACATCTATCTCAAAACATTGGCAACTAATAGCAACACTAATAGCAAGAAATGGAAAGATCAGCCACTTTTCATTTGGACACTGTTAGCACATTACAGCGCCAGGTGAGCAGTGGAAGTTCTTTGCCTACTTTTAGCAGCGGGGATCAAAGGCGAAGTTCCTCTTGGGGCCCCGGACTGTTGCTTCGCGGCTCCCGGACTTTCCAGCAGGATGAAGCCAGCTGTCATACAGCAGTATGGGAGTGGTTGAGTCTGCAGTGTCCTGCAGTTGGCCCTGAACGTCATTTCCCTTACGCTGCGCAGTCTTTGGGGTTTGGCACAAGAACCCCAGTGATGAGTGGTTGGCAGCCACTGGTTCTGATGAATCTGGGGCAAAGAGGTCGATCAGCAGGTGCTGGTCTGCTTTGTTATGATTACTCGCTTATAATTATGGTGAAAACAATATCGTTGGCCTTTTGATATTGTTGTCAAATTTATTATTAATGCGCAAAAATGTTGAATACTGGAGATAAAAGAAAACCGAGTAAGCAAAATTTAAAAGTTTAAAATAACTTTGACCGTGAGCACAAAAGAGTTACGCATGAACAAGTAGATAAAGTAAAAACAAAAGAGTGTACGCAAACATTAAAGCAAGAGACTAAAGTAAAGAAGAGCGCAACAAAAGAGCAAGAATACAAAAAGCAGAAATTACAAGAGGATGGAAAATACAAGAAGCAAGAGAGTAACAAGAGAGCGAGCCGCGCCTAGTGCTCTCGTAATTATCTGGCCAAAGAGGGTGGATTTGATAAGGTGGACTCTCTCAAGTTATAAAATAGTCTCATTATGTTATTTTGGAGGAAACTTAATGCTTTTCTTATACGAGGTCTTATACGTTGATATGTTAAGCGCAATTGACACATACTCTTCTCATTATGGTCAAAATTGATTCTTAACATCCAATTAAAAATACAAATTAACATTAAATCAAAATACCATTATTATGCCTTGTACATAAGCGGAGTACCATTTCAACTAGGCTACTTCAAATACACACACTCTAGACTAACCTATAGTTGCAATATAAATCAAGGCGTGTTGCCTCAGGGCAGAGGAGGGGACCCTTTTTTAAGTTAATGACTTAAAAAGCATTTGAAGTACCTCAAATGAACCCTTTACATCACTTATTACTCAATATCTGAAGCAACTCCCTGAGTTTGATTTTATGTTTACAGGTAATATTACATGTCACTCAATATCTGATGCAAGCACCTTTTTATCTCCAAACTTGACTTACACAGGAAAATAACAGTTTTGAAATATCAATACAATCAAATACATTCAACAAAAATAAGCAAAGCATTTCTATTCACCAAACAAAAATACTTTGAAAAAAAAATACTACACAAATTACTAGCACGGCAACTTAGGAAAGTAGAGAGTGATAGAATGATAAATAAGATTAAAAGTAACAATGGAACTATATTGACCAAACCCAAGGACATAAATGATAGGTAATCTGTATACATCTAAGTGCACCATAGAACCTTCAGTTATGAATAAATTTCTAGATAAATGTAATCATGCTAAAATAAGTGAAGAAGAATGTAAAGACCTCACTTCTGAACTCAGTATTATAGAGATTCAAAAACCCATTATGTATTTGAAAAGTGAAAAAAACAAACAAAAAAAACCCACCAGGCCTACATGGGATTTCGAATGAACTGTACAAGAAATTCAATAAAACTCTATTGCCATACTTACATAGAATGTAAACAAAAGCCCAGTTAGAGGGCACTGTCCCACCAACCTTAACAGAAGCAGTAATTACCGTGTTTTCCAAAAAAGGTAAAGATGTGCAAGAGATAGGCTCATATCGCCTGATCTCTCCACTGAATGTAGACAGAAAGTTGTTTGCTAAAACCTTAGCCAATAGAACAAACCCTTTATTAAACCAATTGGTGCATATGGATCAAACAGGCTTCATACCCAACAGAAATTCTTTACTCGAAGACACCTTTTTTAATATTATATAGACAAAAAGGAAAGGAAATAAAGACCTGCTCATACTTGGGCTTGATGCTGAAAAAACAGTCGATCAGATTGAATGGTCATATTTATTTGAGGTCCTACTGAGAGTCAATCTTGGACTTCACTTTCTAGCATGGATCAAACTTCTCTATAAGAATCCAAAAACACATAATCTTACAAATCTGACACTTTTCCTCCCTTTACACTTAGGGGAACAAGACAAGGCTGCCCTCTATCAAAGAGCCACCTGCCCAGAGTATTCGATGAGACCTGCACATCTGTGGCTATGATACAAAAGAAAAAACAAACAACATATCATGATATGCAGATGATGTTCTTCTGTATATAACAAAACTGCAAACTACTATATCAGCTGTTTTAGAGAAAATTTATTTTTTGGTACATTTTCAGGATACAGTATTAATTGGAATTAAAGTATATTGTTGCCAGTCAATTTGACCTTTCTAAAAGCTTTTGAACAATTTCCATTTAAGATAGCAACAAAAAATTCCAACTGCAGGCCAACTTCTACTCCCTAATAGACACATTAAAAAGTAAAACTCTTCCCATCTCCCTAGTTGGCAGAGTGATCTCAAAGATCTCTAAGATGATCTTTTTTTATCTCAAATATTATATCTAAGGCAAACTATCCCTATTTCTAACAAAGTCATTCTTTAAGAGATGAGACTCCACAATAATTCCTTTCTTGTGGTATTACAAATCACATAGGATAGGTAAGAAACATCTACACCCTTCTCTATTGGTGCTATACTCATAGCTCCCACTTCAGTTGATAAATCAATCTACTACCGTAATGCTGTCATACATAATTTACGAAATATATAGAAATACTTTTTTACAATGCCAAAAAAGTCTTGAACACATACACAAATGCTACAACGCCAGACACTGTCTTATACAATTTAAAACACTACTGAGACTCCACTATTCCAAGGCCAAAATACACAACATATATCCAAATACGTCACCAGCTTGTGATAAATGTCAGACCTCAGAGCCAATCCTTTCTCACAGCTTTGTCTTCTGCCCTAAGGTTTCATCTTTTTGGTCCAATGTCTTTAACAGCATCTCAGAAATTATTAATGTTTCACTGGAACAAGAACCCATACTAATCATTCAGGGTGTATCTGAAGCATTAAAAAACTCCATTGCCCAACAAAAATTCCTCCCCTACTGTATCATTACAACAAATAAAGCTGTTACTAATGTCATGGATAGGAACAACAGGTCCAACCTATAGTGTGTGACTACATGACCTAACCAGCACACTACACCTGGAAAGGATAAGAGCCTCTTAGAGGGTAGTCTCGCCACCAGACAATCAGAGATCTCCGCCTTCTGATAGTCTGGGGACACTCCTTTCTAAAGTGTGTTTAACACACCGGAGAAAACGGCCGGCAACAAAGCAACATCTCTTGCATTTTTGAAAAGGACACGCCCTCCCAGAAATGTGTGCTCCCCCTTTTCTCGTCCGTGAGGACACAAACACACAGAGAGCTTGAAAATGGATGCCGAGAGATGTAACTCCATTTTATCAAATGTGTGCTCAGTCCACAAGATTGTGGAAATGAAGGACTTACATTGAATTGTATCCGCCCATCTAAACACAAAATCAGGGAGAAAGTCATCAGTCTTTAGATAAGCAAAACATCTCAAGACTGACTTGTGAGTCAGACTCCCATGAAAATCACAATCTGACAGCCTCTCATATCACAGGTTGCACAAAGTACAGTTCCTGAGTTGTACTATGTACCTAACTCATAAACTCATACTTACTGTGTGAGTTTATGAGTGAGACAAGGGTAATGGAGAAGGGAATAGAAGGGGTTAAGGAAGTCCTGTATGTAGACTAAGGTTTTTTCTAATTATCATTATTATCATTAATGTTTCTTCCCTTTATTTACGTAATGCATATTTAATACACCTTTATTTTGTCTTGTTTACATGCTCATGTTCATGTTCTTCTGCATCAGTGAACATCTCATTTCAAAACTCTTGAAATGAGAGACGAGCAGTGACAATCAGTTATGAAATGACATAATTTTACATTTGAAATTTCAAAATACAGAAACAAAATCAGATTGTTGAACTTAATAACAACAAAAATAAAATAAAAACAATGACTGAAACAAAATAAACATATCTTTGGAATAATGAGACAGCAGGGAGACAGGTGCAGCTCACTGGATTCAATTCAGTGACTTTTCCTTTAAAGGAATAAACAACATCATGGATATAATCATCCTCTTCATCTCTAACTGCTCAGTTTACCTGTCACAGAGATCTTCAGTGGTAATATCTTCACTTTATCCAAACAGCTAATGTATGGAAACATCCTATCAGTGAAAGTGTGTGTGAAGGTGTGTATGTGTGTGTTAGTATCAGGATCAGAGAACGACAGCTTTCCTCTGTTCCAGTCCAGATTCACTCTGATCCTCTGGAGCTTCTTCTGATGATGAAGATCAGTTGATAAATCCGGTGGTGACCATGCTGAGTATTCACCGTTAAACATCCGTATTCCCCATAATTTAGACCGCATGTGTCCCCTCCCCTTGACAGACTCTGCTAACACACCCAGGCCCCACCCTGTACTGTCTCCAACCTCGACATCCCAGCTGTGAGTCCCTGAGTTAAAGCCCTCAGAGGCGCGAGAAGACCAGTGTTGATCAAATCTCTCTGGATTATCAGGAAGCTGCTGCTCCTCCTCTGCTCCTCTCACACTGGTCAGATCTTCAGACAGGATGAGATATGGACTAGCAGTGTTTGGATCCAGGATCACAGGAGTGTAGGAGACCATGTCCTTCATCTTGTTCCAGATTTTGAAGGTCAGGTTGCCCAGGTGTTTGGCCTCGTCTATCAGAGCTCCTGAGAGCAGCTGTGGATCATCCAGCAGGGGGCGCTGCTGGACTCTGTCCACTGCAGCCTTGTAGTTGAGCAGGAATGAGACGTCTTCAGCTCTCAGCTCGTCCTCTGTGGCTCTGACTGTGTCTGCAAGAGCTGCTATCTCTCTGCTCACAGCCTCCATCTTCTCCTTCATCATCTGACTCTTCTGCTCCTTTTCCTCCCTCAGTGCAGCCATCCTGGCCTCCTCTTCCTCTTCTAGAAACTGGTGAAGCTTCTTAAACTGCTCCTTAATCTGCCTCTCTGTGCGTCGGGCCTGGACCTTCATGTGTTGTGCTGTTTGTTCACACTTCACTTTAACTTGTTCACAAACCTTTAACTTCTCCTTTAAGGGCTCCAGAGTTTCCTCAACTTCCTTCTTGTGTTGTCGTGCAGCTTCATCAACGGGTCTGAATCTGTGGTTGGTGTGTTTGTCTGAATCTCTGCAGACGAGACACACTGGCTGCTGATGGTCCAGACAGAAGAGTTTGAGTTTCTCAGAGTGCAGACTGCAGAGAGCCTCTGAAGCTCTCTGATCTCTCTCCTGTAAGAAGGCCTCACACAGGTTCTTTAACGCCAGGTTTAAAGGTGGTTCTTTTGAAGATCTTCTCTTACAAACTGGACACTCCTTTGTTTGTTTGTCTTTCCACCAGCTCTTCAGACAGTCTTTACAGAAGCTGTGGCTACATGACAGAAGAACAGGATGTCTAAAGACGTCCTGACAGACCGGACAGCAGAGATCCTCCTCTGATCTGGAAGCCATTTAGTCTTTAGAGTGAAGCTGAAAACACAGCAGACAGAAAGTACAGTCAGTCATGGCTCCCCTCCCTCCTCTACTAACTTCACTGAAATTTACTTTGAGTGGTGTTTTTAGTCAAACTCACCTTCAGTGTGTGGAGTGTCAGCAGGTTGAAGCAGCAGTGTTGGAGTTTTAGCTGAACTCACTCACAGGAAGTTGTTAGTTTGGTGTGAAGGTGAATCTGATCGTCAGTCTGTGTCTCTCTTCAGTGAGGAAGTATCACAAACTGTTTTCTGCTTTGTCTATTGCTGTTGCTTCACCTGTAACACAGGCGTGTGTCTCATTCCAAAGTTCAAAAGAACAACTATCAATATCTCTAAAAGTTACTGATTAACAGGTTTGATGTTATTTCGTCTGTAGAGTACAGAAGAATATAACTCCAATTCAGCTGATAAAATATCATGCGGGTGTTCAGCTATGATGAAGCTTTAATCTGTAAAGTGTTCCATTTTGATTGGGGTCAGCAGTGTAGATAGGATTGCTCCGGAGGAATGCCCAGAAGTCAGCAATGCAGAGGGAACACTTCCGGTGGATAAAGGGGATAAAGATGGGAACCGTCTTGAGGATGGCCATGAAGATAAGACCCGAATGAGGGGCAACCATGGAAGCAGGACCCTACCAAAGAATGATTATGGAGGCAAGATGCTACTGAAACAAGACATCACTGGAACACGGTCATGGAGACAAAACTCCATGGACAACGACCCTGTGACTTTATGAATAGCAGCCGGCAACCGACGTTCTGGCAGCAAGCTGGACCTGACTTGGGAGTTTGGGAGCTGGCACTCTGGAGTAACTTGAGTGTGTACACCTCCTACTTCTTGTTTGCTGGCATCTGTATCAAGTATGAACTTCCTCCGGGGATCCTCTGAGGAACCTTACTAACCGTGGGGTAGAGGAGAAGGCTGTTTTCAGTGCCTAAAACTCAGTCTGTTCTGGCCCCCACCTGCAGGCATCACCTCTCTGCAGGAGAGAGTTTAGGGTAGGACTGTAATGTTTTGTGTATTGGTGCCAAGTCATTATGGTATAGGGATCACAGTCCGCTGCATGCAACTGTAAAATCCTCACTTTGTCCTGGAAATGTAAAATTTGAACCAGGGTGGGTCGAGGAGCAGATCGGTGCTGGAGCTGAAGACTGGAGTGTGTTCGATGACAAGCACAGTGAGGAAGTTCACCTTACCAAGAAGAAGTAGGATAATCTGATTCAAGAAGGCGATCATGTCTCTTCCTTCACCTTGTTCAAAAACATTAAGAAAACAAAGGTTGGAGGACCAACTTCTGTTCTCAGTGTCATTAATTTTATCCTTCAGGTAGGCATTTTCCTTTTCAGGTATTTGCACATGTTTTGCCAAGTCACCAGTATTATCTTCGTTAGAGTTCATCCTGTGTTGGAGCTCCAAACCTTGCTCAACCAGTGAAGACAAGGATCCTTGAAATGTTGTTAAGACCAGTTTGAAATGTCTCAATTTTTGCGTTTAAAAATGAGCCATCATTTTAACTTTGATCCATTAAATAGTGTCCCAAATTGTGTGTAGGGAAACAGGGGCCCACTCCATAGCAGAAAGCAAACAGTTAGTTTTGTAAAGGAAATAGCAACCTTGAGCAAAGTTTGAAATAGATCAGACAATAAAAGTAGTTGTGACAGACCAATTTAAAGGAATCTGTTGCAGATGCTTACAACATGATTGAGCTAACTGAAGAGTTTCATGTCGTATCCGACAACGGGAGGCTTTTAACAGATGACGTCCTGATGTTAGCTTTGCTGCTAGTGTTAACGTTAGCTGTCCCTGTCAGCTGCAGCCACTGATGCTTTCTAGACATCGTGATTTCCCAAAACTGAATAAATACCACACAGCAACACAAAACTGCTTTGCTAGCTCAATCATGTTGTAACAGCTGGATGGTTGATGCGTACATGCTGATTCGGGTGCTATCAGAGCCGATCCGCGCATCACTATGGCTTAATAATAAACTCAGTCAATAAAAACAACCCGTCCTGTGTTAGGAGTGTATGTCGCTGACAGAAAGAAAGAAAGAAAGAAAAGAAAAAAAAAAGATAGAAAAGCAGCGTACACCATTTATTTCTCACAGTTGAGCACACGTGTAGCTGGCATGCAGAAGCACTGTCTGTGTGTGTGTGTGTGTCGAGGGTGCGAGCCGCAGCTTCAGCTGCTCAGGTAGGGAGGCTGTGTAGCCCGGTGTGTTTTTCGCTGATTCGGTTCTGCAGGTTCTCTGCTGGTACACATCAAGCAGTTTGTCTCACTTGGGATAGATTGTGCTTTTTTGGTTCATAGTTTTCGACTGACGTGCAATTTATTCGTGTTTAGAGGGAATTATTTTTACCGGCAATTACTGGATAACGGAAACGTGGGCACAGTTATCTATATAAAATACACAGACTAACTAACTAAGTAACTGATTGACTAACAAAAACAACTGAAAACTGAAAAAAATTAGCTTGCACCGTTAGCTCCGGTAAGGGAAAGCATGAGGGAAAGCGACTGACCGGAAGTCACGCACAAAAACACGGAAGCTGATCACTATTTACTTACGTGTTTGAAAATGAAGTGGATATGGCGCCACTGAGTGGAGGAGTTAAAATATAATTTAGTGGGGCAGTATGTATCAAAACTGCAACTGAATTGACCTATGGCTAAGCCACGCCCCCTCCACTCACTCAGACAAATTATCAACATTCAGTGCCCGGCGCTATGGCAGGTGTCACAGTACACAGATGTCATTGAGAAGTAACCAAAAGGGCCTAAACTACGCATTGGAGGGATATATTCATCATTTTATTGTTGAGAAGGTCGATGAAAAGCTTAAATTACAAGCCAAAATTTACAGGTCACAGTGTACGCTTGTGAACTGCATCTGGTTGCCGTCACCATCAAAGACAACAAGTTAAAGTGCCACTGAAGTTAAGGTTTTTGGCTCAGAATATGAGAAAAGGATAACGGCCTTTTTACCATCTTTACCAAGAGTGTCTCTCCGTTAGTTTGGTGCTACAGTATTTACACTGAATCATTCAGCATAACGTTTGCCAACCTTTGTTATCTCTGCCATTACAGATAAGTTAATGAAGCTAAGCTCCAGAAGTTAACGTTAGCTTAACTAGAGCCCTTTGGACAACAGCTAACAATGATGTACCATCACCAAAGTACAAAACTAGAACAAAATAGGCTAATGAACTCCCAGCAAACAAGGTGACATGATGAACAACGCAGCTAGGAGCTAACGTTAGGCTAACTTTAGCTAACGTTAGCTAGAGATGTTAAAGATAACTTTATATTTCTTTGCAGCAAAGTGACAATATGTTGCCTCAAACACAATGTTGACTTACCTTAGAACAGATGTAGACATCATTGTTAATCTTATTCACGTTGAGTTGATGTTGTGGTCTAACGTTACCACACAACTTTATCCAAAGGAGACACTTTTCTCGCTTGAGATGTGGTTTAAAGTGTAAAAATACACCTGGTCGCCCAGCCTCTCAGGATACCTTGTGTCAGAGTTGCATGTACCCCATGCACACCGTTTGACCATTTTTAAACTTCAAATCTCAGAAAAAGCTCATAAAACCCAACAAACTGACTTTCTGTAATGCATTTCAATGGACGTCCAGGCAGAGAATGTCCCAGTGTATGGGAATGGCTATACGCACTGTGATTGGCTCATCGCGTCTGAGGGCGGGGCTTAGCCATAGGTCAGTTGTTGCATGGAATAATTAGGTATCACTACATATTACAGCTACAGGGTGGTCTGGAATACTGCAGGAAAGGGTACTGTGGCATATTATGGAAAAACACGGAATGGCGTAGTTAGTTGGTAATCAACTATTACATGAAAGGGGTGCCCTGAAATATTACAAGTGTACCAGGGGACATTTTAGGTACTGTAAGGGGTAAAACTGATTCTAGGAAAGGGGTACAGAGGAATTTGGTATGTCAGGGAAACCATAGAATGGTTACCATGGTACACTGTAAATAAGGAGTACTGTGGACTACTGTCATGTTAATGTAATGTAAATTGGATTGCACAGTTTTGTCAGTAAATGGTACAGTGGAATAATCTGAAAAGGGTACCATGGAATATTTTAGTTCAGGTGTACTATTAAATGTTTAAGGGGCACCATGGGTTTTTAAAGCCGTGTTTCCAACAAGATCATTTGGTGTGGTACCTTTAGACCTGAACCCAACCTGTCCAGATAGGCACCTACTGTAAACCCTGGATCTGTTTAGCGTCTACATCAGAAATGTAGGCCGGCTGTTGTCACCTGCTGCTCTGTCCAGCTTTAGCTGTATTTCCTCTTCACCAGTGATGCAGAGAAATGTGCGCACCTCGTTTGTCATCCTCAGAAAAGGGTTGTACACTGACAATTTTTAGGGAAAAAGAAAAAACAGGCTGGATTGAGTCTCTCTCCATGGGATATTTAAAAATATAATAAAAAACACTGAAACAACGCTCCGACATGTTTTTTTCTCCATATACATGTTGTAAACACTTGAAGATCCAATCATCAGTACAGCGTATGTCATCCAAGAGCGTTCATAAAGACAAATTAAGGGCCCTATTTAGATGGTCTAAAACGCAAAGTTGTTTTCACATGTTTCCTAGAGCTGTGTTCTGCCTCTTATTTGCATGTGTGTCCTCTCTACACTCACATAACAATATAATAATATAATATAATGTTGTCTAGTATAAAAAATAATAAAATGTGTGGGCTTTGGTTTTCAATCAAAAAAATGATTGATTGGTCAAAATATTTCACAATTTCATTTGTCATTATTACAAATTATGATGATCATTATTACTGCGATTAGATCATTCTGATTAATGACTGATCATTAAGACGTGTTTCTGATAAATATTTTAATGTGCACAATAATAACCTTTCACATTGTAATCATATTTTTATTTGTTATCTTTTGCATATGTGTGGCTGCTCTGTGTGTGTCTGAGCAGAGTGCCCGCGCGTTGTGCACCCGCCTAGAGACGCATATTACTAACTTGTTTAACAGTGAAATACTGCACTGTTGACCAGGTTTTTGTTGGTCACTGGCGCATTTGCTTTTTACGTCATCTAACTAGCAACGTGCCATGACTGCGCCTGACCACTCCTCATTTTTAGACCAACACACCCAGAGAAGCGCAAGTTCATTTGCTAGTTAGATGATGGGGGCGCAGGGTGTGAAAATGACAACTGCACCTGCATCTAAATAGCAATGACACTTGCAACATGGATTATATGCCCTCCACCGTCCGCTTTAGACCATTTAAATAGGGCCCTAAATGGTCAAAGTCATATTGCCAGTGGTTACATCACCTTCAAAACCAGCCCGAACGGTAGCGTATCTAGCGCCACCTTTTAGTTTTGGATCAGTATTGCTGAATAAAATTTGGTTATTAAAAATAAAAAATTAAGAAAAATAATAAATGGATGACAGTTCTATTGGTACCATCAACAGCTGAATTGAACTGGACTGCTTGGTGGACACGAGGCTTTTGATTACAGAAACAACACAATGAAATATTGGGGTTGAAGAGTACAGTGAGTGGGTATTATGTACTGTTTTACAACAGGAGTGCCAGGGGACATTGTGCTCTGAAATGACCTGAAATCACAACAGACCTTGTTGATGGTGTGGTGCAGCTTCATGTAGAAACTACTTTCTTTCTACCGAACTACACCCTCCAACCACACCACTGCACAAAAGGAAGTGTGCAGCTACCCATGGATGAGAGGCTTGTGTTTGTGACAGCGCGGGATGAAATGGCGTCCTCTTCGGCTCAGCTGAAAGAGACATTCACGTTGAGCTTTTAAATTTTTTTATTTTTTTTGGCACTTTGAGGTCCACAAGCCGAGTGCCATCTAATTTCATTTTACTGATCAGAAGGCAGACGTCTCTGTGGCCGATATCTCCAACACTCTGCAACTCACACCAGAATAATCTAGACTGACACAGCTCTACAGGTGAGAGGAAAAATATGTGGTTTTGACTTAGGAGTGATCTGTCACTTTAAACGATGCATTTCTTCTGATTAAGACGCAATGAAATACGGAGTTTGCTGATTTTAAATCATATCCTAGTAATGCCTGCAAGTTACATCGTAGTTTCACATCCACAGAAGTGATATGTTATTAGTTTTCTGTGTCATAATCAGTTTCACAGTTCTGACAAAGAATAACTTTCACATTCACACAGTCTGAATAACCATCTTTGTTTCCACTGTCAGTGTACATGTGTTCGGTTCCACCGCAGTGATGTCAGCGTAGCTTTAAGAGCTCAGCCGCTGAATTCTTCTCTAGCCAGAATACAGGCTGGAGGAGAAAAGGTTCATTTTATGAGTTTTGCTGCTTTTCATCTCAGTTTCTTTTTCATCTCTTTTTCTTCAATCAGAATCTATCAGACAAAAACCTCTTTGATAGGAGACGCCGTGTCTGCAGGCTATTTTGTTTTTGTGTGAAACACAAATGCGGCACATCAGACAGTCTGGAGAAGTTGCTGACATCTTTCTTGTGCTTGTTAACCTTTGTTTCAATGAAAAATTGAGATAACACATAAATGGAAATTATTTCGCAATTACTGTTATTGAAAGACAAAAAAAAAAAAACAGCCATGGATGGTGGTGGCTGTGAAGCTCAGTACGGGTCAACAGAAATCATTTCATGCTCAGCAGGAGGCTGACAAAACCAGACAATTACCAGATGAGCTTTGACTTGTAGATGAGCACACTATAATTTAGAGAATGTGCTGCAACAGTTAAATGACCGTATCAATTTCAAAGCACCATCTTATCCTTTGTTAACATGATGATTAAAGATTGCTTTTATCACAGCTGTATTTGCTTCTGTGAAACTGATCTGTAGGATAACATATGTTACATTTATTACTCTATTACAGAGTAAAGTTATTATATATGTGCTCATGTGTGGTCCATAGAATATGTAACACCTGACATACTTTCTTCTTTGGTTTATTACTGTGCTTCATGGTTATTTCCCATTCATTAGAGGTGCAGTTTCACAGCATGGCAAAGAGAAAGGTTATCACTGGAATTTTTTCTACATGTTGTGTTTAAATGAAGTCAGAAGCAAAATATATTTGAGGAAAAAATAACTGCTGAATCTTGCAATTATTATTTTTACACAGAGCCATCGGGTCAGTGGGACCCTGAACACTGAGTAACTGTGCATTCACACCAAAAGCTGCCAGAGCCTCAAAATAGCTGAATTCACTCTATCAGTGCTGCTGGTAAAATATTTGTGGCAGCGAAAGCAGCTCAAGTCGCTCATGACGTCAAATTCTGAACATTCGATTATGCTTCTCAATTTAAAGGAGCCAAAGCAGGTTACTGGCTGGAGCACAGAAATGTGACTTTGTGCATTTGTACAGAAACTTTCACGTTTGGACAATGAAAACAATAAAAAGTCTAAACAGGTCTGACATTAAACATTAAACACACACAGCCTGTGCTGCGTTCAGGCGTTGTCACGTAAATAACAAATTCCAGCACTTGAATACACCGTAGCACAACACAGCAGCATGTCAGGTGGGCCGAACCCAAACCGAATATGAGCAACATTTTTATTTGTTATTCCCCACAAAGCTGTGAACCCAGGGGAAACACTGTCAGTGGTTTGGGTTCGAGTGCCTACAGTGCGATTAGTTAAACTGGTTGTACGGAGAGCAAATGAATTGCATTCCCGCTGATAACAAGTGTTCCAGAACACAAAGAAATTGTGTAAGTACGTGCGCTTCTCCACACATGTATCGATTCAACATGGAAGAAGACACTCTTGTAATTTGTGCTGCCGTGTGGTGCCTGCGCCACCGTTGGGTCTGGGTTCACGATATCCTCCGGGGCCGTGAACAGCACGGGGAATATCATCGGCTGGTGCGGGAGCTGTGGCTGGATGGGGAGAGGTTCCAGCGCTACTTCAGACTGAACATATCAGTTTGACAGCTTGCTGCTTGTTTTGAAGCAGGAACGAATGTGTGGTAGGAACTTAAAGTTTCCGAGGATGTTCTCTGGGTTCAACACAAGCGATGGACATCTACTTTTCGATTGGTGCCTGATCATTTGCAGCTCAATTTGCCGAACGCCGCTGCTCATCGCTTTTGCAGCTCAAAACGCCTCTGGTCGCCACTATCCATTGAAAATGAATTAGACCTGACGCCTTTGCAGCTCTGGCAGCTTCTGGTGTGAACGTACAGTAAAGCCCCTTTGCCACTGCACAAAATAACTCACCAATAACTGCTAACATCTGTCTTTTTAAAGTGATGGGTAGGGTTACAATCAGCATTCACACCTGAGTCAAATGACTCTGCAGCACTCACAGGTATTTATCACCTCCGGCTCTGATTGGCATCAATGGCAAGATGCAGTGACGCGCCACCTAAAAGCACCGTCTGTCTCCACCCAAACATCCATCCAAATTAGTCTGCACTGAGTTTGAAAGAGAAACTGAATAGGTAAGAGATATATAAAGAGAGGTAACCACTGCAAAGGTTTTTTACAGGTCTTTATGCTGCTTTCTACAGTTTACTATCCTGTTTTCTGGCCTGTCTATGACGTTGAACGTTGAACTCACCAAAAACAACCACACACACACAGGACATTACACTCATCTGCTGCAGAGCCGTGTTCACAGCTATGATCTACTGGAAAGCAGTCTATCGCCTGTTTTAAGCGGGTTTAACCGTGATCAATAAGATTTCAAAGCCACTCCTAAAATAGACAGGGAGTCAATGTAAAGACGCTAAAACTAGTGTGATGTGATCGTACGTCATGGTTCTGGTTAAAAGCCGAGCGGCTGAGTTGTGTACAATCTGCAGTCGCTGAAACATTTTTAGATTAAGACACAAATAAAGGCTGTTGCAATAACGAGAGATGAAGAGGAGTGTGTTTGCATTTTCTCACTCAGGCCTTTATCATTTGTGTGGACGTATGGTCTGAGGCTGTTTTAAATTTGTTCACAGAGTAGGAACACAGTCAGGTGAGGTAATATTGATGAATCCCAGATTCCTACTGAAACATTTGTCTGCACAGTTTAAGCTCGGGTTTGTGTGTTTATGGCTGAGGCCCAGTGTCTCCTAATGCTCCTCCATCATTAACAACTCTACAGCCCCTCCCCTCTCCCCAAACACATTTCTCACTCTGTCCACAATCATCACGACGCTTTATTTGTTGTGTTTGTTTTATTTATCCAGCTGCACTGTGTGCCATTGTTTACCCTGCTGGCGTTGTCTTGGACATCCATACGTCTCGGAAATGGATAATACCTGCCAAAATCTAATTTGTCCCTCCTCCACCCCCCTTCCCTCTCTTCCTTGTCAGACCTTGTAGGCAGATCCTTTTGGGTCCGCAGATAATAAATATCTGATCTGTGCTGCTGCAGAAGAGATGGATTAGGTGGAGGGAAAGTCCTGGGAAAAAGCAAACAGAATGAGAGGAGGAAGACAGGAGGTGTTATATAAAGTGTGTAATGAGGAGCGACGGAGAACCTGCGGTCTAACAGGAACCACAGCAGGAACACACACTGTGTGTTTGTTTGATGTTCCAACAAGGACTTATAGGACTCTGTGTTCGTGTGTGTGTGTGTGTGTGTGTGTGTGTGTGTGTGTGTGTGTGTGTTTTATTGCTGGCTTTAAGTTACATAACTTTTTCTTACTGAATTAATGAAGATCAATTTGAGCATGCTGGTGCATCTTTGAAGATACATATATGAACGTGTGCTAGTGGAGGAGTCAGTGTTTGACTGCATGTAACTATGTTGTATTGTGTGTGTGTGTGTGTGTGTGTGTGTGTGTGTGTGTGCAGCAGCTTGTCTGATATTAGGGCTGTACCCGGCTGTCAGTTGGATCAGATTTGGCTGTTCAATAGGAATATTTGATCATTTTTCTTTTTTCTCTCCATATAAAGTTTTAGAGTTTGAGTGGGGCTCAGCGAGACGTTCAGTGTGACGGCAACATTCGTGTAATAACATTTGTGTAATAAGTAAACAAGCTAACTGCGCTATAGATCAGAAATGTGCAACAACATTTTTTTCCGACACTAGACATCAAACAAAAGCCAGAGACCGAGTCGTATACGTTGCTGTGAGCTGCATAGCGCAGATTTCGGGCTGTCCCAGAGAAAAGATGACCGAGGGTAAAGAAACGTGGCGATATCTTTGGTGGCGGCTCTAAAGCGATGGTCCTACGTCACACAGTCAGACAGGTTCAAGGATGGCCGTTGTCACGGTTTGTGATCAAAGGCAGCCTGGGATTAAAATTCTGACAGTGTGATGCTGTCACCACCTACGTCCACTAACCAACCAATAGAAATGCAGCATGAAATGAGCCAATCAAACAGACAGATTGCAGCTCGCCATGGAGGCAAAACTAAAGCACTAAATGAACCGCGAGGAAAACCTTGTGATGTGTCCTCCAGCTCTGACCATGATCGCAGAAAGAAGGACGAAGCGCCCACAGCACTTAAAGTTATTTTCACACACCTTCATAATATTTTTCATTTTTAAAAAATTTAATTAACAGTTTTTCAGCTATTTTAGTATTTTTTTCCCCCACAATTTATCATCATTTATTATAAATTATATCAACATTTTTTGGACATTTTATCACCATTTTTAAAATATACTTTTCAACATTTGTCCTGAAGAAAGCAGGAAAAGCTCGCACACTGATCAGAAAAATGGATTGTCCACTCCAGAGGTTGATGGATGTTGAGGTAGCATGTTTAACAAGTGCTACCATAGTGTGAGTCTGCCTAAAGGGCAAATCACACACCTGTGCTCTATTTGTAGATTGGGGACAAAGTCAATCAGTGCATGGATCCATACATGTTCCAGGGCCACAAGTACAACTACACACAGAACGATATCTAAAGCTATTATAGCATATTAAAGCATCATCAGATCACTAAGAGAAGAAGCCTGATTTTAGATCAACACTAACTGTTTTAAAACTAGCAATTACAAAATATATAGAAGGATAGAAAGACACATTTCTCTTCCCTGATCATGGCAGACAGCATACACACACTACCCCAAGGGTTCTAAATGAAACAGTTTAATACCATTTCTTCGTTTAAACCTTTTGGATGGAGATAAAATATGTGTCTGACCAGGAAATCCCTGATGTTTCTGGGTCTGTCATGACAAAACAGAGGTGGTTGAGCAAAGAGTTTTTCACATACATGATCCAAAGTTAACACATGCCAGTGTTTTTTGATAATTCCCTTGATTTCCTGACTCATGGAGGAATATGTTGTAACACACTTAACTGAATGCTGTTTTTGTTATCTCTGTTGTGTGCTGGTGGATTGTCATCAACATGGCGTACCTTATTAAGGGCTGTATCCAACCATGACTTAGGATATGAAGGAGGAAACTGTCATACATTTCCTTGGCCCTCTGTTCAAAATCAGAATTGTTAGAACAAATGCGTTTCAATCTTAGGAACTGTGAATATGGAACGCCCCTCTTTAGAGGAATAGGATGTGCACTAGATGCATGTAGAAGGCTATTACAGTCAGTTTGTTTAGTGTATAGAGTAGAAAATATGCAACCTGCATTTAGTGTTATTCTGGTGTCAAGAAATGCCACATCAGTTTTGCTCACCTCTGCACTGAATTTGATAGAGGGTACCAGTGCATTAATATTCTCTCGAAAAAGATTGAATGTTTCCAGTGGGGCCTTCCATATTAAAAATATGTCGTCAAGATAACGGCGCCAGAACACAACATGATCAGAGAATGGATTATCATTCCAAATGTGCTTTTCTTCTAGAAAACCCATAAATGAGTTGATGTAGTCAGGAAAAAAAATCGAACCCATAGCTGCACCATGTTTCTGAAGGTAGTAATCAGACTCAAATAGGAAATAGTTCTTCTTCAATAATATAGTTACAAGATCTACCAGAAAAGAAGTACATGGGATGTCTTCAGATCTCTTGTCTAGAAAATGTTGTAATGCTTCCAGGCCCTCCTCATATGGTACATTAGTATATAGAGAGGTGATATCTAATGTAATCAAATGATAGTCAGGGTCAAAAGGTTGCAGTTGGACCTCAGACAGTTGTTTTAGAAAATCCATAGAGTCTCTCAGATACGAAGGTAATTGAACAACTAAAGGCCTTAAACTGTTGTCAACAACAGTATCGGTAAGGCTATCATTGCATGCAACGATAGGACGACCTGGGGGATGGTCAAGGGATTTATGTACTTTAGGAACAACAACATTTGTCCTGACACTTTATTAGTGCTATTAATCTGCTCTATATTGTTGGAGAAGTAATAACCCATGCAGCATCCTTGTGCACTCAGTGTGTGAAGCTGTTACATCATAGCCTGTGATTCAGTAGGCGCCGTCATCGTACAGTCTGCAGACATCACGCTGGATGTTGTAGTTTATTAGATCCATGTGACACAGTGTAGCTGCACTGAACTTAGAAGACTGATAAAATCTGACAGCCTGCAGGAGGATTATTAAATGCTAAGCATCCTCCTGCGTCTGCTGTTGACGTGCCAGGACACCGCAACCAACACAGAGACGTCAACAAAAGCACGTGGTTCGATTTAGGCGACAACCAAACCGCCACAAAAGGTGGTTTCTGGCATTGAAATCACTGACAGAGAGGCAGTATTTGATGACTTCAGAATGAGAACAGGTTGGATTATCTTTTAGTAGGAAAATGTACGTGTGTGTGTGTGTGTGTGTGTGTGTGTGTGTGTGTGTGTGAGACTTCCCACAAGCAACAGCGTTTTCTAATATATTTGTAGATGAGTTGGTGTGTATGTGCACATCTTTTGATGTTTATTTATGCCTGTGGACTGTAAATTATTGTGTTTATGTGTGTGTGTGTGTGCAGAGGGTAAAAACAGTTTTTACTAGTGTGTGTACATGTATGTCTGTGTGTGTGCTCACATGTATGTGTGTGTGTGTTTCTGTGTAAATACTGCACAACACAATGCATGCTTAATTAATTGGCAATCAATGCACAGACAATCTGTGAATCTCTGCCCCCCAGCAGTGTTTGGATGAGTTTGTGTGTTTCAACCCGTGTGTGTAGTGTGTGTGTTCTATATGTATATGTGCGTGTGTGTGTGTGTGTGTGTGTGTGTGTGTGTATATATATATGTATACACACACTCTGCATGAAACATTTCAGGGTTTGCCTGTTGAATAATGCAGGAGTGTGTTTGGCAAACATATTAGCTATTCAATCATGTGCTGCAATGTGCTGTTCTTTCATAATCATACTCACTTACGGATACTCAGTGTGCAGTTATTGTTTATGGCCTGGGTCAGTGTGTTTGTCTTCATACCAGACAGACAGACAGACAGACAGACAGAGTGTTGTCTCTACTCTTATATGGAAAACCAACTCTCTGTCCTCTTCATCATCTTTCTTTTCTTTTTCCTTCCTATATCTTACAAAGCCCCGCCTCCTTTTCTACATCTGAAAGAGCTTAACCCCAACCATGACCCGAGCTGTCATGTCAGCCATCTTTATTAACATCAATAGAGACGTTTTTGCATGGCTACAAATCACTTATCAATAAATCAATGTGGCATACTCTGAGAAAACCAGTCAGATGTCACAACGGCTCCATTCTTGTCAATATGGACCTGCTACACATCGTGAGCTCAGTTAGATTCTCCACAATTCAGTCACTTGGTTCAACTTAAGGAAACTAGCATGGCAAACAAGAGAAGTCAAAGTGGTGACTCTCAACCTGTATCCTGATGTCTTTGTCAAACAAACCACAGATCTTACAAAATAACATTTTCACTTCTTCCTGCACCGTGTTGTTGGGTATGCTTGTTTTTGTTACCCTGCTGGCTACAAAATAAACATTTCCTGTAGCTTTAACACATATTTTTAACCTGGGAGCAGCGCTCAGAGTGCAACAAGCGCTCCCACTTTGAATGAACGAATGAATAGTTTATTTCGGTTACAATATACAATACTTAAATCAACTGACAAAACATTTACATACATGTTTGCACTACACATTTTCTCACAACAAAATTTAACAAACTCTGTAACTGAAAAAGGAATAGGCTGAAGCCGAGGCTTATTTTTGCCTATCCTGTACAATCCATAAGATAACCCAGAATATCAGTAATACAAAGAAAAAAACACAACAAAATTCTTCTTCTTAATCATTTCACAATTCAATCATTTTACATTGTAATCCTTAATTATTTTACCTTGCAATGTTTTTTTGAAACTCAACAGAGATCTGCACAATTTCAACTCATCACTAACCCCATTCCATAATTTAGCTCCCAAAAATGAAACACATCTGTATTCAACATTAGTTCTCACATTCCTAATTTCAAAGACACTCACCTCTCTTAAATTATATTTTTCTTCTCTTAATTTAAAAAATTGTTGAATACAGGTGGGAAGACTTTTATTCTTTACTCGAAATAGCAGGTCAGTAGGCTTGGTCATGTCCATGGAACTGCAAACTCTGAAGGCCTTTTTCTCAGGGTGCTTTGACACCTGCCCTGTTTGATTCGTCACCAATCTTTGGTCTGAACTGTGTTTTAAAATGATCTTGAAGATGGGGGAGAATCAGATGGCGGAAGGAAGAGGATTCCAGAGTTTTGATGCAGCGATAGAAAAAAATGCCTGTTCCCCATAACGCTTAGGGTGCTTTGACACCTGCCCTGTTTGGTTCAGTTCAATCGAACTCAAGTTCATTTGTGCAGGTGTGAACACACCAAAACAACCAGACTGAGACCTTCTTGAAGAGGTGGTCTCAGTCCGGTTCCAAAGGAACTCTGGTGCGGTTGGTTTGTGGTGAGAAGGTGTTGCGACCTGGATGTGAAGCAACTGCAGTCACATGACACATTGTTTGGGTTAAACATGAGCATGTTACAGTCCTGGAGGATTATTAATGTGCACCTCCTCCTGTACTGCCTTAATATGCACATTCAGCACATCCAATGCATCAAAACATTGTTTTCTAGTTGGAGCCGCGTTTGCCTCGTTTTCAAACTGTATGCTTTGACTAAAATGAACAATGACAGCAATATAGTCCACGATGAGCAGCGCTAAAATCAACCTGCGTAGTTGTCCCTCCATTGTGACATTAGAAAGTGTCACATTTATCTTGCAAGTGTACTCTTCTTCAACGTTTGCTTTACTTCCTGGATTTTTCCCACATGGAAATTCTGACCAATCAAGAGCAGCTTTCTCACACAAGGCATTTGATCTGGTCTTCTTGTAAATGCTGCCGTGAGAACACCAACCAACTCTAGGCAATGATACAACTTTGGAACAACATGAGTCCCTGATTCAGACCAGAGGAGACCACTCTAGGGCTGACAGCAGCCTTAAAGTCATGACTCAGTGACTTGTGATGTCATGTGATGTATTTTAGATCATATTTGGACCAAAACAAAACTGAAGACACTAAAAAGCAGTGAATTAAATTCAAATAATGTTTCAGAGTCAGTGTAACTGAAATGTGTTCGTCTTGCTCCAGTTCATTTGAGATGATTTCAGTGTCTGTGTGCGCAGAGCTGTTTGACCAGCGGGTACTGAGCAGATACAAAAGTCTTCAGGAGAGAAGAATTAAAAAAAAAAAAAATTGAATGAAAGTACTCGTTGGATACAACTCCACCTGGAAAGCGAAGTTCTTGGCTGAAATCTCCAAAGTGTCTTTTTGTGTGTTTTTCCAACGTCATGTTCATCCACACTCTGACATTATCGTGGTGCTGTCCTCACACAGGTGGAGACTCTGTCATTTAGGTTGTGGTGATGATGAAGGTGCAGATGATGACCTCTGTTCCACTTTCAGCATCTCTTTCCTCAGACGTCTGCACCAGGCCCTGATCTACAAGCTGCTGAAATATTCAGCACGCCTTTGAACATTCTCACTTCTGTTTTGGTTCAAAGAAACTTGGTCTCAAACTTACACATTTGGTTCATTTAATGTTTCTCAGATTTTCTCCCTTGTTCTGCGTCTCAGTCTCCAAATGTTTTCATTCCTTTACTCCTGCTGTGATGTTACCCGGCGTCATCCTCCCACTGACGTCACGCTTCAAACAGAATTCGGGATGATTTGCGTACTCTTCCTCCATTTCATGTGTGCAGGCGGCTGCATCAGGAGAGACGCGGGCTGAAAGGAAGTTGTGTGAGGGAGTTTCACAGCCACAGGCAGGGTAACATGAGGAGAGGTGATATCTATTTTTGTTGCTCTCTGTTAGTGGAGGTTAGCTGTTTTGTCTCTGTTTGAGTATCTGTGTCGTTTATATTCCTAGTCGTGACGAGGTGTATTCCCTTCTTACATGTCAAAACATTTCCACTTTTCACAGCAGTTTTTGCCTCCCTGTGTTTCATGTTGACCCAAAAACAGTCGGTTGACCTGAATTATTCGAGCTCAGCGATCGAGAAGGTTCATATGGAGAAAACATGTCAGCTCATTCAAACCTGCCCTTCTATACAGACTTACAGTTATGTGAGGGACACAACTAAGAGGACAGCTGACTCCATTTTGTGATTCTCCATTTTCTTAAATGGCTGGAATATGATCTTATTAAAAACATGACATCCTCACTGTGACCTCGTCACATGTCCTCGTTTGGTCATGGACTTTCCACGTCCACATATGGCGTCCAAGGTACCCTGGGTGTGTTGGTTGTTGACGTTCTGGGACGCCGTGTCAACTTCAGCCTGTTACATGCATTGTCTGTTTTCAAAATACACTTCTGTTTTCACAGGAAATGTACAGTTTGCATACAGTCTCTTTCAAAATAAAAGCACTACGTCTTTACAACACCACAGGTTGACTTTTTTTCCCTTCACACACGTAGTTACGTTTAGAAAAAAGAACAGGGTTTGGCTTTACAATCTTACAGGAAGTGAACACCAGCCTCCTGGGTGAAAGTCGTTGGTTGCTGGACCCATCCACCCCTCACACCCACGCTACTCAGACTTCCACCCATCTTAAATTTTTTGTTGTCCCGCCACGTTTCCCTAACATCACTTGGCACCGTTAAACAATAACAACAACCAGCTGTGTGTCATGCTGACGGGAAAGAACCTCTTTTTTCGTTGGTGTCTGACGCTGGAAGTCACCGTCCATATGCAGTCATTAACATCTCCAGTTCAGCCGGGGGATGAAATAAGTAGCTCTGCTTTCTGCCACTGAGAATCACGTCATCTGCACTCCGCTGGCTTTTGGTGCTCACCGTGAACGCGCTTCCCTCAGGCTGAACATGCTCAGAGTTGATTGAGCTAATTCTGATCAGCTGCTCTGGAACCGAAAACTCAGAGCTTCCCAGCTCAGGCACAGGCTCAGAGTTTGTTGAGCCTGCTCTCTGAAATAGGGCCCTGGACACTTTGACGGAACGCCGGAGACTTTACTTGGACATCCAACAGAATCGATCACAGATTTACTTTATGATCCAGCTCAGAAACATGTCAGGCGACTAAAAACAAATGACTACAAAGAGAATCAGGCTCTCTCAGTCTGGGGATCCTGCTCCTCTGGTGCAGACAAGGGGCCCATTGTGTCCATCTGTCCATGATAAAGGGACTGTGTTTTGCTGTCAGTCTGTCTGAATGTGGACTAAATGCTGACAGATGCCTGACGTTTTCATTGGTGTTAACAAGAATCAGGAAGCAGCGTTGGGATTATCCAGCCTTTGTGTGGTTTGTTACTTTCTTTGTGGCATCAAACAATAGTCCATTAAATCAAATGAAAAAGCATTTCTTCCTGACACTCTGTCAGGTTTTGTAAAGTAGCTCTAATATTGCTGTCCTACATGCTGTAAACCGGCTAAGTACTTTGAAACTGTGACAGCTTTAAACAAGGTTCAAACCACTCATTTTCCTGCGTCTCCTTTTCTTTGAGACACAGACCTGGTTTGTATTATTCACACGCCACAGTTGAACCTTAATCTCTATTAGGAGATTCTTTTCTTGACATTATCCTCGGGTTGACATGGTCCTTTGCTCATTCATAATAACGCAGGGTTTCAGATTTTCCACTTAAAATTCACCCCAATTTAGTTCAATCGCTAAAGTAGCTTTTAGGAAAAGGATTTTCATTTTGGTTGGATTTGCATTCATTTGGAGAGGGAAGATTAGTGGAGCTGACACGCGGCTGTAAAACACAGGGATGACAGACATCAGGAAACTGTATTAAAGGCAAATTAACAACATTCTGCAGCACTGCCTCTGCACTGTGAACACTTTCCATTAGTTCTCTGCAAGCCTGAAATTTCAGCTGCAGCCCGACCACAGTCCCCAAAAGCTAATCGAATCCTCAGTCTCTCACACAAACACATCGACATGAGCAGAATGTTACAGCTCTCAACTAAACTCTGTCAGCCAGCTTCTCTCTGAACAACTGGCCTGATGAATCCAAACTTTGCTCTGATGTGAGCAGCACAGCAACGACAAAAGATGAAATCAGACACTGAAATCAGACAACATGACAACAAAAACGGGATTTTGTTCATCCTGTCAGTGAATGATTCTGATTTTAGTTTGGGAAGTCAAACTGCACTTAATGTTCAAAGGAATCAGAAACCTGAATGTGAACCAAGCCCTCAGCATGGAGGCGAGGACGTGGCTGAAGCTGACCTGAATATGTCACTGTAATGAAGGATCACTGCGCTCACACTTATTTATCTGCTGCATTTTAACCATCAAAGTCAGAAAAGTAGAGGCAAACTGTTTCACAGTCAAACTTAGAAGAAGTCAGATCTTTCATCACTGGCTGTGTAATTATATATTTGACGTCACATCACAAGATGATCCCTGTCCAACAATTCAAACACATCAACATATGGTGCATATGATATCCTACAAATGTGAACCCCATGAATGATGGTACATACTTTACTTCTTCAACGTCAAACACGCACACACGCTCCCTAGCGCCTTTTTTTTTTGTTTGTTTTTTTAGGTCACAACGGCTGCACCCTGAGATAAACTGAGCAGCGTGCACAACATCATGTGACGAGGACCGACCAATCACAGCTGACAGATATCTTTCATTCTTCAGTAAATATCAGCGTGTGATAAATATGGAGGAGAAGCTGATCGTGTTAGTGCAGAGCTGTCAGAGTGTCACATCTGTCCCACAGAGAAACAGGAAGTAGATCAGCTCTGACCTCAGGACTTCAGGTAAACAGGCTGTGATAGGGTGCTTGTTTTCCAGGTGGTTAAAGATGCAGATGTGCGTGCCCTCAAAGGACGAGTGCCTTGTTACTCCATCAGCACACTGTGATTGAGGGTTATACACGAATAAATGCCGCATCATAACACGGGGTATGTACTCATACCCTACGTAATGATAATGTAATGCTCATTCAGAGGTGTGAAGTGACTGAATGACTTTCAACTGTTCATTCATTTTTTATAGTGTAGACTTCTGTGGCACAGAAGCAGAATAAAAACCAAACCAAAAGAAACAAAAAAATATAAAAAACATCGGCTGTTGGAGAGATTATTGTGAACACTGGTATCAGTATCAGAATTTCAAAATCGTTGCATCTCTACTTCAATTATAAAGTTAATTTGTACAATTTATTAATATTTTACAACATCATATGTTATTTTATTGTTTATTATTCTGATCTAGTTAATCTGTGTTTTTTTTATGTGTGTGATTTTTATGATTATTCCAACATGCATGATACCAAAGCAAACGTAAGAGCCACCATGTATTTATATTTAGTAAAGACTTCTGTGTTGTTTAAGTTCACACAACAGTTTCTGTATATTCTGAGTGGTGTATGTTAGCGGACTGTGCTGAGGTTATGTTTACATTCACTTTATTTATGTGTTAGAATACAGGCACAAGTTATTTACACCAGGTGTGGTGACGTGAGGCAGTTCAGCACACATGACAGTCGGAGATTGTGGACAAAGTTGTGCCTAAAAGACGACGTGAAGTTTGTTGATTTGGATTGTAATAAGTTTCTGTCCGTGTTCTGCAGTGTTGAAATATAATAACAGGTAATACAATGAGAATATATAGAAATAGGACACTGAGTCAGTAGTGGACTGTACAACATGTAATATTGGAAGGTCTGTGGTTTTGCTTTTTTTTGGGATTCTCAGTAAACTCTTTCCCTGCCTCACGCGAGCACTGCTGATCTCCAGATACTGTAACTGTTTCCAAGGGTGTACCACAGGGCTCTGTATTAGGCCTACTTTTATTTACTATTTATATAAATAATCTGGGTCAGAGTGTGTCAGAACCAGGTGCAAATCTTCATTTGTATGCTGATGACACAGTGATTTATTGTTGTGTGGCCACTGAATCTTTGCAAAATGTTTTTAATGTGGTTCAACATACCTTACTTGAGTTGAAACTTGTTCTCAGCGCAGACAAGTCGAAACTCATACTGTTCAGCAATGCCAGAAATGGGCCAATAAATGTTCCTTCAGTGGTCACTCTTGATGGTAACATCATAGAGGTTGTAAATTCATATAAATACCTTGATCGATGACTCCCTCACTTTTAAGTTACATGTGATGTGCTTGGTGAAGAAGCTGAGGTTAAAGTTGGGGGTTTATTTTCATAATAAAATGTGTTTTTCTTTAATGTGAAAAAGCGTCTTGTTGCTGCCACCTTTTTACCTGTACTGGACTATGGTGATCTTTTATATATGCATGCCCCTGCACAATGTCTTCAGCAGGTTGATGCAGCCTACCCTGCCTCCTTGAGGTTCATTACAAACTGCAAACCCCTCACTCACCACTGTGAGTTGTACTCTAGGGTAGGATGGTGTGCGCTGGCCACGCGTAGGATGTGCCATTGGTACACGTTCATTTATAAGGCTATTCTTGGTCTGCTCCCACATTATCTGTGTATACTTATTGTGCAGAAAGTGGGGCAGTACTTTTTGCGTTCTCAAGACCTCTTCCTGCTTAATGTGCCATTTGCACGCACCGATCATGGTAAAAGAGCTTTCAAGCATTCTGCTCCTTCGTCATGGAACACACTGCAGAATGTGTTAAAACTTGATAATCTTATTACTTTGACTGCTTTTTGAATCCTTACAGTATCAGTGTTTTGATGCATCAGTGCTTGATGATGTGTATCCTTGAGATTGTTTTTTATGTTTACTTCCCTGTATTGTTGTTTTTGTTGTTCTGTCTGGAACTGCTTTTATTGTTTATTGTTGCTGCCTGTCTTGGCCAGGTCTCCCTCACAATCAAGATTTTTAATCTCAGTGGACTTCACCTGGTTAAATAAAGGTTAAATATAAAGAAAATAGAAAAGGAACAGAAACATGAGTCCAAACTGAGACGTCTCACAAACTCAGTGGCAGAGGAGCTGTGGTAGGCTGAAACGACCACTGCAGCAAATGAGCACATATTTTTTATCTTCTTTTTTTTTTGGTAGCTCAGTTGTTTATTTGCATTTTGGTAATAAACATGCACTTTGACTGCTGAGCTGCAGAAAACGAGGCTCGCTCTGGGCACCATATGTGCAAGGACCATCGCTGCATGTGTGGATGGGTAAACTTTCACACCACATGTCCTCCTCACTCTGGTCTTAACTGTATTTGTATTCCATTATTAGTGCGAGAGCTGACGTGATCCATCAGCCGGCTCCTCCACACCATCTTACATTTGGTACACTCATTCAGAGAAACGCACACCCACACACACACACACACACACACACACTAGGATTATGTGAAAGTGTGTTTTAAAGCTTGTGGTGGACGGAGAGAGAAAGATGAAGAACAAACCCTCAACTGCTCCGTCTGATTAATAGCTGTAATATACACACTCATAGCACCACAGCTGTACGTGACATGCCCGTGTGCACTCCACCATAACTATACATAACCAGAGACATTTTCACACAGCTACACACAGATGTGTGGGGACACACCTCGGAGGCATAACTTCACATACACTACTGCATACACACCGTAAATCTCTCTGTGTCACAAACACACACAGACACACACAGACACACACAAAGCTGACACCACCTTCATTTTTGTTTTTACAACCGGCAGCAAAGAAACGTGATTTGTTCCCTCTCCTCATTTACAAGCTTCACACAAACTGTCGTGGAAATATTATTCCATATCAAAGTATTTGGAAGTCATCATATGTAACAACAGTAACTGTGTGAAAGTCTGATTCATCCATGGTCATGGTTCAGGTGCTTCTGCCCTCAGAGTCCTTCAGTGTCTGCCTGCAGGGGTGAGAGGAGGCTCCAGGTGTCTGAAGGTTAGGGTACTACCTTGGAGATGTTCAGGCTTTAATGTTAGACACATCTGTACAACGTGCTGCACAGAGAGCGTCTCACATCAGTTTGTATTGGACATGTGAACATGAAAAATCAACTGTGGCTCATCAAGTTTGTTTTATTATTTATCAAAATAAAGACTGACTGAGGTTTTTGTTTCACATAAATTTGGCACTGGCAGCAGGAACCTGTGCAAGGCAAACTTTATTTATTTGCTCTCAGCTGCATCATCACATCCTCATTAGACCAACATTTGTGTCTGTTCCTTGCTTTATGATAAAGCTGACAATTATATATATATGTATATATAAACTCACTGGGTGGACCCCCTTTTTAGTTCTTGGTGTCACAGATTCAACAAGGTGCTGAAACATTCCTCAGAGATGTTGGTCCATATTGACATGATGACATCACACAGTTGATCCATGATGAGAATCTCCCGTTCCAGCACATCCCAAAGGTGCTCTATTGGACTGAGGTCTGGTGACTGTGGAGGCCATTGGAGTACAGTGAACTCATTGTCATGTTTGAGATGATGTGAGCTTTGTGACATGGTGCGTTATCCTGCTGGAAGTAGCCATCAGAAGATGGGTACACTGTGGTCATAAAGGGATGGACACGCTCAGCAACAATACTCAGGTAGGCTGTGGTGTTTAAACCATGCTCAGTTGGTACTAAGAAAATCTCCCCCACACCATTACACCACCAGCAGCAGCAGCAGCCTGAAGCGTTGATACAAGGCAGGATGGATCCATGCTTCCATCTGAATGTGGTTTTTCCAATCTTCTATTGTCCAGTTTTGGTGAGAAAACCCGTGTGAATTGTAGCCTCAGTTTCCTGTTGTTAGCTGACAGGAGTGGCACCTGGTGTGGTCTTCTGCTGCTGTAGCCCATCTGCTTCAAGGTTGGACAAGGTGTTGTTGCTTCAGAGATGCTCTTCTGCACACCTTGGTTGGAACCAGTGCTTATTTGACTTCCTGTTGCCTTTCTATCATCTTGAACCAGTCTGGCCATTCTCCTCTGACCTCTGGCATCAACAAGGCATTTTGGCTCACTGGATATTTGCTCTTTGGTGATTTGTCTCATTGTTTTCAAGAAAAGCCTTGAAACACACACACACACACACATTTCTCTGTCAGCAGCAGAGGATGATTCTGTCTCTTCAGTGTGTGAACAAACATGTTCACATCCACTGGAAATGATGTGTGAGGTTTTTGAGAGGGAAACGCACACTGATGGTGAGGGTGATGGATTGAATAAATGTATGTCCATCAGTGTGTGTGCCCACAGTGACAGATGGAGTGTGGGGGGGGCAGTGACCTTGTGGGACGATAGCTGTGAACACGTCCTGGTTTCATGGAACTGTCACACCAGTGTGCTCGTTCTGTCTGTCGTGGTGTCTTACACACAAACATATGCCGAAAGAGACAAGTTGTCACACACATGGTGTGAAATGTCACCAGAAAAAGCTCACCCCACGGGCAAACTCTCCGCCGAGTGTCACCCGTGACATTCAGACAAATTTATTTAAACAATGTGGGGAAGCATTGGGAATAACATTTAACGACTGCATGTGCCTCCCGAGCCTCGTGTGCATGCTGCTACACGTCTTTTCCAATTTGTTTGACATTACTGAAGGAAAGAAAAGTGCAACATTTCTGCCGTGGTATGTGCACTTCAATCATGATAACCTCCAGGAGGACATAACATAGAATGAACAACTGATGAGGGTTTTAGACGCCAAACGAGCACGTTGTCTTTGAAAAGTCTCGTCCTGTTGGGGACAGAAGGAGAATTTATGGAAATAAAAATGAAGTACTTTAACTCTCTTTCCCCGACCGTCATCAAAGAGAATTCAGCATTTGGGACTGATGCTTATTCAGAGAGGAGCAAAACCTCTCATGTCTGTGGGCTACATATATGGTCTGCACATTAGCTTAGCTTAGCATGAAGACTGGAAACAGGGAAGCAGCTGGCTCAGACCGTCCAAAGGTGACAACTGACCAAGCTCAGTAACAAACACATTATCTCCCATTGGTTCAATCTGTCCAAAAAACAAAGTGTAAACATGACAGTTCACCATTTTACTATCGTCACACACCAGACTGGCTTTTTAAAGCCACAGTGTGTAATAATGTCTCCCATCTAACGCTGATATCATATATTGCATTCAAACAGATAGAGCACTCTAGCGCCTCACTGTTTCAAACGCATACTGCAACTACAGTAGCTGCTGTGTACCAAAAAGCTATGATATCATTGATGAAACCATGTCATGGGATACTTCATGGAGTATTCATTCAGGCTGCTACACAGACACACGCGACCTCACCATGCTGGCTGTGTTTACAGCGTAGGACTGTTGGGGCGGGTGTAAATCCAAACAAACCAATCACGTCTGGTCTTTTGACGACTGACAAGTGGCTCAACCTCACACACCTCATCCCTCTCCTCGCATCACTGGCCTGTGACTGCATTACCTTTCTCCTTCAGCAGCTCTCTCCACCTGGGAAAGGCTGCCCCGATGCTGACCCTCGTTTTTTGAATTTGCCGTTCACGTTGCCTTTTTGATTCCCTTTGTGCTTTCTTGGTGACGAGGATTCCGTCTCCCGTGATGCTGCATGTGCATGACCCTGCATTATGCTCAGAGAGTGGGGCTGTGTTATGCTGCAGTAGTGCCGGGGTCGTAGCGAAGTGCCTCTTGATCCTCTCCTTCGGCTCCTCAGTCACGCAGCGCTTAACAAACACAGAAGGCGGGGCTGTATGTCCCTCGCTGGCGGATGTATTCTCAAGATATCACGTTATGGAACCCCCCAGACGACTTACCCGCACTATGTACAAACAAATCTGAAATTCTCCTTTTACCAGAATAAGTCAGATTATTGGTGGAGGTAATGATGCACCAGTGATGACATGTTTATGAATGCAGACATCGACTTTTGCCAATAAACAACTGAAAATGTTTCACACTGTCCCTTTAAGAGATGTTTTTGAGCTGTGTGGAGACGTCATGATGTCAGCATCACAAAGGAACTGGAAGAAACCCGGAGAACCTCCTTTTCAGGAATGGGTGACTGAATTAGGCAAAGTAGCAGCATATGAATGAGTGTTGTGTAGTGATGCAGGACAGAACAAATGAATGCGTCTGGCTGTTTCAACACGGCTCACCCCTTACGGGATTATTCAGCTTACTTGCAGAACTGTATATATTCTGCCCTGTCAGGTCTCTTGGTTAATAATTTGTGTAGTATATTCATCATTTGCGAGCCACTCTGTGGGCAGGTCGATCCTGTTTTGTTGTTGTGATGGACTGTGTTATTTAGACCATCTAATGCGACTGACTTATATAAATATATAAAATAAAAATTGCAAGTCATAAAATAAAAAAAAAAATCCGCAGATTGCCCTGTGATAGTCTGGTGACGTGTCCAGGGTGAACCCAGTGTCAGCTGGGATAGGCTCCACCCCCACTGTGACCTAACAGGATAAGCAGTTTCGAAAAATAAAATGAAATGAGATTCTGTCTGGGTCTGTGTTTCACAAAGGCTTTAACCAAGACAGAACAGTTGGAGGAAGGTAGACCAGCTTCCTGTGGGCAGAGTTTTCCTGCAACAATGAACTCTGACGGCTTCAATAAATTATTACTGAGAGTAAAACCTCAGAGTTTACACACCAAAAGCAGAAAAACACCCAGCTCATTTCACCAGCTCATTTCTTGGCTGATGTGTTCCAGTGAACAGGTGTTGTTATTAATTAACGTGTTTGACTAAAAGCCGTCTTAAGAGCCGTCATCATTCATCCACAGACACCCATAAATAGTCACACACTGTTGATATGATGTCACTAACACTTTAAAAAGATGTTTCACACAGTCAGTAGTTACTGCACAGACATATTGGACTGCATTACAGTGCGCTGTGTTTTCCTTGTGTGTGTGTGTCCAGCTTTAACTGTGACGGACTGCAGTTAAGACAGAAATAAGAAGATTGGCTGATACGAGCCAGGAGACTGTGAATCTGCCAGACTGCCTTCCTTTCCAACTCTCCATCAACTAACTGGAGGTTTCAGAAGTGAGAGTAGTTAATAGGCAGCGGCTGCACGTTTGTCCTTCTTCATTTCATTAACTGTCGGAGAGGAGACGGGGTTGACGTGAGGTCTCTCTGTTGGTACACTGACTAATTGTTTTTGAGGAAATCCTGAATGCAGTACTTTTCTTTACATAATTATTTATTCCTTCAGTGCAGCAAATCGTCTCTTTGAGGGAAGTTCAGCATCAGCCAGCCGCTGCGTCTCACACAGAGCTGAAAGGGTTCATTTAATCCAGATCCTGAAACACGTACTGAACATGTCACACAGCGGGAGTGATGGTCTCAGTGTTTATGACGTTATGCTTGCTGTTTGCTGTGGTTATCTTGTATTTCATGGTTTTACATATTGTTTGAAATAATTCCAGTGTTTGGTCTTAATTGCATGCTTTTATTGTGGAATTGCATTTGCTTGTGTTTAATGTGTTTTTACTTTCTGTCGGCAGAAGTGACTTGATTAGCATAAATACCTGCACCTGTGAGCTTCTACCTGTTGGTATAGACCCTTAGTTTTAACCAGTGAGGCACAAGGAGGCACGAGGAGCAGTGAGTGGTGCGCTGGGGACGAGAAGACAAGATGGCAGCTATAGAGAGCCGAGAAGAGACGCCAGAGACATCAGGCTGGGAGAAGCAGAAGGAGAACAATCATACAGAGGTATCATACAGAGACAGAGACCCCGTGGTGACATTGGTCACCGACGTGGAGGACTCCAGCCATGACACTTTGCAGCCCGAGGATGAGGTGGCAGCCTACATGGAGTCTGGATCCTTTGGAGGTTTGATGGTGGTGGAAGGAGCATGCTAACATGTTTCCTAACCTGGCAGTGATTGAATGTTTTCACCATCCAGTCAAAGAGACGTCCAATTCAAGAACGGAGAACCAGCTTCATGTGAGGGACTGGAGCCTGGGGGGGTTTGATCATGGGGGAGGGTCACAGGACTTTTATTAACGGGTGTGACTTTGACTCAGACACAATGACAGGTAACAGGTCAACAGTCCAAGACGTACAAAATAAGGCTCTTACCTTAAACCCAACAGGAAGTCAGCCATTTTGAATTTCCTGTGAATTTTTTGTACATTTTGGACATTTCCAGGCGTCAAACTTTAACAAACTCCTCCCACAGATTTAGAAGGTCTGTTAGACTTCGAATTTTGTCTAAAGACCTTCAACATGAAAAGTTACACAAAGCTTGAGTTTTTTTGTCGAACTGTGTGACCATGGACAGGTGTCAAACTTCCATGTTTCACCACCAAACAGGAAGTGTTCAGTAACTCCAGTATACATGATCCAATCTGACCCAAACTTCACATGTTTGATGACAGTTCCTCCCTGAACACATCTACATGCCAATAGTCAGTCATACTTATAGTGCCTCCTACCGGCAACAGGAAATGCCATGTTCCATACTTTGCTTTATTTCTCCTCACAGCTTGACCAGATCCACTTCAAATTTGGTCAGCATAGTTGCAAGACCTTGATGATGCTAACTTGTTGAGATTGTAAGTTCATATCTAATGACCTCGCCATGGCGACGCCTTATTCGCCACAAAACAGAAAGTTGTTTTAACTTCCGAGTCCCTTCACTGATCTCTCTCAGAGTTCATTTGTTTTATAAAGCCACAGGCCTGAAGGTGACAACATGGTATTAGGTAGGGCATTAACGACTTTGATTTTTTTTCAGGTCAACTTATCCGTCAATAAAGTCGAGTCGACAAGTCATTTGATGATGTCATCACATTGACACGGCGGGGGAAAGTGAAGTATCTCCACACGTGATGTGTGTCTGTCAAGGCCCAAACATACTCGGGTGGAAAGTACGCGGGACGGACTCTGCAAGCCCTGTGCATGCAAAGCTCAGATTTTACGACCGCGCGGACTCCGCTCCGTGCACCAGTGACTGCTCAGCATGTATTTTTCACATCACGGGGATTTTTCACGAACATTTTTACAAGAAACTACAACGCGGAAGTGTGCTCGACTATGAAAAGCCCGAATGACTGCGGACATTCCTCACAGAGTCCGTTCCGCTTATAGTACACCCGAGTAGTCAAGGATAAAGTATCAGCGTAACGGTCAATTTCCACCAGATGCGTGTTGGTTGCGTCTGCGCTCCGGCACGGCAGCGGAGCCGATAGGATTCAATTCTAGTCAATGTGTGTGTTTCCACCGGCTGCGGCTGTGCTGCGTTCTGGCTCCGTCTCAATTGCGGCGCTCCGGAGCCCTCCGCAACAGATACGCAGGACTTCTATTTTTGCCGGACGCTGGAGCACAATGCAGCGATTCAGCACAGAGCAGATCGTGTGGGACAGGAAGTCGTGCACAGAAACACGATAAAACATCCAGTTAATTTTCAAAATAAAATACACAGTGTTCACGGCGGATCATATTTCCCGGCACTACACCTTGAAAATGTCATAATGGGCGGAGGCAGGCCTGAAGTCAACAGGTCAGAGGTTTTCAGACATCATTTCACCCCGTTGACACCATGGACGAGGAGATGTTAATCATGGAGGTGCACCCAGATGTCTTCCGGCGGAGCTGCATGACCCTAACCCTGCATGACGTCGACACATCGACAGATTGACTTTTCTGTTAATGCCCTAGTATTAGGTGTCATGGTGAGCATTGTCTGGCAATTGTCATTTGATTTACATGAAAGTAACGTGTTGGAGCCTACAAATGAAGTACAGCAGCAGGATGTATAAGTGTGTTCTTCAGCGCCACATAGTGGACACAGGAAGTGGTACAAAATGTGAAATAGGTCATTCCAGTGCCCACACTGATATACCATCTCACTCCTGCGTGCAGCGTCTGACTTTCACAGAAATGAACAATGGGTCAGCTGACGTCCTGTTACGACCCCCGATGCACGCAGAGGTGCGAGGGCCCATTTATCACTGACTGCAGCCTTATTTCCTCAGCTTTCTTTTAGCCTTAGTTTCATTGTCATTTATCCATAAATTGATGTACACTTAAGTGATTTTAAGTCATCATCATTCCTCCTTTGATCATCCACTTTGCTCTTCACCTGGTGAATGAATCCTGTTTATTCAATAGTGTTTAACCCCTTCACAAACCCCCATTACAAATGTGGACGTTGAGATGTAACAACCTGCTCATTAGCAGCTGCAGAGCTGTTTAAGCACAATCAAATGTCCCTTTTACTTTTTTTAGTTTATTGGATTTCTTTATGTTTTACAGAAGAAAACAAAATCAAGAGGAGAGGAGCAGCAGAGATGTCAGTCTCACTGACGGTGAAATCTTATAAGGCGGCGTGAACTGTCGTATAATGAAACTTTGGAAGATGAACTGCTGAGCCTCGGGCCAATAACACTCCGCTGACAGAGCGAGGTGAGCCACCACTGGTGAGCAGCAGCTCTTGCTGGGCCAAGGAAAGAGAATCCCCTGTGGACACTGCATCTCTCCAACTGCATGGGAGTTATAGAAGTAATACTAAGTGACCCTGCAGGTTTGTGATTAATCAGTGTGATAGCAGAGGACTGCACAGGAGAATCACTGGGGGCGAATGATCAGCAGCTGACAGGGCTGTTTCTCTGCTGCTTTGTCTGACGGGATAATAAGCCAAGGGGTTCCCAGGATCAGAGTGAAGGTGAGGGAATATGTTCCATCCTGGTGCCTGATGCCCTGTTTGCACTCAGTATTTCTTTGGGACCTAAACCTTCAAAGTGGGTCAATGACCCGGGGCCTCTGACTCTGAGGCCAGGCTCCCCCTGTGGCAATTAGTCTGTGATCGTTTAATCAACTGTTAATTTGTCTGTAAAAGAAAAAAAAATAAGACAGCAGCTTTGAGGGTCCAGCGTGCTCGTCGAATGGTCGACCGTGCTGAACAGCATTCAGACGTTTTATTTCAGTCATTTCAACAAATGTAGTAAATTTAAACACAGAAACTCAACCGTCATCATCCTCACTGTGACCTCGTCACATGTCCACGTTTGGTCATGGACTTTCCACGTCCACATATGACGTCCAAGGTACCCTGGGTGTGTTGGTTGTTGACGTTCTGGGACGCCATGTCAACTTCAGCCTGTTACATGCATTGTCTGTTTTCAAAATACACTTCTGTTTTCACAGGAAATGTACAGTTTGATACAGTCTCTTTCAGAATAAAAGCACTACGTCGGTACAACACCACCAACTGATGTTTGTTTTCCTTCTTTCCACATGCACATGGTTAAGTTTATCCAACATACACACTTGGTTACACATGGCTAACAAACACACACATTGTTGGGTTTAAGAAAAAAGAACAGGGTTTGGCTTTACAGTGTTACAGGAAGTGAACACCGGCCTCCTGGGTGAAAGTCCATGGTTGTTGGACCCATCTACCACCCCTCCTGCCTGCCCTACTCAGACTTCCACGCCCTTAACTTCCATTGTTGTCCCGCCATGTTTTCCCCGATGCTGCCGCGTGCTGTTAAACGATAACGACAACTGGCTGCGTATCACACTGTCGTGAGAGGATGGCTTTTTACATCTTTGTCTGATGACAGAAGTCACTGACCAAGTCCCAGTACTCAACGACTTCAGAGCGAGACTGGGTTGGTTAAAACACGTTCAGACAATTTGCAGCTCATTTTAAAAAACTTAACTTAACATCAGCAGCTATCTTAAATATGTGTAACTTTAAGCCAGCTGAGCGATATAAAGATTCAGCCCTGTACAGCTGTCATGAATGTTGACATTAGCTACAGAGAACAAAACATGGAGGGGCTGTGGGGGTTGACTTGCTCTTGGATCCAGCCTCAACATTAGAGGAACTGCAGGTTTTGGCATTTCATTTTTCAGCCCTGCAGGTTGGTGCTTGCTCCGCCCCACCTCTTTATAACAGCCAGCTTTTTACTTCCCCTCCCAGTGTGCACACTGGAAACAGCTATACATGTAAACTCTGCACAGGCTTAAAACTGAGATCCAAACTTCCAGCTGAAAATGTATTATTTCTTCTTCAAACACCAAGTTATAGGCACGCTGCAGAGAGACTTTCTCCCCAATAAAACCAACAACAGTCAACAGACCAGCTCAGAATGTGGCGCGGCGGCCCACCAGCACAAAGCACAACACAGAACGTCTACTGGCTGATAAGCTTCGGTGACAAACTGCAGTCAGCTCCCAGCATGTAACACCACTGCATCTCAGAATACTAAACCACTGGCCTCACCTGTTTGTAGATCATCTTCACTTTCTCTTAACTTTGGCTGGATGAATGTAGCAGGTAAACTCAACGGTCCCGACAGTCAGAATCCAGAACAGGACTTTGTTCAGGTCCCATCAGCTGGCTCTCCAACAAGGGCCATCCTCCGCTGGTAGACTGCGTAGGCTAAACTGTCTCTCTTCCTGCTTCCGAGTGGATCTGTGTGCAGGCGGTTGTCAGAGTCAAAGACACGTTACATGTGAAAATAACAAACACGTTCTCATCCCAAGTCGTCACATATCAGCATGTTGTCAGCGGCCGTTCACATCAACCTATTACATGCTAGATATCCTCCTGCATCTGCTGCTGATGTTCCAGGGAACCACTGCCAAAGGCTGGATGGATGCATGTGGTGAAGTTTATAAAAAACATCATGGAGCAAAGCAGGGAAAGACTGAAGGTGCTGTGGCAGCTTCTTATTTTTGATATCATAATAACATATAACCTCCTACTGCTGTGTACATTTTTATACATTTTCCCCGAGCATCTTGGCTTCATGATCTAAGAATCTGTTGATGACTTCTTTTCAGTGTGGCTCATCTACTTCAGCCTGAGAATCTGCCAAAATACCTAAGAAAACACCTGTGTGGGTGGACGGCTGCTGGTTATTCATATATATATATATATATACATAAGTTTTACTCAGATATTTGCACCTGCTTCATTCTACAATCAAGGAGCACGAGGTCAAGGAAAGTTCCTTCATATTCTGTTTTATTCACACAACCTGTGACAGGAAGAAATAAGAGTCAGAGAGAAAGAGGAAGATTTCTGCTGAGTGACAGTAAGAAATAAAGTCAGAGAGAGTGCGAAGGTGAGAAAGACAAAAAGAGCCAAAAAGAGTTTTGCTTCAGGCGAATGAAATATATAAATATATAAATTTACAGTATATCGGAAAAATGGACTTGAAGGGTGAAGGCAAGAGTGGCAGTCCTTTTCCAGAGTGCCAGGCTGCAAGTTCAGTCTGCAAAATCTCCTGAGAGCGAGCAGAAAGAGAAAGAGGGATGAAAAAGGACAGGACCATGCAGCCATCACATCAAACCCTGACACACTAACTGCTCAGTCAGGACTATATAAAAGGAGCAGGAGGAGGAATCTTTACATGGTGGCTGTGACCTGAGAAAGCCTCAACTTCATCCATGTCAAGCAACATCTCTGTCCCGAGTAACTTTCACA
Source organism: Epinephelus fuscoguttatus (assembly GCF_011397635.1). Taxonomy (NCBI): domain Eukaryota; kingdom Metazoa; phylum Chordata; class Actinopteri; order Perciformes; family Serranidae; genus Epinephelus; species Epinephelus fuscoguttatus. The sequence continues at coordinate 2,680,759 of NC_064752.1, read as the reverse complement.
TTTTAAAAAGTCAACTTTCTGGGTGTTGAGAAAAGTTTGACAGGCATGAAGCCACAGCAGTTTGTGCAGGGATGATGTCAGCTGTCCATAACATTTTCTAAGAGACTCTAAAATCAGTTCGTACTGAGCCAGACGAAAGCAAAAAGGAGCACAGAATAAAAAGGGCAGAGAACAGGCTTTGTTTCATAAGTCAACATGTAGTTAAGATTGGCCCACGCTACGGGATTCTTCAACTCTTAACAGATGTGAGACCCCAGACATAATGACATGCACGGATACATCTCACAGTTTCAATCCTATTGTGTCAGTGGATGTGATGATTTGGCCCAAACAGAACACTACACGTTACCAGATTCTACAAACAACCCTGAGCACCACCGATGTATAAAGAGAACTCTGTGCTGAGGCTGAGACATATCCCGAGCTAAACGACCCACAGTCTCGTCAGACGATGGCCAAAAAGATACTTCCTGTCGAGTCAGAGCTCAGCTTTAAGTAGTGGCTGTCTACACGATTTTAAGCTAACGCAGAGGTGAAGGAAGTACAGATCTATCAGTAAAGGAAGTAGTAACTTTGCGTGGTTGTCTGTTGAGGAGCTGCAGCGTGACACATCCAGTCTGGCAAGGGGTGGCACTGACGGTGGCGCCAGTGTGTTTTCAGCTTTAGACTCCTCAGGAAGGGAAAGCAGGGCTCATCTCAGGCAGTGTTCAGCTGGGGGAAAAACACTGCTGATCCCAACTGGGAATATTGTCAAGCACTTTGAGGAACCACATCCATCACCATCATGTCCTCCTTGGAGGAGGCAGAGCCTGAGGACTTGGGGGAACTTTTGTCCACATCCCTGGCAGAGGTCACTGAGGTAGTCAAAAAGCTCCCCAGTGAAAAGACACCAGGTGTGGATGAGCTTGGCCCTGAGATGACGGCTCTGGACACCGTCCGGCTGTCCTGGCTACATCATCAAGTCATTTTTGTGTGGAGGAAACGTATACAAACATGTGATGTGAATTACTATAATGCATGCAGTATTGCTGCAGGGAAACATGAGGTTTCACCACTAAACTAACCGTCTTAGCATGCTAACATACTGTAATAAATTTTAGTTGTAACTATTAAGAGTAGCTAAGAACTGCCACCACCTTTGTTAACCCGGTCGGCAAGAGAACATCCACTCCACACAGACAGGTGCAGAATACAGAAACAGCCTTTACTGAAAATATGAATTCATAAAAACTAAAGGACACCCCAACACAAGAAGCCCCACAGGGGTCAATCACTATAAAACTCAAGCAGCCACCCCATCATGGTTAATGATGATGATGATGTAATGATTGGGTCCATGTCATTGGTTCGACAGCCCATTAGTCCGACTGTCCGCGGTGCTGAACGGCTCGCAGTGGGCGTATGGTGCGCCGCGACCGGCTTGAGGCGGAGCAGGCTCACGGCTTATGTGTTTGTCACTTTCTTTTTCATTTTAACCCACACCATGATCTTTTCCTGACCCTAACCAAGTGGTTTTTGTGCCTAAACCTAACCAGACCTTAACCACAGGGCATCATGATGATTTTGGAACAACGGGACTTCGGAACAATGAGTTTAATATGGTCGGAACAATGGGATGATTTCGTTAACGCACCTTTTTTTTTCATGACTAAAATGAGACGGTGACAAGCTAAATATAGCTCTTTGATGACGAAAATATGATGAGACGTATGTGTTGTTTTCGTTGATGAGACGAGACGAGAATGTTAGTGGGTTGACTATCAAAATATATGATATTTCCTCCAACTGTGCGTGCAATCTGTTTGCCAAATGCTCAAAATATAAGCACCTGTATCCTGTCCTTGTTTGGGCACGGCCACCACCAGGCATGCCCGGGCATGCACAGTGCGAACTGGGGCAGTTGCACACACACAGTTGGCAGCACACACACACACACACACACACACCCCACATTGTGATGATTTATGGATATACTTTACACATAATCCAGCAGAAAATACAACGAAATGCGTTGTACTGGGGGACAGAGGGACTCACTGTGGCCACAAACTCGTTGTGGCAAGAATACAACCAACCTCAAGAGGCATTTGAAGGCTCACCACGCTGCTATTTTTGCGACAGTAAGTTAATGTTACAAGGCGTCCTGTTAACAAAGCATATATACATTTGCTAGCTTTGGTTAATGTCACTTGACAATCGGTCTGTGATGAATTTCCTATGAAGTTTTCCATAACACCGTGACCTGGGGAAAATGAATGAGACTGCTAGCTTCAGGCTAACTGGTTAAGCTAACTTAAATGCAATTAGTGTGTTATGTGGTAGACTTGTCCTAGAGGCATTTTTGGCTGGACAGCAACTGAATGCTTCGTCATGTATTGGCCCATATTTGAGTTACTGTGAGACATAAAACTGGACTAAAACCTTTTGAGTTTTCATTGACTAAAACTAGACTAAAACTATCGAGGATAGAAATGACTAAAATGTGACTAAACTAATAAGCATTTCGTCCAAAAGACTAAGACTAAAACTAAATCAAAAATGACTGCTAAAAACAACACTGCAAATGAGCAAACTGCACACTACTGGTACACAGCAATCAATAAGGACCGTTTCAAACTGTAGGCGGGTCAAAACCATTCCAGCCACTAAGGGGAGGCAAAGGGCAGGGTGTCGCATCATTAAAAGCAACCTTAAAACAAATCATAGAGGAACTAGGACTGAAACTCTTACAAGACCACATATAACATCAAGAATGAAAGGTTTTGAACATATCTCGCCCGCTCTGGCGATGACACCCCCAGGAAGTGCCCACAGGAACCAGCACTTGATGCAGCCAGGACATCAAGGCGGTGACGGCAGATGACTTGCTTGTAGTGGCGTGGCGGCGTGATGCAATATGTTGCAATAGGACAGTTGAAGCTCAGGAAAACACTGGCAAAGGGCACCTTCTCCACCGAGTCATCAATAATCAGTTACTTGGGAACCACTCCCCACGAGCATCCACAGGGAGGCAGAGACCCACCCCCTCATTTCTTCACCACAGTACATTCTCAGAGCCTCCACAGAAGAATGTTTTTACCTGCGTATCAAAGTACACACAACAAGGAAACAGATTCTCTGCTGTGGACATAAAGATTTCTAACTCCTCTGCTGGGAGGCTGCTGCAGGTGAGAGATATTGTGATCCCTCTCAAAGAGAACAGAGGGTTCAGACCGCTGACTGTAAGCAGAGACATGTCATCTTATAAGCCACTAACTGGCGCACTTGAAAGATTTTTGCTCCTGCTCAGAGTTAGGGATAAAATCCTCAGAGGCCACCACAAAGACCTGGGATTTGGATTGGCAGTAGCGGCATCTTTGGCTGATCACGAGTCAGAGCAAACACAATTTGTTGGGAGGATGTTCTGAATGGTTCTGGATGATTGGGGGAGGAACTGTGGACACAGTGAAGCAGGAAACGACACGCTGTGGAAGAGTCTCCATCCATCACATATCGGCAGGTGACAAGAAGCCACTGGCGTCACGTGTTTCATGTGTGTCTGCAGGCCTACAGTACAATCAGCACTGACACAGACTGTTGTCCGACCGGACGTTCCACACTGGATGAGAAATGAGCTTAAATCCCACAAAAAGGAGGAAAACTGACACATCATTTCATAATTATTATTTCATAATGATGACAGGAGTGAACTTTTCAGTGTCTTAACAATGAATAAAACAGAACACCTTTATCACACCCACATCCTCAGAAAGCACTGACCTTGTCTTGAACCTCCTCTGGACGCTTGCGTCACTGTTCAAATATGCTAATTCCCTTGAACAAACGAATCAATTGTAGTTTGAATAGATTGATTGTTAATTTGTGCCTTTGTTTACCGGCAGCTCTGCTTCGTCTCACTGAGGCTCTCTGGTCAACTAGAGGTCAGCAACACAAAGCTTCACTACACTTTTCCCAGCTGTGTTCAGTAAGTAAACAGTCAGTATCAATGAACCCAACATTATGAATTTAAATCGTGAACAGCAAGAGAAGAACAGACTAAAAAATGTTGCTATGCTCAGGATTTTGGGGTCCATGTGTCCATTTAGTGACTTTTCCTTTTTAATTTCTGGTAAAATAATTCAACAATTATTGGATGGACTGTCATGACATTTGGTTCAGACGGTCATGTTCCCATCAAAAAAAAAAAAAAAAAAAAAAAAAAAGGATGAGTTATAATAACTGGGGATCCTCTGAATTTCTACAGCGCCATCATCAGGTCAACATTTTCATGCAACCAATGTTTCATTTTATGACAAAATACCTGCAGAACTATGAAAGGATAAGTATCAATACCTTGAGCAGCTGTCGCTATCTGTTAAATGTTCATAATCAGACATGTTTAAGTACGCGTGAAAGAGAAGTGTCCATATAAAGAGGAGCTCTTAATAGAGCCAAAGGGGCTATTGATCCTTACAAATTAATGTTGGGAGATATCTGGCGCTTTTCAAGGTCAAGGGCGCTTCCTTGGTAGGACAGGGCCTTCCAAGTCACGTCCTACAGAGGCTAGGCAAGACTCCGTCCTAGCATTTAGTGAACACACATTGGAACAGGCTAGCGAGTGCCAAGGTGTGCGTCATGAAAGAGGCCCCACCTTCAATTCCAGAAAATCGTGTGCAAAGAATTGTGGGTACTTAATGGCAGGTGAGGATACACACATGCAACCTCCCTGAAATTCAGCTGTTAAATGATCCTTTATTTTGAGAGGCAGCAGAAGAATGGTCAAAGTATTCTGACAGTTTCCCATTCATTAACTTTACAGTCACTGATCTGGTGTTTGGTTTTAGCGCCTACACCTGGCAGCAATTCACAGACTTTAAATCTTTGGAGGCCCCTTTCTGCTTTACAAACAGCTACAACTACACAACCATCCAGACAAAGGTAAGCTAGCTAATATTGTGCTAACAAAACATCAGCTAATCAGGCACAATTCAAATCTACCAGGATCAAGCAAATTGAAACACATAACATTACTTTACCTTTGTGTCTGACAGTAAACTATTTATACAATGTTTATACGAACCATATTCACTGTTTTGTGTTAGTACAGCAGTTCATTTTGACACTTACAGTGAACAGCCAGCAGAGGCACTCTGACCCTTAGCTGACCCTTAATGTGAAAGTCTCTTCAGCTCCTGTTGACCACAGACCTTATTTCAGACAACTTAATAAAAACACATTAAAAGATCCCACCGACTTCAAGACGAGGGGACAGGAAGTAACTAACTAACTAAGATGTTAACTCATTTCTGGGCTTTAGGACTCATTCCTGCACCACTCTATTTCCATTCCCTATTAGCTGTTAGCACGCTAACCAACGTATCCTCATAAAACGGTTCGTATGATATCCTACAAATCACTGCTGCAGAAATGTTGTTTTGTCCTTCACATACAGTTACGTCATTAATGTAAAGTTACTTACCCTGGAAATCCAGAGTTCTCGCTAGAGCACAATTTGAATTTGCTCAGCGAGTCACTCTGGCAATCAGTAATGATGCTCATTACCCATGCCGTTGGAGCCGAGCTGCACCAATCACATCGGTGTATCTGATACAGGCGGGCCAGAGGCGAGCTAAACAGATGACGACAGCGCTGCGACAACGAAGTCCAGAATCAGTCAGTAAACATTGCAAAATGGCTACGGATGAACACCAGTTGTTTGAAACGGTTTTGGCCGCTACACTGAACGAGTTAGACTTGGCTTTTTCTCTAAAAGAGGAACAGAAGACGGCGCTCGAGTCGAATCTACCAATTAGCTCCGCTGGTAGCTAAGCTCTGGATACGTCACCCCGTGTATTGTTCTGATTGGTCGTAGTGATATTTTCAAATGCATGCTTGGTGCCGCCCCTCGAGTTGGGCCATTTGTATTACTCATAGCCAGACCCTAACTCTTTCTAGATTTGGGTCTGGATTTCCAGGCTAAAAGATACTGTGTTTGGGGTCAGGAAAAGAAATGTGGTGAGGACGTACCTTGAAATGACTCAAAGTTCACACAGTTCTGAACACACGTCTCTTGGGGAAGGTCCCACATTTTTGTGACCAACCCAGCACCCCAACCTGAATCCCTCCAAGAACGCTCAGGACTGCTCCCCTGATTACTCCCACCAGCGTTTGGTCACATGATTGCAGCCTTTCAAAATACGTATGTACCAGTGTGAATTACTCTTTGTGGGAAAATGTACAGTTTAGGAGAACAGCCCGTGCTAACATGCTAAACTTAGACAAGTTTCAAGCATGTTAGCATGCCGATGTTAGCATTTAGCTCAAAGCATCACTGTGTCTAATTAGAGCCTCTCAGAGCTGCCAGCATGACCGAAGACTCTCAGTCTTGTTGACTCCTAGGGCTCTAGTTTCCCGGTGCAGCGCAGGGTGGTGAACCCCGCGCAGAGCTAGTTTCGAGCAGCGCAACCTGAGGTGTGCCAGTTTGGTAGTTTGGCAGACCAAGGTGCGCTGAGATGGGTGTGGTGGCGCAGCAGGGGGAGGTGTCGACAGATCCAGCTTGGCGCAGTGACAGTTTCGTGCCAAAAGGCTTCGCTGAAGGTGCGCTAAAAGCTCGCCATCTGAAACCAGGTCTACTGTCAGCACAGGTGGAGCGCAGCCGGTGTAAGTGGAAGTTTGGCTGACCGGCGGACAGTGTGCACACGTCACCAAAACCTCACAGGCAGGTTTCCAGAATATCAGGCACATTAACGATGCAATAAATACCCACTATTCAATGCAACTATCTGCAATCAGCACATAAATGTATCTCTATATCGACTGTCCCGTCACATCTGATGTCAGATCAAAGGGGATTGGCACCGTTTGGCACGTTTGGCACGCGTAATGGAAACCCAACCTGATTTGATTAACACAGCTGCAAACTAATGAGTTCACATCCCTCTCAGCCAACCACAAACAGCCACAGCATCAGATAGGGAGTATATATTCAGCATCTGTCATCTTAGAAAAGTCAAAAGAAAAGAAACAGGGTGAGACTGCGAGAGAGAAAGAGAGAGCGCACGCACGAGAGAAACACAACATTGATTTACAATTGTGGTGACCTCCTCCCAGGCTACCTTTGCATCATCAGCCCGTGGAGGTCTGCTCGCAGTTCTGTATATTCAGACACTGCGAGCTTGGACCTCCCGGACCAAAACATCAGTTTCCTCCTGGGAGAAGTTTGGCCGTCTGACGCTGCTGCTCTCTTCTGCCATGGCGAATTGAGTAAACTCTCATTACACCTTCGCGCGGCGCATTTAAGGGCGAGGAGAGGGGCTCATTTGATTGGTGTGATGTGTGTAAAACCCACTCCACGCCTTCTCTCCTCCCTCTTTCTGACTTGCACAGGTAGGAGGGACGGAGGTGGGAAAGAGGAGTAGCTGCGCCAGGCGCACGGTGTGCCAAACTTGCAAAATCCACCTGGCCACACCCAGTTGGCGAAGCACAGGTGCGCTGCGCCCCCGCCCCACCGGTCTGCGAAACTAGAGGCCTCAGTCTCACACAGGCTCAGACGGCCTTTCAGACCACAAGGTCTGACCTGTCAGCTGGTGTCAAAGACAGCTGATTGGAGAATACTGAAGAACAGGAGGGTGTGAAAATGTGAGGCTGAGACTGAGAACAACAAAATGACAGAAAACAATGAAATGAGTCAGAGATAGAGAGATCAAAGCTGTTACAAACACAGGAATAGACTGAGAGAGGGAGCAGGAGAAGTTAGAGATGAATGCAGTGGAGTGCTGCCGGCTGATAAATCCTCAGGGCTTAATTATTGTCTCCTTCTCCCTCACATTATTCTCTCCATCAGGAGGATCGTACACAGCCTGGAGAATCACAGAAGCATTCCTACTCGCCTCATCCACAATAAAACTATAGGCGCCACAGAGCCAGTGTCAGTTCTACTTTCACTTCAGCCAGTTAACACATACAGCTGCATTGTTCATTAAAGATGTCGTCAGTTACAATGAATAGAAGACAGGATAAGAGCTGTTTCCTTGAGGTTTGATTGAATGAAATATAAACTGATTACTAAGCTGTCTCTGCACAAATACATGATGAGGTGAAGTCAGTGAGTCGGAGGAAAGTGGTTAAAATCAGCCTTTATTTATATGATCATGAATTAATGCGGGGTAAACACGGATCCTGCTTTACCCCTCATCAATATCCTGTGTGTCGCTCCTTACCTCCCTTGAACTGTATTAAACCATGAATGTTGCCCAGCTCTTGCTTTTTAGCCCTCAGGCGAGGCTGTGAGCGTGAATCAAGATAGTAGCTTTGGAACGGCACTGGCTTGGAGATAGCAGCACATAGCTCCGACTGAAACCACACTCCATCTCAATATTGTCTGTTTACCCCCAACTTTATCTTCATTACTTGTCGCAGCTTGGATTCACTGATAAGATGTATGAATGTGATACAAGGCCAGATACAGTTCTGTGACAAGATACGCTCTGGTTTCTTTGCATCTTTGGGGATGTTGGAGGAGACTGTGTGTGCTTGTTTATTGGTGATTATTATTCTCTGTACTTTGTAACACAGAAGTCGACTGCTGTGTTTCAGTTGATGCAACAGTGCTGCCATGGACGGATTTCTGAACAGACCAACCAGGCTCAGGATCAGGCCCAGGGGCCCAAAGTGTCAGGGAGGCCCCTGGGCTTCAGCTAAATAATGTTACTCAAATTAACACAGCTGAACCAGCAGGAGACTCAACATGACTACCAAGAGATGCAAAGGAACGGCATGGTCACACAAAACAACCAGAGAGAGACACAAAACAACCACAGAGAGACACAAAACAACCACAGAGAGACACAAAACAACCACAGAGAGACACAAAATAACGACAGAGAGACACAAAATGACCACAAAGACACACAAAACAACCACAAAGAGACACAAAACAACGACAGAGAGACACAAAACAACCAGGGAGACACAAAATAACGACAGAGAAACACAAAACGACCACAGAGAGACACAAAACAACCACAAAGAGACACAAAATAACGACAGAGAGACACAAAACGACCACAGAGAGACACAAAACAACCACAGAGAGACACAAAATAACGACAGAGAGACACAAAATGACCACAAAGACACACAAAACAACCACAAAGAGACACAAAACAACGACAGAGAGACACAAAACAACCAGGGAGACACAAAATAACGACAGAGAAACACAAAACGACCACAGAGAGACACAAAACAACCACAAAGAGACACAAAATAACGACAGAGAGACACAAAACGACCACAGAGAGACACAAAACAACCACAGAGAGACACAAAATAACGACAGAGAGACACAAAACAACCACAGAAAAACATGTGGAATCATCACCTAGATAAGACACAGCATTACCTCAGAGACCCAAACGACAACAAAGAGACACAAAACAACCACAGAGAGACACAAAACAACCACAAAGAGACACAAAATAACGACAGAGAGACACAAAAGAACCACAGAGAGACACAAAACAACCACAAAGAGACACAAAATAATGACAGAGAGACACAAAAGAACCACAGAGAGACACAAAACAACCACAAAGAGACACAAAACAACCACAAAGAGACACAAAATGACCACAAGGAGACACAAACAACCACAAAGAGACACAAAATGACCACAAGGAGACACAAAACAACCACAAAGAGACACAAAACAACCACAGAAAAACATGTGGAATCATCACCTAGATAAGACACAGCATTACCTCAGAGACCCAAACGACAACAAAGAGACACAAAACAACCAGAGAGACACAAAACAACCACAGAGAGACACAAAATAACGACAGAGAGACACAAAACGACCACAGAGAGACACAAAACAACCACAGAGAGACACAAAATGACCACAAAGACACACAAAACAACCACAGAAAAACATGTGGAATCATCACCTAGATAAGACACAGCATTACCTCAGAGACCCAAACGACAACAAAGAGACACAAAACAACCACAGAGAGACACAAAACAACCACAAAGAGACACAAAATAACGACAGAGAGACACAAAAGAACCACAGAGAGACACAAAACAACCACAAAGAGACACAAAACAACCACAAAGAGACACAAAATGACCACAAGGAGACACAAACAACCACAAAGACACACAAAACAACCACAGAAAAACATGTGGAATCATCACCTAGATAAGACACAGCATTACCTCAGAGACCCAAACGACAACAAAGAGACACAAAACAACCAGAGAGACACAAAACAACCACAGAGAGACACAAAATAACGACAGAGAGACACAAAACAACCAGAGAGACACAAAACAACCACAGAGAGACACAAAATAACGACAGAGAGACACAAAACAACCACAAAGAGACACAAAATGACCACAGAGAGACACAAAACAACCACAGAGAGACACAAAATGACCACAGAGAGACACAAAACAACCAGAGAGACACAAAACAACCACAGAGAGACACAAAACAACCACAGAGAGACACAAAACAACCAGAAAGACACAAAACAACCACAGAGAGACACAAAACAACCAGAAAGACACAAAACAACCACAGAGAGACACAAAACAACCACAGAGAGACACAAAACAACCAGAAAGACACAAAACAACCAGAGAGACACAAAACAACCAGAGAGACACAAAACACCTGTGGCCTGTGGTGTGATGCATCTGAGGTGAACCCACTTCAAAATATGAAAGCTTTAGTTTCTTGCTCTGCCTCAGAGGCTGTGTGGTGGCGTACCGTATCTCCACCTGTTACCTTCAGAAACAACACCGTCACTGACACGCTCCGCTGTTGTAAAACATCACACGACAAACCTCTGAAGACAAATTCAATAAGCCCACGGGACTGCTGCAGAGAGCCCGTATGCGTGCTTTCCCACTTGTAAAAGTCGATGAACATAAGCTTCAGAAAAGACCCAAAACTTCCTCAGTGCCCCCTTTTTCCTCTGAGGGAAACTGTGCTGCAGAAGTCAGAAAGCGCTCAGCGACAGAGGCAGCGCTGCTCTGTAACGTGCCCGTAAGACATGCAAATATGAACAATAACCATCTTATGAGTGCATCTGTGAGAATGCGTGTGTTCCTCTCTGCTGTGTGTGTGTGTGTGTGTGTGTGTGTGTGAATAAATATGAGAGCGAGTCGTCTGTACATTAGTTCATCATGAAGCAGAGAGCTATGAGGCAGGCAGAAGAAGAGGAGGATGAGGCGGGACGAAGAGATGTAAAGAAGATGAGGGAGAGAGCTTTGAGGGGGTGGGAAGGGACGGGGGGGGGGTGAATAAACAGAATTTGATTATGAAGACGATAAGGAAACAAGCGGGGCCACGGGGGAGGGAGAGGAGGAGACGTTTTAGGAGGAGCTGAAGGAAGAAGAGGCAAAGACAAAAAAGCTCTTGAATCGGCCTCATGCGGCCCGCACACAGCCTTCGATTGCCCATTAAAGTAAATACAGTTCAAACGTGTCCTGATCACTTCACACAGACTGCTGTGAGTATCTATGTTGAAAACACATGTCCACATGTTTGAGGAGGTTAACCTGGCCTGGATCAGCCCCGTCGTCTGCAGATGATGTGGCTGTGAATGCCCTCTGATGCCTCGCCTGATCAGAGTCAGTTCATTTATTGGTCCGATAAATCACTGGCTGATAGTGGGACATTTTTATTTTTAAGCATTATTCCAGTAATTAAAATTATAGCTGATAGATGATAACACAAAGCCAGACTGCTTTCACTGACTTAACAAGGGCAGCGTCTACACACTCGACACAGTGGGTGGAGCTACATGTTTGCGAGTCGGCAATAAACACAGAGAAGAACAACGGCTGCAGCAGCTGTCAGGAGGGTGAGACATGTCGCAGTGTGGACGTCTTTCACAGATCCAGAGGACGACAGCAGGACAGCGCCGAGGGTCTGATCTCTGACCCCCTGACACAGGTTAGACACAGCGCTGAGGGACCGTCTCCAGAGTGTTAGCACGAGCTAATTAGCAGCAGCGGCTAACTGTGAGCTGTCAGAGCTTGACATCTGTCCCACAGACAATAATTTCAGCCCACACACTTTAAAAACAGCTCCTGGAAGACGATCAGCTCTGCACTCAGGATCTCAGGTCAGTGGGCCGTGACACGGTGCTGGTTAGGGTTGCTTGGTGTAGCAGTCTGTACTCTCTCTGTTGCATTGTGTCATTCACCAGGTACAGACCTTCTCTCTTTGGCTCCAACTGGCTGTTTATCCACAGGGACAGGACACGGCAGACTGGCAACGATAAGCGGGGTGTCCTCAGGGCTGTCTCAAGACACTCTGGGGGCCCCAGGCAAGAGGCACCTTGGAGGCGAGTAAAATGCTCACACCGTGGAGCTCTGTGGAAAACAAATCACTGTAGCATATAGAAACAAATCTAACCTACAAGTAAAAAGAAATAAATAGTAACTTTCACTGCTCAAAGATACTCAGTAGCTCAGCTCATACCTGAACCTGGTTTGTCACTGGATACAAACCACTGCAGCAGCATATTGAGTGCCAGGTGGCCAGAGCGCGCACCATTATTGGATGGTGCATGGACACTCACCCTCTTGGGATTGGACTTTGAACTTATCCCACAGTAGTGGTACGTGAGGTACCGTAGTACTACAGTACTCCAACAATGCTAGTGCAGGTGGCAACCAATCATGCGGGTCAATCATGGTCTCAATTTGCGTGACGTGTGAAAAGAGACAGAAATGCTGCGCAGTCCTGCACAGTGCGGGACGTCTGGTCACCCGACTTAGCCTCTCACAAGCAGCAGCTAGCAGGGGGCCCCATGAGGGGGGATTCCAACATGTTGTCGTTGTTGCAGTGTCTACAGGGGTTCCATCATATTGTCATTGATATGGACCAATGTCAGCTGTCTCTGGGGGCCCCCTTCCAGCTCGGGGCCCTAGGCAATTGCCTAGTTTGCCTGTCCAGTTGCGACGGCCCTGGTGTCCTGCTCAAGTTTGCAGGAGCTAATCTGTGGAGCGCCCTCTGCTGGTCTGCAGAGGCCCAGCAGAGGGCGCTCACTGAAAGCTTAACAGCAGTCCCTGTGTAAAACGAATATTAGCTGGAGATAACCAGTACTGACAGAGATAACATTAAAATCTATAATTACTGGTAATGAAAACCAAGAGCACATGAACCCTGCTACGTTAGCAACTTAAGATGCAACCAGTCTCCTCGCCCTTGAAAGCTGGCACAGAGTAGGTACAAGAGTAGCGCCCTGCGTGATGTCCAGGCAGTAAGGGACGTGGCATATGTGCAGGCCTAAAGCAGCCTGCGACTTTAAAGTAAATGTGCTTGAACCAGACTCATCTTCAAACTCTGCTTTCTTTTTGATCTGTGAACACAATAGCAGTTATTACACTTTCTACACATCCGTGCTCAGACAGGACCACTTAAGGTCATGTTACATACAAACACGTGAGTAAATCACAAAGAGCAGCGCAGTCTGAATGCTCACTGTGACTCTAACAGCAGTAAGATGGTCCAAGATAAAATAACCCTGATGACATCACTGGACTTATTACTTCAGCTCTTATGAAGCTCCCTCTCGAGCCACAGCCGACATTTCACCAGTGTCTCAACACACTCAGGACTTTCCCCTCGACAATTAAACTGATGTTGATGTGTAAAATCAGAGGGGACTTTGCACTTGGCTGAAGCCGAGAATAAAGTCGGAGCCAGTGCTGAGGGCCAATCACAAAACTCTGCTGGTGTCAGCACCGGAACGGCATCACAGAGGACGCTGTGACACACTTGCTAATAAGGAGCTAACAGAGCAGCAGAGAGGAGATGAAGGCTGCTAAGCGTAGCGGGAGCAGCAGAGCCAGGAGCTCCTGAGGCGGTGGCAGGCGGTCACATCCAGTGTGAGTTCCACAGACAGCGGGACAGAAGGTGGAGCGGCACATCAAAGAGCAGCAGTGAGGCCTGCTTGACCACAGGTAATCATCTCATCTGTTGTGGAGCTTTCAGTCGCTGCAGCACAGTGAGGCTGAGAGTCTGAGTGAGACGACTGCAAATGTTCAGAGCAGGAGGGAACGGGACGGCTGTCCTCACTGACCCGACCAGCACGTGTACAATGAGGGAGAGGCACAGCTACAGAGCCTGGTGATCTGGATTCATACAAGAGGTGAATGAAAGTCCTGCAGATGTCACCTGTTGATATATTATAACCAGTGTAACACTACACAGATGTATTGGCACGATCCTGTGCAGTCGACGTTGTTTCACTCACGGTGACAGTGAGCTGAGCTCCAGTATCCTTTTGTATTTGTAGAGTGGGTGGTCATGGACATTTGCAGTGTGTGTGCATGTGTGTGTGTGTGTGTGTGTGTGTGTGTGTGTGTGTATGTGTTGCAGTACTGCTGCTCAGTGTTAGTACAATATTATCTGTATTTGCACTTGGAGTGGGCGGAGTTTAAACCAGAAGAGGGTGGGACTTAAACCAAAACAGGTGTGATCTAACCTGAAGTTGTTTTAAATCTGAAATGATATGGGTTGATCAGAGGAAGCTATATTTATCATTTATGACAAAACTATTTACAAAACAGCTTCAGGATTGAACTCAGAAGCTAGAGTTGATTACACAGCTTATTGGCCCTTATTAAGCACGCTGCACTGACACTATGCCTATCCTCAGCAAATTCAATACATGAAAATACGTTTATAAATATTTTACAAATGGCTCTAACAAGCACGGTAGCAGATACATGTTTTTGCAACGTATTCCCGATCACACAGAAAGCATTTTAGCAGCTGGAGGCGGCTTTCCTAATCGTTTTTAAGGAGAATGAAACTTTTTACTCGCTGTTTTTGCGTTGCTATGCTCTAGGCGCCTGGCGTTGTTGCTGGAGTGCTACAGAGCAGTGGTTCCCAGCTGGTGGATCGGGGTCCAAAAGTGGGTCGTGGGTTCGATCTGAATGGACCGCAAGTGACTAATAAACGTGTCCAGTCTGTAAAAAACTAAATTGATTTTTAGATACAGTGAATCCTGCCACAGAGCTTTTATTTTGTGCTGTTTCCTGCTGTAGAGTGAGTGACTAATGGACAGCTACTGCACAGAGACAGCAAACTCAACGACATGGTCGAACACAAATATGACGCTGAACATGTTTAGCTGTGTGGACCTTTAACTATTGACGAAGGAGAAATCTGGAGCACTTGGGAACCACTGATGTGGGACTTTCAGCCTCCTTACACAACGCTGTTACCGGTGGTGTTTCAAACTGACGCCACTCAGTGGCGTTACACACTGATGCTGCCTGGCAGCGTATAATGCAGCAGCGAAAGGTACCTTTTGGCATCGGTGGTTTGATGCAGAAATCACCGACCAGGCAGTGCTATTTGACGTGTTTGGAATGAGAACAGGCTGGATCACAGTGTGGAGCTGGAGCCCTGACATGTACTTCCACTTCTGAGGAAATGCACGTCAGCAATTGATCAACTGATCTTTCTAAATAACTGATCTATAAGTGATTCAATGAGACTTTTACAGTCTGACTGCAGCAGCAGTGTGTACGTAGACTTCCTCTTTGAGACAAGCATATGTTCCTGGCAGGATGATTGACGCTGATCAGTCGATAAATAAACAGATCGACACAACTGCTGCGTCAGAGGGACAGAACTTTACTGAAATGTGCTTTTTGAAAGCAAGTTTTCAGGTTGGGAGATGATGAATCATCCAGTTTCACTGTTGCTGCAGGTCCTCAAAGAATTTGTGTCCTTTCTAGAAACTGCTGAAGTACACCTACTGATGTACAAACCAGGTTGACAAGCGTCTCCAGAGAGATGTTGGCTCTGGGAGGAGAGCCATTTACCAGGCAGTTAAGTGAAATGACAAAAAATAGATCAAACGATAGCTCTGTGCATAAACAGTAAAGCCGAAATCCAAAAACTTCCAACAGTGCTCCGTGATGCTAGATCATTAATGACCTCCCACTGTTCCTCTCCTCCCACTTCCACTCAGACAGGTTCACCGCGAGTCACTGAAATACCAAACAGGCAAGAAAACCCTGTGTGCTCATCAAAGACGTCTCTGCCGGTGCAAAGTCACACCATCTGCCATCACCACAATAAAGCTGGAGGAGTTTGAAGAGACGCTGCACAGAAATAGGTGGGGTAAAATAAAAACCTGAGGATGAGACTGCAGCAGAGGAGGCTGGAGGTGGAGTAAGGATGTCATTATTAGGTGGAAGAGGCCTGACAGAAAACACACCGTCGTGATTAGAGCTGAACTTGTGATAAGTACGAGACATCTTGTGTCAGACGAGGGGCAGAGGACTCCCTCTGACAGCCGACGGGCTCCTACGACCGCTTGATAGGAACAAATTAGACCTCAGCAGACTTCAAAGGCAGTCTTGTTAGCCGCTCGGTGTCATTATGTTATGTAGTACATCAGCTATGGCGAGGAGAGGTCTTGGGGCAAATCTGCTCACATGGTAATTATTGTGTTAGATAATGAAGGGCCATGGAGTGACATCAAAGCCAGACCAGAATACACATGGTACTGATAGAGAGGGTTCACTTAGAGAAACACACACGTCTTTATGAGTTGGCCACGTTCACAGTGTGCAGCAAGTGTTCAGAGTTTTATAAAGAAGTATTTGTGATTTCAGTGGTTGCAGTTATTAACACATGTGGTGAAATGTGCCGTCAACAAACTCCCTCGCTGTAAATGTGTCACATGACCCTCTGACAGGAGATTTATGTCACTTTAACATAACTTTTTTTGTTGCTGTTTGGGTGTTTAATTCCATGTCATGTGAACATAAAAACACATTCAAATACAACTTGTGATGTTAATAATGACCTATGTCTTCATACAACAGTTCATATGATATCCTACAAAAATGCCAGCCCTTCTCATTACAAAGTCAGTAAGTACCACCATTTCGTCAGTGATTTTTCATGGTGCAGTGACACACCAGCAGCCGGCTTCAGATTGTAACTTGTCTGTATGTAACTTTTCGCTGTGTTGTGGTACACCGCTGATCAGCCAGATGGCGCCTGTCAGTGCAGTATGATTCGCAGACATCTCTTTTACAGTGTAAGTCTGTGGAAAAAAAAAACTTTGAGGGCCCCATGGCATTACCTGACAGATCTGGACAGTGTAATTCCACTTTTGTCCACTATGTATATAAACTTCAAAGCCCAGCGCTGTTCCTGGGTTCTTGCTCTATGTGTTGTCATCAGCTCCTTTTACACGGCCAGATTTTTGGTGAATGTTGGGCCGTTTTGCCGCCAAGCTGCAAGCATTTGGACACACAGAGCCGGATTGGCGAGTTGATCCGAGGTGCCCAATTTTCCGCCTCGTAGGGTAGACATATTGGAGGAACACCTTTTAGTTTAAACAGAGCAAGGCGGCCTTCCTCCACGGGAGGGGCTGTTGATGACTTGTGGGAGGAGCTGTTGATGACGCCGCACGTGCGAGCCACTGGCGGTGGATAAACAGGAAACAGCTGATAGCAGGAATTAGCGAGCAGCTAGTAGCAAGAGGGAAACACAAACCTGACAGACACTGTAAAGATGAGCAACTGGGGAGACAAGGAATTGTGCGCCCTCCTTGTCCTCGCAAACGAAGAGGCCATTAACCGTCAGATGACGGGGACGGTGAAGAACGGGCCGACTTATGAGAGAATCGCCGAAGGACTGACCAGCCGCGGCTTCCCTCCCACGTCACTGTTTACGTCACACACTGAGCTACACGTTTTGTTACTTGCTCACGCCCCCCATTGCCCCGAAAAAGGCACATTCTGTATAAACAAAAGTAGGTAGGCGGCATTTTGCTGCACTCCCCGATTTTGTTTTTAGCCCTCCATTATACGTGGGAGTGCACGAATTACTGGCTTGTGATTATGCTGGATGTGTGCAAATTTTGGTGCATTACTTTTGGTAAAAAACAGTGCATTTGAACAGCTTGAATTAAACCACTGACATCCAAGAGCCACGTTGCTGATACTAACACCTCTGTGAGGAAACAAGTTGCTACACATACAAAATAATACAATTTAGTGCATCAGCTTGTTGAAGCAAAAAGTTGGGTGAAATAAATTGGATGTTGTAAATGGGGCGTGAAGAGGTATCAGCAGGCAGACTCAGGGAGGATGAGTCCATGCGTGCAGAACAAAGATAATAGAAATATTAATGCTGTACATCATATTAGTTTGTTAAAATCAGAGATGATAATAATGGTTTTCCCATCAGCCTCTGCTTTACTTTGAGTTCAGTGCTGATTGTTTGTCAAATGTCCAACATCTCTTCAATTTACATAATCTATTGGAATATATTTTTTACAAACCACCCATGCAACATTTATTTGTGGGTAGTGTAGTGGTAGTAAATGAGCTGAAACATGGCCCTATATGGTCTTGTCCAAGGGTTCCATCATGGCACCAGGCCAACTGCCCACATGTACGGTTTTACTCAAAGCACAGCATGTGTGAACTCTGTGTTTCTGTGGCTGCCTGTCGTCTGTTGATGTCAGCAGACTCCATTTCTTAGCTAGTGTTTTACACTGTTAGGGCCCAGACACACCAAACCAACTTCAGAGAACCAGCAGCAACGGAAGCCAACTGTTGCGTCGCCTCATGTTGCCTGGGTCTCTGCCAAAAAGTTGCCTATGAACACACCGCAAAGACTTCAACCGTTGGCCAACCAGCGCATACATTCTGTGGCTTTGTGAGAGGAAATAACGCCACACCAGCAGACGGTGGAAAACATCAGTCAAAAAGGGAAACAGGAAGACTGTCCTGACGCTAGTTAACCAGTTAGCACATTAACAACACATTCTGATGTTGAAAGAACAGAGCCTGTTTACTGTGTGACGGTGAACGATAACACAAACCGTCAGTTTCTGCTAAAGAGCTCCGTGGATAAAGAGAAATAATCTGACCTTATGGAACAAGTTTGTAATTTTACTGTCCTTACTTCTGTTTCTCTTCTTGTGCGCTGAACTGAACTGAACTGAACTGAGCTAACAATCACAGTGATTTCATGCAGATACGGTGGATTCAACATGACTCAGCATGATTCAACATGATTCGGCATGATTCAACATGACTCAGCATGATTCAACATGATTCGGCATGATTCAACATGATTCAACATGACTCAGCATGATTCAACATGATTCGGCATGATTCAACATGATTCAACATGATTCAACATGACTCAGCATGATTCAACATGATTCAGCATGACTCAGCATGATTCAACATGATTCAACATGATTCAGCATGATTCAACATGATTCAACATGACTCAGCATGATTCAACATGACTCAACATGATTCAACATGACTCAGCATGATTCAACATGATTCAACATGACTCAGCATGATTCAACATGATTCAACATGATTCAGCATGATTCAACATGACTCAGCATGATTCAACATGATTCAACATGATTCAACATGACTCAGCATGATTCAACATGACTCAGCATGATTCAGCATGATTCAACATGCTCCCCCCAAAGGAAATACAGCTGACTGGGACTAACGTCGTTGACTTGGGTAACAGACGCTCACCGACAGCCAGACAATAACCGTCAGTTGACTGTCGGCTTGGTGTGTCGGGGCCTTTAATGCTGTAGCAGAGCTGAAAATAGGCATGGCACCCTGGAGCGCATAACGTCGCATCCTTTGGATTTTCCAGAAAATTGGGCCTCAGTGCTTTCCATCAGTCAGTCCAAGGGCTGTTAAACGCAACCGAGGTCTCATTTTTTAAGTTACGTTACAACCTGTTCACCCACTGGCAATTCAAATGATTAATATCAATAATTAATAATTAAAACCTAAAAATATTACTTGAGTTTTATTTTTTTTATTCTAATGCTATCCATCTTTCAGCTCCTGCATTCTTTCAGGGGCCCACATATTACCAACATGTTAGACGTTCCCACAGCCAGGAGGTGTCCACTGAAAGACACCGTCCCCCTCTGGCTGCAGAACAGCTCCTACAGTCACTGATAAAGTGCCTTGCTCGAGGGCGTCCTCACAGGCAACCTTCAGAGATGAGAACATTAATCAAGTACTTCTCTCTGTCACATTCTCCCATGTGGCCCATCAGTTTGAACCTGCAGTACTTATCACCACAAAGCAGCTTCTCCATGGAAACACCGCCTCATACAACTTTCAAATGTTTATTAAAGTATAATACATTCAAATTAGGCTACATCGCCAAAAATAGCATCCTACCACCAACTGTTAGTTTGCAGAGGGACCAGTCTTTGTGCTGACACCAGCTTTGCTTCTTCCAGCTGATTTAAATTGTTTCTATGGCTGAACACACATATTTCCACACACTGCAAAACAAGTGCCGTATTTTTAAGTCTGCCTGGTTTTAAAATGTGTGAGCCACATTCAACAATTTAATGTGCTGTAAACAAGCACCATAACTTGGTTCTTGGCAGAAAGCAGCTGATTTGATTTAAAAGGTGTCACAGAAACAGACAGATCGTTTGTATATTCTGTCAGTGGAGTGTCTCTGGCAGCCATATGTGTTGGAAGGATTTGTTTAGGGACCTTGGCGCCAGGAAAAAGACAAAATGAGGAATGAGTTTTAAAACGGTGCCAGTTTTTCTTTCACTCTCACTCTTCTTTTCTTTGCTTTTTCAGGACCTCAGGTGTTTCGGTTGGCTTTCAGCAGCTGGTTTGACCAAGTCTTGTGTGGATCTTGTGAGACCAGGAGCCTCATTTATAAAACTCTGTACATGAAGATGAGAAAATGTATTTAGGTCAAAAGAAATTCTGATTCATAAAACCATGCATACGCCTGCCACAGTGCACGATTTCATTTTATAAATCCCAAATCAACTTGGAAGTGTCCACACGTTGATCAGCCTCAGCCGTATGAGGCGGGACATGCAGCCCAGTCAGGATGCACAGGTCGTCCAGCTCCTCCAGGATGGAACATCCATACGTGCAGTCACACAGGGTTTGCTGTGTCTCCCAGCCCAGTCTCAAGAGCATGGAGGAGACACCAGGAGACGGGTCGTTACACCAGGAGAGCTGGACAGGGCAGGCTACTGGTGTGTTACCACCACCGCCAACAACAGCAGCCCAACAAACTAACCTTACGTCAGATTTTTTTAAAGCCAAAAAGCAGCAGACAGCAGACACAGCTCCTCTCTGGTGCACAGCTTCTTCCTTCATCCTCCATCTCTCTTTTCTGTTCTCCTAAATGTTCTGTAGCGACAGAGCTTCTCCCAGCTGTTAACAAACACTTATGCTAACTGGTGCGCTGTACCCAACATGCCGTTCTGCGTGCAGTTCTGTAAGTGTACAATTATTATAGTTACTTCAATAAAACTCGTGAGACGAAGGCTTCCTCCGTGTGTTTCAGGAGCAAGAGGGTTCTTTATCTGCTTGGCTGTTACTTTACAGATGCACGTGTGCTGCATGGTGTCTGCACGGCGCAGTGAGTGTGCATGTTGGAGGATGAATGCAACAGCTTGTCAGAATTAATGAAATATTTGCGTGTTTGGAGTTTATCAGCGTGTACGTGCTCCTGTGATTGATCCTCGACTGCGGCATGAACAAACAGACAAACAGAAACAAATGTGCTCCTGCTGCAGGCTCGGGCTGACTGCAGTGTACGAGCCAATATTCATATTGACATTAGTTTCATGTTGCTTCATTTGCTTCCTCATTTAAATTTAACATCAAACAGAGGAAGGTTCGGAGAGCGCGGTGCACAGACCCGCTGAGGAATCTGATCCGTGTATTTATTAGACGTCAGTGATCAGAGAGAACAAAACTGGCTTCAGTGCTGAAGGGAAGAGTTACACAAAGTGTGAACGATGCAGCTCTGAAGTTCTCCTACAGGCTTCAGTGTATCCTGTACATGAGGAGGACGACCAAGACACGCGTCAACAGGCAGACACATGGACAGAAGCTGATCAGTCACATGGAGAGAGAAGATGCCATTACAGTAATAGAGAGGAACAAATACTAATCAGTAACAGTCAGACACAACAGATGGAGACATAAAACCAAGAGTCTATGGGACACAAAGTCCAATGAGACGCACCCAGGCGTCCAGACGAAGAAAAACAAGCCCATGTAATAACTGGACAGATGTTGAACTGGCCCTCAGGGACCTGAGCTAAGAGGAGCTCAGATACTTTACTTAAAGCTGAGGTGTGCACTTTTCTGGAAAACACACCCTCCTCCTGCAGCTCTGTCCTCTCTGTCCTAAGCCCCTCCCACCATACGACCATGGGCATATGCATCCGCCTCAAACAGTAGCCCACTGTTTCCAATACACTGATTTATTCAGTGTCACTGTAGAGCCAACTGTCAGTTTATCAGACCACAAACAAGACAAGAATTAGTTGGCTATTACACCCTGCGCTCCCTCCACCTCGCTCCCCACCTCTGTGCACTGCTCTGCTGGGTGGAGGACCGGCAGCAGGTCCAGAGACGGACCTTCAGTCTGCAGCTGTATCAGCTCGAGTTCAGTCATCACAGCGAGGTGGTGGCCAGCAGCAGCGTGGGGTCTAAACGACTTAACGGCAGCAACAGAGTCAGGTAGTCGGGGCTGTCTGGTCCCCTGGAGCTGGAGTTCACACTGTCTGACCTTGAGCTGCGAGTGTGTCTCAGATCACACCCTCCTGTTAGTACACTTCAGTGCAGTACACCATGTACACTGCGTACTTCTTGCATGGTGCACATGGAGCATTATCGCCAACATTTGATCGCTATCTCCGCCCACACATAAGCCACAACGTCAACGCTGATTAATATGTGTTGCCGAAGCTCGCAGCAAGTTAGCTAGCTAGGTAATGCTAACGTTTGGTGGCACCAAATTACAGACCCAGTGACATCACTGACGGCTTCTATTCGACAAAAATTTTGGTTCTTTGTGCAAAAAACATTCATAACTAACAGACGCATTGTTGTCTCCAGCTGCCATGTCAACAGAAGTTTGTGATGCAGCCTCCGCCAGGTCTGACAAAATGAATATGAAGAAGCAGCAGGTGTGACAGGCAGAGCTGAAGGTGAGACGTGAGACAGAATAGTTCCACAGCTCCAGTAAAGACACAGGTTTCATATTAGAGGACATGAGACATGTATTGGTACCATGTTAAGACATCAAATACTGCTCCAGAGTTACAGTACATTTTGGCAAGGGAAAAAGGAACACTGCCATTTTCAAAATGGTATAATAAAATCTTTCTGCACACTGTCGTCCCTCAACAGTCTTTAAATTACATAAAGTGGGTTTGACTGGAAAACTACGAGTTGACAACCATGTAATCTTCACAATGCTTCAGTCCGGCACACAATTTACCAATATTTGACTAAAGTAGCCCTGAGGAATGACTGAATGAATAAATGAAGAAAAATAGATTTGTTCACTCATGATTTGATCGCATCACGTAAAACCTTGCAGTCGCCCATTTCCTTCAATCACTGTTTGACTTTACTTTTCTCCAGTCTTTCACTGGAGGGCATTTCTTCAGCCCCGGACACACACGACTGTCTCTGCCTTTTAAAATAAGGTTTAAACACAAAGTAGACACAAAATGCATGATGAATTGGATTATGTTCACAGGAAGTATAAATTAAATCAATAATTTAAGAGATCCCACTAAATTGTGAGGGAAATTACTTTATTCTTCTTTTTGTGGTTGTTTTGTGTAGTTTCATGGTCTGGGTGTGTCTGTAAGGTCCTTTTGTGTCTCCTTGTGGGTTTTTTTTTTTATAGTAGTTTGGGTTTGAGTTCATTCTGTCTCTTCTTAGGTCATTTTCTGTCTCTGTGGTTGTTTTGTGTCTGTTTGCAGTCACTTTGCACATTTTACAGTTATTTTGTTCCTATTTGCAGCTCCTTTGCATCTCTTTGAGGTCATTTTGAGTCTCTTCCTAATCAGTACATGTTAATTTGAGATACATTTTGTACGTGAAGGCCAGGAGTGTGCCGCTAGCGCCTGGTAGGCCCGTTCAGTAATCCGTCTATGTATACAAAGTAATATCATCATTCAAAGTAAAAGTCCTGCATTTAAAATGCCAGTTAAGTAGAAGTATACAAGTATTATCCGCCTCCTGGAGTTAAAGTACAGTTTCTTTAAATGATTTTAAATGAATGTAGTGACAAGTACTGTATAAGAGGCATGAAACTGAATTCCCCAAGTTAAGCACAAAAACCTTAAATCTGCTGAAAGCACAGTAATTCAGTAAATCCAGCTCATGTCCAGCACAGTTTAAATTCCTACAACTGTGTAATGACTTCAGTCACAATCACAACACCTACAAACACTTTGTCCCAGGAGCTTTTTATGATTTGACACAAACAGTGAAACATTTTTAACCCAGCAGTTTCAAAGTGACTCAGTTCAGCAGAAAGTTTCATTTCCCACATCAACTCATTTTGTTGTATGCGTATGTAAGGTTTAAAAGTTAAGTTAAGTTATACATTTGAGTTAATTTACCAAAAATATATTTACAATGTTTACGCTGTCAATTAGTCATATATTTGTGCTTTATTATCTACATATTTACAGTTCAGATATTTACACCAGCATCTTTTGAAACAGTTAAAACAGTCTCTTGAATCTGCTTCTGTGGTTTTACCTCATTTCAGTTGTTTTTACCCTGGTCTAGGTCGTTCCTGGCCTCTGATTGGTTGGGTTAGTCACATGGGGGTTAGAGACAAGGAAGTGTAATTGTTGTGGTGATTCTGATGCCGGGAGCCTCAGTAAAGTTCTGCTTAACAGTCATCTGTCTCAATCTTGCTGTTTCCTCTCATGAAGAGTGTCTAAATACCACCTATCGAACCCTCACGTTACACGTATTATGGCGACATGATGTGAATAAATCACTCTGGGCAAAGTCTTTGGAGTCGGCCTCAAAACGTCTTCCATGACAATCAGACCAGGCTTCCCCACCAAGTGCTTTAATCTGGTATCAGAATCCACGGAGAGGAGTCATCGTGAGCAACATGCTCATTTGCGCTGTATGAATAAATAAAAAAGACGGGGCTGTTTTTGACTGTTCATCTGCCCCCAACTTTCATCAGCCCTCATGTCATTGTTCTGCAAAACTCCACCGTCACACATCCTCACCGAGTTGGAGAACCTGGACTGGATCACAGACTGACCTCTGTGAGTACAGTTTGCTTTTGTAATAGGTTTTGTTGTTTGTTGTTGGATTAATTGAACTGAAAAAAGCTGTGCTAAACTTTTTGTTGGAGCTCTGCTTGACTTTAGAAATGGGTATTTCCCCTCCGTTTAAAGAAAGAAATCTGTCAATGTGCCTTTGTAATACAAAATATCTCTGTCCACACTAAAATGTAAAAACAACCCCGAGCCCATGCCAGCGTTGGCTGTCTCCCAGTCTGTCCTTGTCACATGGAAGAAGTTTGCACTCAGCGCTCTCTCCATGAAAGCCTTTTCTGGCATTTGAACCTATTTGAACACAAACCATGATTTTTTCCTCTGAACCTTAAACAAGAAGTCTCTTCCTGGCTGACTGCCCTAAAGACAAACTTCTCCCAACTGCCCCACTTGTTGCAGAGGTAGCACAGAGTACAGGCGGACGTTTCCTTTTTCAAAACACCTGCTGGAGCTTTCATCACTGTTGATTCCCCTCCGATATAAGCATGGAGGAGCTCACTCAAAGATACAAGTGACGCTCTGGACGTGCAACATTTTTGCTGACGCTTCTCACCAAACACAATCCCACTCTGGAAATTGTTCCACCATCTGATGGTTCGACTGGGGCTGATCGAAAAACCATAGCTTCTGATTGATTTTAAACTACAGACACTGAGGTGGACCAAATAAGACTGGGCGCAGCAGACGCCTCTGTTTGTCCATGAAGTGGTGCAGTGTACAGAGTTCAGATGTGAGGCAGTCATGAGATGCAGCAACAGTTTGCCATAGTGTTGGTGTTTCTGGAGCAGGATCGTCACACAAAGCAACAACAGGCGCGCAGGAGTTGAGGAGATGACGCCATAGTTTCTCAAACGCTCAATTTTACACGTCCACGCCAAGTTTCGAAAAAGCTGCACTGCTGGAAGGCTTTTTTTTTTTAATCTCAGTTTTAGTGACAAACCTCTGTTTGTGTGGACAAGAGGTCAAATATCAGTTTCCTTAAATATCTGTGTGTGTGTGTGTGTGTGTGTGTGTGTGTGTGTGAGCTGGACCTCTGCTGTTACTTTTTCCTTTTTTTAATCAGCCTTCAGGATTTACACACCGTAACTGTCTTACAGATTTCACCTCACATTATGGCAGCCTGCAGAGCTGCTGTCAGTTGTTAGTGCTTCTTTGTGCTTGAGTTCATCACTTTATGGTTTATTCAGTGTTTTTTATTTGGATCACTTTTGGCTCGAGGCTCATCTCCTGAGAGTCCACATTAAAAACACAATTAATACATATTCAGAAACACCATCAAACTCACACACACACACTGAATTATGTATGCGTGTGTGTGTCTAAAGTGATGCACACAATAAAAACTGAGTTTACATTCCATCAGTTATATTCATATGAACTGTGTTATAGGCACATTATTGTATTGACTTCCATGTCCTCCTGAGATTCTGTGTCCTCAAGGACGTCACATTTTGGGTTTACTTGACCTTATACTTCATTCTGCATAACTTCGACCTGTTGTCCTCATTTGTGGACACTTTTTGTGCCATCTAGTGGTCGCAAAAGCACAATACACTGATCCATGTTAAACAAGATGGCAGCCATCTCTGCCAAGTCAGTCTGCAGCTGATCCTGACACTAAAGTGGACAGGGTCTAAAACCTGATCACATGTTATGGTTGAAACTTTTTATATTTATGGTTAATAATGTTCATAGTTTGATATGGCAACAAATTTGACCAATTTTCTCAAATGTAACAGGCTAATACCTGTAAATTAGGAAGTACTCGTTTGACGACATCTGGACTTTATAATTGTCTCGTTTGAGGACACTGGGACTAATTTATCGTTGACAATGTTTAGTTCTTTATACTTACTGGGTCCTACATTTGCAGGAACATGGAGGATTCAG
This sequence comes from Epinephelus fuscoguttatus, assembly GCF_011397635.1. Classification (NCBI taxonomy): domain Eukaryota; kingdom Metazoa; phylum Chordata; class Actinopteri; order Perciformes; family Serranidae; genus Epinephelus; species Epinephelus fuscoguttatus. The sequence continues at coordinate 2,653,721 of NC_064752.1, read as the reverse complement.
TGACTCGTATAGTTTGCTCCTCCCATCTCATGACACTTCTTACGTTACTACAATAACAGTTCAGCTGGAACATGAACAGCCACAGTGACTGAAATCATAGTAATAATAATAATAGGTCAAGAATAATCCGATGACATCATGTAATAATATCTTTATTTATAAAGCGCTTTTCAAAAACAAGTTACAGCTAGTGCTTTACATATTAAAAGACAATAAGTAGGCAGTACGTGAAATAAAATAAATAAAAATAATAAAATAAAACAAAAATGAGAAACAATAAAAGCAAACAGATAATTCAAATTAGTTAAAAGCAAGTCTGAAGCAGTGAGTTTTAAAAAGGGATTTAAAAGAAGACAACGTGTTAGCTTCCCTGATCTCCTCCGGCAGGTCATTCCATAGACGAGGGGCTCGAACAGAAAAGGCCTGGTCACCCTTGGTCTTCAAGTTGGACCAAGGGTGACCAGGAATGACTTACCAGAGGATCTCAGGTTGCGTTCGGGCTCGTATGGGGTCAGGAGGTCAGCTGTATATTCAGGGGCTAGCCCCATACGAGCCTTGAAAGTAATTATTAAAATTTTAAAATCCAGCCTAAAATGGACTGGGAGCCAGTGAAGGGATTTTAAAATCGATGTGATGTGTTCTCTCCTGTTGGATCTGGTAATGAGTGTGGCTGCAGCATTCTGAATCAACTGTAATTTGTTTAGGTTATGATGTGTAAGGCATGAGAAAAGAGCATTGCAGTTATCTAACCGGGATGAAATAAATACATGTATGACTATGTCTAAGTTTTCTGTTGAAAGAAATGATCTGATTTTTGAGATTTTTCAGAGTTGGAAGAAACATGATTTGACAACTGAATTTATATGCTGATTGAAACTGATGTGGCTATCAAAAATAATACTGAGGTTTCTGCAAGAGTTAGTAATGTGGGATGAAAGGGGACCGAGATGGGAGGCAGCATGTGATGAGTCTGGACCTATGATGATAACTTCTGTCTTATCTGAGCTGAACTGTAGAAAGTTTGATGCCATCCAGTTATTGATGTCTGCAATGCACACATGGAGGTTGTTTAACCTCCACTTGTGACCAGAGATGATTGGTTGTGGACCAGTGTGTAGTCTGTCATGTCTGTCGGCCAAATCACGGCACAATTTTATGACTCCCCAATCACCTAATGTGACATAGAGACTGTCAGAACGGACAAAAATGTTGTGTAGTGTGAAGCCGACGTTATTCTGTATGTTTAGGAGCAGAGGTGCAGGAATATGTGTCCAGGAGGCAGTTAATGTCACATATTGTCTTCTGCAGGAGAAAGCAGATGAAAATGACATCTTTGAGCTGTCATTTGTCCATAAGACTTTATCCTCCTCTACAGTGTAGTATTACTACTTAAGTAAAATACCAGAGTACTTCTTTCACCACTGTTTCTATCTCTTGTTCTCATCTCTCACTGCCAACACTTTCTCCTGAGTGCTTGTTGGCTTTTTGACCTTTTACTTCAAAAGGTCCAAACTAATGTCATCTGACACGTTGTGTTATTGTGGACATCAGCATGTAGTGAAACTCTGTCAGTCAGGCTGTATGTTGCATGTTTTCACTGTATTGAACATGCATCTCAGTCGTGGAGGCCAGGACAGAGACAGTTGGACCCTTTTTATAAATCCTGAGGAGTGCAAACTGCTGACTCGTGCTAATCTGAAGCTACAGGAGCAGAAATCACAATTGTTTCTGTGTTACAGCAGGAAAATGACAAAGCAGATTCAGTGCATGAAGACGGAGCATAATAGCTTTCTCTTGTGTTACCGTCTCTCCCCCTCGGTTAGAAACACTGCAGGTCACAGGTAATTATTGTTTTCAGGAAATCGGGGTCTTGAGCTTTCCTCTGCGTTGCCTCCTCACAGGACGACCGTACGCTGACAATAACACAAGCACAGGAAAAGTGTCTGCGGTGCTTTGTTCTCACTCAATCATTTGTACACTCAACAACTGTTAGAGGGGACACTTAGCTCCAACAACTGAAAATGGCCCCTTCTGGGTGCCCTGTGTTTGGGTAAATTGAGATCTGATTGAGTGTGTGCTCTGATAGGTCAATTGATGGCCAACATTTCCCCTTTACACGTCTCTCTTTGTCACACTCTGGACAAAGTGTGTGTTTATGCCTCATCTTCCACGACCACAGGCATCTTGTGGCTTCAGAAAATACTTTGTTGAGCCCCTTTCCCACTGCACAGAGGGAACTGCCCATTGGTTCGACATCCCATTGTTCCGACCATATTAAACCCATTGTTCCGAAGTCCCTTCCGAAATCATCATGATGCCCTGTGGTTAAGGTCTGGTTAGGTTTAGGCACAAAAACCACTTGGTTAGGGTCAGGAAAAGATCATGGTGTGGGTTAAAATGAAAAAGAAAGTGAAAACACATAAGCCGTGAGCCTGCTCCGCCTCAAGCCGGTCGCGGCGCACCATACGCCTGCCGCGAGCCGTTCAGCACCGCAGACAGTCGGACTAATGGGATGTCGAACCAATGACATGGACCCCTGCACAGATATCCTGCTAACATCTGCTTACACCTGCTAACACCTGCTAACACCAGCTAACATCTGCTAACATCTGCTTACACCTGCTAACACCTGCTAACACCAGCTAACATCTGCTAACATCTGCTAACACCTGCTACCACCAGCTAACACCTGCTAACACCAGCTAACATCTGCTAACATCTGCTTACACCAGCTAACATCTGCTAACATCTGCTAACACCTGCTTACATCTGCTAACATCTGCTTACACCTGCTAACATCTGCTAACACCTGCTTACATCTGCTAACATCTGCTTACACCTGCTTACATCTGCTAACATCTGCTAACACCAGCTAACATCTGCTAACATCTGCTAACACCTGCTTACATCTGCTAACATCTGCTTACACCTGCTTACATCTGCTAACATCTGCTAACACCAGCTAACATCTGCTTACACCAGCTAACATCTGCTAACATCTGCTAACACCTGCTTACATCTGCTAACATCTGCTTACACCAGCTAACATCTGCTAACATCTGCTAACACCTGCTTACATCTGCTAACATCTGCTTACACCTGCTAACACCAGCTAACATCTGCTAACATCTGCTAACACCTGCTAACATCTGCTAACATCTGCTAACACCTGCTCACATCTGCTAACATCTGCTAACATCTGCTTACATCTGCTAACACCTGCTCACATCTGCTAACATCTGCTAACATCTGCTTACATCTGCTAACACCTGCTAACACCAGCCAACATCTGCTAACACCTGCTTACATCTGCTAACATCTGCTAACACCTGCTCACATCTGCTAACATCTGCTAACATCTGCTTACATCTGCTAACACCTGCTCACATCTGCTAACATCTGCTAACATCTGCTTACATCTGCTAACACCTGCTAACACCAGCCAACATCTGCTAACACCTGCTTACACCTGCTAACATCTGCTTACACCTGCTAACACCAGCTAACATCTGCTAACATCTCCTAACACCTGCTAACACCAGCCAACATCTGCTAACATCTGCCAACATCTGCTTACACCAGCTAACACCAGCTAACATCTGCTAACATCTGCTTACACCTGCTAACACCTGCTAACACCAGCCAACATCTGCTAACATCTGCTAACATCTGCTTACACCAGCTAACACCAGCTAACATCTGCTAACATCAGCTAACACCTGCTAACACCAGCTAACACCTGCTAACACCTGCTAACATCTGCTTACACCTGCTAACATCTGCTAACACCAGCTAACACCTGCTAACACCTGCTAACACCAGCTAACACCAGCTAACACCTGCTAACATCTGCTAACACCAGCTAACACCTGCTAACACCTGCTAACACCAGCTAACATCTGCTAACACCTGCTAACACCTGCTAACATGTGGCTTTTTAATGCAGTGTAACCCATCAGAACCTTTGAGAATATTGTTTATATGACTTCTCCTGAAACCAATACACGATGATATCATTGATATGCAAATGACTGTATGGTGTAATTTGGTGACTCTTGGCCACTTTTGGAGCTCACGCTGGCTACTTACATTGGAAAAGAGTTGACAACACTGATTACTGTATTCCTCATTTTCTGTAACCAGCATAGCATGCAGTGGCGGTCCAAGAACATTTAGTGCCTTAAGCAAGCCTTCCTCCATCTCAAGTACAGCGGCCATGAGGGTCCAGTGTGGTTCTTCACAAGTGCTTGTCGAATAGTCGAACATGATCAACAGAAGCCTGGGTGTGTTGGTTGTTGACGTTCTGGGACGCCGTGTCAACTTCAGCCTGTTACATGCATTGTCTGTTTTCAAAATACACTTCTGTTTTCACAGGAAATGTACCGTTTGCATACAGTCTCTTTCAAAATAAAAGCACTACGTTGGTACAACACTGTGAATTGACGGTTTTTCCTTCAACAACAAACAGCCGTGGTTGGGTTTAGGCAACACAAGAACAAGTTTTGTTTACAATCATACAGGAAGTGAACACTAGCCTCCTAAGGGACAGTCGATGGTTGTTGGTTCGTCCACCACCCACCCTACTCGCTCTACTTAGACTGCCACGGCCTTAACTGTCTTTGTTGTCTTGCCATGGTTCCCCCTTGACACTGCCAGGCCGGCTGCGTGTCATACTGACGTGGCTCTTTTCATCAGTGTCTGACGCCAGAAGTCACTGACCATCATTATGAGGAGAAAGTGACAGATGTAACAGTAAGTCATCGGAACGGGCGCCGCCACCTTAGTGACAACAAACCTGTATCTAGAAGCTTCCCAATTAATCAGTTTGGCTGATTACAGTTTTTTTTAATCGCTAACAAGCGCTTACCCATACTTCAGATACTTTTTCTAAACTCTTAACACAGACTCACACCTACAAAACACAATTGGCCAAATGGATAATTTTCTTCTCAAAAACACATTCTCTTAAATATATACTAACTCTTCATTTCAAAATAGAACACATCTTTCTCTGCACACACTAACTTTACCAAAACACTGGAAATCTGACTCAAAATGAAATTATTCTGTCAAAGAATAACACTTGTTTTCACTTCACAAGGTACATGCAGTCAATCAAAGTACACCAGGTTTCAAAATACTGGCTATTGTTGACATTACAAACTGCATAGACTTTTATGTTTCAGTTTTACAGGTATTTGCATGCGAAACATGCAATCCACCGTTTTTACACTAAATTTCTTGGTTGGGAACTGTATGTCCACATGTAATGTTCACATTCAAAAGCATTCCAGTAAAAAGCAAATCTTTTTTTTTTTCCTTTACTGTTTACTACAGGAGGTACAGTAGAAATACTGTACAATATGATAGAACAGAAAAAGTTTTACAGTATTGCTTACAGTGAACAAAATATCCATGAAACACACAAGAGCATTCTGAACAAAAAAACAACAGCAAAAAGCCCAGATAAAAAGGGGGGGAACTAAAAAAAAAGGCACAAAATTACTGTATCTAATCTGTGCGATCTTCAGGGTTAGGCCACATGTTGCATGCGTTGCACCTGGGATAAAACCGCTTGGTATGTCGGATCCACCCTTGGCAAGCATCAACTGTGATGTCCCTGCAGCCAGCATCCATGGCTTCAAGGAGGGACATCTGGTGTGGCATCATGTGGCTGATGGTCATAAACCTTCCACCTCCATGCAGGAAAGAACTCCTCTATGGGGTTGAGGAAAGGTGAATAGGGTGGAAGGAAGAGGCGTACCAGTCTTGGGTGGACTTCAAACCATGTTGTTATTGCTTGTGAATGATGGAAAGCCACACTGTCCCAGGTGATTACAAAGGTCCTCATGTTTTCACCCTCCTGATCCTGCTCTGGAACCAGGCGCTGGAGATCATTGAGAAAGGCAAGGAGGCGCTCGGTATTGTAGGGTCCAACCTGACATCTGTGAAGGAGTAATCCTGCATTTGCAATTGCTGCACACATGGTAATGTTTGCCCCTCTCTGTCCTGGCACATCAACTGTGGCCCTTTTTCCAATTACATTTCGTCCACGTCGACGCCTTTTGGCCAGACTGAATCCTGCCTCATCTGTGTATATGAATTCATGAGGGGCCTGGTTGGCCTCCAATTCCATAACTCTCTGAAACAAAGTTCATGTAAATCTCATTACTGTATACCATACTGTACTGTAACCTATTACTGTGTAGGTTACTTACTTGCAAAGTGCAAAGCTTATAGAACTAGACACTGAATTGAATATACAGTACTATACCTGGATATATTGTCATCGTAGCTCCTTGACTCCTTGTTCCTCTCAAAGGGAACAGTGTAGAGCTGCTTCATCCGCACTCTGTGTTTGGACAATGTCCGCGTAATGGTTGTGAGGCTGATGCTATCAATATTGTCAAATATCTCATGGTCCTCCACAACTCTAGTTTGAATTTCATGCAGTTTTATTGCATTATTTGCAACAACCATTTCTACAATGGCAAGCTCTTGATCATTATTGAGGAGCTTTCCTCTTCCCCCAGAGGGAGGAAGACGTTGCATTCTTTAGAGGGACAAAAAAATCAACATATGCATTACTGTATGGCCTTATTGACATGTCAAGTGAGAATAGAAACAATCCATGTAAAATCCAATACTTACCTGTTGGTTTGTTGAAAGATGCATATAATGGAGGCAACCGTTGACCGCCTCAAATTGGGCTGCACTCTTTCACCAGCCTCTCTTAGTGAAAGACCGTGGTTGATTACATGATCAATGACAGTGGCACGAATTTCACCACTGACTACTGTTCTTGCAGCCCTTGGAATGCCACCACCACGCATTCTTACACCTCCACCTTGCCCTCTCCTTGGGCCTGCTCTTCTCCCTGGCCCTGCTCCTCTCACTGCACCTGCTCCTCTCACTGCACCTCTCACTGCTCCTGCACCTCTCACTGCACCTCTCACTGCTCCTGCACCTCTCACTGCACCTCTCACTGCTCCTGCACCTCTCACTGCATCTCTCACTGCTCCTGCACCTCTCACTGCACCTCTCACTGCTCCTGCACCTCTCACTCCATCTCTCACTGGGCCTGCTCTTCTCCCTGGCCCTGCTCCTCTCACTGGGCCTGCTCCTCTCACTGCACCTCTCACTGCACCTGCTCCTCTCACTGCATCTCTCACTGCACCTGCTCCTCTCACTGCATCTCTCACTGCACCTGCTCCTCTCACTGCATCTCTCACTGCACCTGCACCTCTCACTGGGCCTGCTCCTCTCACTGCACCTCTCACTGGGCCTGCTCCTCTCACTGCACCTCTCACTGGGCCTGCTCCTCTCACTGCACCTCTCACTGCACCTGCACCTCTCACTGGGCCTGCTCCTCTCACTGGGCCTGCTCCTCTCACTGCACCTCTCACTGCACCTGCACCTCTCACTGGGCCTGCTCCTCTCACTGCACCTCTCACTGCACCTGCACCTCTCACTGGGCCTGCTCCACTCACTGCACCTCTCACTGGGCCTGCTCCTCTCACTGCACCTCTCACTGCACCTGCTCCTCTCACTGCACCTCTCACTGCACCTGCACCTCTCACTGCACCTGCTCCTCTCACTGCACCTGCACCTCTCACTGCACCTGCTCCTCTCACTGCACCTGCTCCTCTCACTGCACCTGCTCCTCTCACTGCACCTCTCACTGCTCCTGCACCTCTCACTGCACCTGCTCCTCTCACTGCACCTGCTCCTCTCACTGCATCTCTCACTGCACCTGCTCCTCTCACTGCTCCTCTCACTGCACCTCTCACTGCACCTGCTCCTCTCACTGCATCTCTCACTGGGCCTGCTCTTCTCCCTGGGCCCCTTGCTCTTACTCTTCCTCGTCCAGATATTACAGTGTTTGTCTTTTTCTGTTTCTGTTTCCAAAAACATCACTCCTCAAAGTCCTCCTTTTAACCCCTGCCACTGAGTCTAAGCCAGACTGGAATCAGCTGTGGTTGGCCCAATTTACCCAACATAAATCAGCTGTGTGTCATTTATTCAATTGTTTGTTTATTATCAGCTGAGATATATTGTTTTTGAACTGATATCATTGCAGAAGCAGAGGTTTTTATACTGTATCTAAGGTTTGGAATATTGTTTTTGCTATTGTGGGATGTTGTGTGTTAACATTCGTAAATAAAACAAAAACAATCCATAATTTTGTTGGGAGGTATAGCTTGTCTGTTAAGAAAATGTAAGCATTGTGGAAATGTGTTCACTGACTGCATATTGTGTGAAAACGACATGAAATGTGTGAATGGTATGGCCACGAAAGACCGATGCTGTGCTAATTGTGTTTAGAGTTTTGAAAATGTGACAACTGGTTGGACAAACGCTTGTTTGCGACTGAAAAAAACTGTAATAGGATGTTTTAATGTTTAATTTCGTTATCAGTTGAACATGCCCTCAATAGTGCAACGTCCAACAGTCACATGGGGACGTACGTCCCTGACTGGAGCTGAGGAGGGGAGGGTTGTATTGGATGGTCAGTGGGTTCAAAACAGCGTCCTCCTGCTGTGTGACGGTCTCACTGTATATTTCTGCATGTTAAGGCCCAATCCCAATACCCCCCCTTGTCCACTACCCCTTAGCCCTCGAAATGAAGCAACGAGGGGCAGGGGTAGCAATCTTTCCCTAGGAACTGGGACACCACTCACTACGTCACCACATCGGTTACGTTCACGCACACATAACTATTTTAAACAGGAAGCTGCGAGCCATCTACATTTCCAACCGGCATCTACAATGGAGTCTCATTCATCCTACCGATCGTGTTGGCTGCATTCATCATGCTTCGTTTGATGAACGACAGACGACAGGGGACTTCTGCTAGCTAGCTAACCAGCTAACATTACGAGGCAGCATAGTTATGCTAGCTGGCGTGTTATCGTAATGTGAAAAATCCGACAATTTTGCAGAACAGGACAGATGACAGACGCCAGATAGTGCGAGCTAGCTAGCTAGCTAACAAGCAACCTGATGACGGTAACGTTAGCTATGTATGAACTTTTTTCCCCGTCTCTTGCTCGGTGGTAGCCATGGCAACGTCTACCCCTCGCTGGCAAGTCAGCATCTGAAATCCCTCGCTCCCAAGGGCTAGTTTGGGTACCGGGACGGGCCCTGACATGTGTTTACATGAATCCCGTGGTTGGACTGAGGTCTGTGACTGAGTGATTGCCACCACTTCCTGTTTCAAATTAAAAGCCCCTTGGTGTTTCATACATGGTCCAGCCCTACAGCTTTGGACTGAGTCTTGTATTAATGTTACAATGACTGATATAAAAACCTGAAGTCTCCTCTGGAATATTAAAAAGTTTTCTGACATTAAACTCAGCAGCAGTGATTCTCGGCATGAGAACGTTCAGGGCTTCATTTTCCTGAGACAGGATTCAGACGCAAAGGGGCATGATCAGAATATCTTTGCAGTTTAGGTGACCAGTGGCCATTTTAAATCATTAATGAAGGGTTCCAGCTGTGCGTCTGCTCACACGTCGGTCCTGAGCAGAAGGAAACAGAACTGAACATGATCCACTAAAGACATGGAGGGTGTCTCTGCCTCTGTAATCGCAGGTATCTTTTATCTATTTTATGTATTTTCGTATTTTTTTATTACCTCCTGACATGATGTGCCCTGACAGAATCCTGCGCCCGAGCTTCAGTCTTCCCTCCTCAGCAGCAGCTCACAGCCTGTATTTATTACGAGTCAGATCAGGTCTCATATATTTACGGGTCAAGTCGGGTCCTGAATTGATTTCAGAGTAATTGCAGGTAACAGATTGGTTCCTGTTGAGCTTTGCGGTTTTGGGGACTCTGGACTTTGCTCTGGAGATTTAAAGAGATGATTAGATCAGAAACAGATGGTTATGGATACGCTTCCATGCTCATGAGGACAACTGCAGATATCTACAAATATGGCAGAAAATGCTCTCTGACATGTCAGAGAAAACACTTAGCCTCTCCAGAGGAACCTGAGTTTGGACTTTTGCTCATGATAAAACTGTGTGTACACATTTGATGGAGCTCAGGACTCATTGTGAGACCAGCAGCGTGACTTTACTGTGAAATGTCTCCAGTCTGATGTTTACCACAGAACATTTTTCACAGTTAGATCCTGACCGATCCGCTCTGTGTGTCTGGAGGTTTAAATAATTAATGAAGTTAATGCTGATGTGCCATCCATGCATAAATCCCCTCTCTCAAATGACTGTGGATGAAACCCATGTACCATTGCCGCTGCTGTGAGAGGACTTCAGGGACCAGATGACAGAAACCATGAGTATGCCTTTCCACACTAACTGGTATCTCTACAGCCCAGTTGAGACCAAAGACTCACGGTGAGATGAGCTGTAACAGGCAGCTTCTTGCAGCGCTCCATTCTGCAATGTTCTCAGAAGTTGCCAGAGGAGGAATGGAAACAGAGGGCTCTGTGGGGACGGAGCACCTGCTGCAGCAAGCCAGCATGCCGTCTGTGGTCATTTTGACTTGACCAGCGGACTTCACTACAAGCTGATTGGCTGTTGAAACAGGTGACGTGCTTTAAAACCAGCTGCCGGCCATTTGACCAGCTGAGTGTCAGGTGACACGATCAGCCGGGTTGAGTCCAGCTCAGACCAGCCAGTTCACACCGCTGACACTTTTCTCTGCAACGGTCTGAAACGGTTTTGTCTTGTCATGAATCTTTGGTCTGAACTCCTCCCACTCTGCCTGTCCGTTGTCTTACTCTGCTGTTTTTATCTGGAATATAAACCTGCCTCTCCCCCACAGGTTTGTAGGCTCCACAGGAGTGTTAAAATGTGTTTGTCTTGTTGTGTTATTGGGAGCCAGAATAGAAGGAGTCATGGCTCAAAACCAGCCGCCACTGCCCGTCAACAAAAACAAAGACAACTATGGTTAAATGTGATAAGACCAAAGGACTGGACGGAGGCCATCATCAAAAATGCTCACATGTGCAGCGCACACTTCATATCAGGTTAGGGAAAAAGTATTTCCTGTTGTAGGGATGAATAAGGTTATGTGTATTAAGGGTTATCATGTCCACCTCATCAGAAACTGGGGAGGGATTAAGAGGAAGATTGGATTTCTCTGCAACGCTAACTTTTTAGCACATTAGCTAACGTTAGCTTCCATAGCAAAACAAACAAGTGTGGTCCTCCTTTGTAAGATTGGCTTCCTGTGACATCATCCATCCACTGAGTGAGAGCATACGGGTCGGCCAGTCTGGTCCCGTTGGTCAGTGTTTACTTATTCAAGTAACACTGGCGGTCCCGGAGAGTGAGTGACCTGACATGGTGCGTTGGTAAATTCAGTCTGACGCTCTACACTAAAATGAGAGCCCTGTTGGTGGAAGAAACGCAGCGTTATATTTCTACATGAATGAACCAACGGTTCAATGGTCCTCCATCGTCTAAAACAAGACAACACAACTTGTTAGCTAGCGCTAGCTAATGTCTGTGGAGAACTGTTTTGGCTCCAGCTAAGCCCCGCCCACCATCAAACGTCATACTCTTCACTAACAGTAAAAGTGTGTAATGAGCAGCAGACCCGGGGGCTGAAGACTGAAAGTATTCATTTGAACCAACCTGTGACTGAATCTTGGCTTTGTGTTCAGCACGCATGTTTTCAGGCTTTTCTTCAGCTTCCAGCTCGTTTAGAGAAGCTCACTGTGAATCAGCCAAATAAAAGGACTTTCTTTTATTGCAGATAAACTGTGGACTCACACAAAGTCTTTAGTGTTGGGATGCAGCCCAGGGTGAATTCTCCTCTGTCTGACCTCCACACACAGCCAGTTTGATTAGTCATGCCTGTCTGCTCAAGGCCAACCGGCCGATGACTCATTAATAACTTCTCTGCTTAGTTTGCTGTGGAGTGATCAAAAAGCTAAACTTCACTCTGAACTGAAACGTAAATCAAGAGCTGTTCAGGAGGAATTCATGTGATACAAACATGTTTTGTGTCATTGTTGCTCACACACACACACACACACACACTTTACATCGATCAGTTTAATTAAAGAGGGTCTGAGCAGAGGTCTGTACGAGCGCACATAACACAATGTTTAATCATGTTTTACAGCCCCAGATAGAAGTAAGGTGACATTTGCTGGAGTCGACCTCTGAAACTTTTCATGTTTGATGTTGTTAAAGGGGCCCCGGGGTCTCCAGGGCCCCAAACAGCATTATTGTATTATTACATCGCTGCTCTTTCTGACCGCGGCTGCTTGTGAACTGATGGATCATCGTGCTGCTGCGGTCTGTGCCAATCAGGACTGACTGTGCTAAGATTTGTTTTTTTAAGACTGAATTTATGCACGCTGTGTTTTCAACAGGTCCGTTCCGGATCAGGTCCAAAGACCTCTGGTTCAGGATGGATTGTTGCCTCACCTCTGTCTCTCTGTGTGTCTTTTGGACTCACGCATATTGTTTACTCTGACCTCCCTCAGTCCACCCAGGCATCATTATTTGAGGGCCCTTATATTCACCATTCACAGCATCAGTAATTGAAACTGAGTTGTTGGATTCTTCACTTTGCAGATGTTGCTCTCTGGCGGTGAAGGACTGACGGGCTGAGCCACACAGTAATGAGCAACATTAGACTTTGGATAAAATTAATAAAATGAAATTATATAAGTTTTTGTCAACTCCGTCAGATCTTACCTCTGACGTCCGTCACGTTTGACATTCAAGAAAACAATTAAATCACCGGGAGGTTGGTCTGTTACGAGGTTTAAGAGTCAAGACTTTGATCTTTTCAAATATATATTTCCAGCTTAACTGATGAGTGAATTAAAATTAGGTTTTGTCCCAACTCTTTATTTTATTTAAAGAGCTGCTGATGCAGATAGTGCCGATACTTTACATGTTCCCAACCTGCAGGTCGCCAAACCTTCACAGGGGGGCGATTGCTCTGAGACAACAAGGGAGGCTGAACTTCCCCTAAAAATTCATAGAAGAAATGGTCAAATATGCACTATTGAATTTACATTAAAATAAGAATTCACATTGCATTAAACGTGCGCTGGGATGCGTTTAACATCACGACTATGATGTTCAAACATCAGCTGTTTATCACCAGTTTTCAAACGCGACCTCCCTGTCATACATTCTCGTGTCAGCACGGTGGACGCGGAGCCTCCAAGCATTCCTATGAGACAGCGCTGAGCAGGTTGTTTCATGCAGCAAAGCGAGACGCTCATTGGATAAATGCGACAAAATCGTCACTTCCAGGGAGGCTCAGCTTCCCCGGGACCTGATGGAGTGGTAGGCGGCAGAGGACGCTCGGTGTCTGCATGATGATTGGAGGAATTGTCTAAAAGGCTGAACCCCTTTGTGATTGACAGCACTTCGCATTTAGAGCTCAGTCCCATGTGGATATTTATATATATACGTGTTTAGTATCAGACAGTTGTTTTGTCAGTGAACCTTGTGAGCTGTAACGGAGCCAAACTGTGTGCCGTTACCTTTGTTACATGTTGCTGTTTTCTCTGGCTTCATATGAGTACAGGAAAAGATCGCTAGCTGCTAGGCTAATTTATACAATGTAAAATGCCACAGGCTTGTGCTAATAACGTTAGCATGTTGTATTTGTGGAGAAAATGTGTCCAGATAAAGACAAGTGTTTGTCTGCGAATGCTGCGAGTTATAGTGAAGCTGATTTGTGTTTGAAACTGTCTCTATTAAGCCATGTTTAATGTGTGTTTAATGTGTGTTTAATATGTGTTTAATGTGTGTTTTGAATGAACTAAGTTTTACAGCACTTCACAGAAACCTCCGTTGCCAGCTAGTGTTTTGGAGGTGTAACTGCAGAGTGACACAGACACACCACCACACAAGTATAAATGCTCACAATGGTATAGGCGACATGCGTTCCGGAGTTTTTTATTTCCATAAGCCATAAAGCTAATTTTCACCATTTGTACAATACACACATAACACACTCTGTAAACAAGGGTTAGGGTGTTAAACCCATCGGAAAATCTTTGTGGTGTGTGTTGCTGTGGTTCTATGGCGTGTGTGTGGTTGAAAAACGGCTTCAGTTAAATGTTCCTTTTATAAGTTACTGCCTCGCCACAATATGACACATTTTATGATGTAAACTTAAAGTGAGCTTCCCCTGTTTGAAAGACCAGCAGCCGCCACTGGTCAAGAGGCCTTCTTGATTTTAAGGGATGTGAGAAAACTTTCTAAAAATATACAGTAGACCTTTATCTCAGCATTTCATTTATTTATGTAGCTAAAACAATATTAAATTGTTAATTTTAAAGTTTAGATTATTATTTAAGACATAAACTTAAGATAAGGACACGGGGAAAGACATGAGCACCAGCTGTATTCACACAGCCTTCACTCATCCTGCATTAGGAAAATACACAGTTAAAACAAACATGGCCGAGAGTCAGGGACCAGAAAACACTGAATCTGACAAAAGCCTTTTAAATATGTATGATTGGTAACATAATAAAATGCATATTACAGACAGAAAGATTTCTTTAAAAGTTCCTAAAAACATCAAGAAAACTCACCTGATGAAATATTCACAGGAAATAATCAACTCAATATTCATCCACATCACTGGTGTTGCACAAACTTCCTGCAGTGATGCCTTTAATATTTGTATCATCAGTACAGTTACTGTTATGTACCGATTATTACAAAGGGTCCCTTAAGGTTACAGCTGGGAACTGCTGCTTTACACCAATATGTTCTTCCTCTACAGGAAATACTGTCTCTCAAAACAGGAAGTATACACAGGCCGTGCCTCTGCCCAGTTTTGTCACTGCTGACTACACTTAAAAGTGAAGTTTCATGAGATAAAGGCACACAGTATCAGTCTGGTCAGAAAAGGACACATACAGTATCAATGAGACATGACATGTTTCATTAAAACATTTAGTAAATATACTGAGGTGATGTTGTGGAGACGTCCTTCTAAATTTGACTGCTGTGATTAAATAAAGTTAAATACGATGTTGGACATAATTAGAAGGTGTCTGGTTATCAGAGGACAAGGTTATTGTGCGTCTCCTGTGAGTTGTTGTCTGTGTTGTTAATCAGGTGAGAATCTGCCATGTCTGTAATCTGTGAAGTAAACACTTCACCGCAAATTACCTTCCCTTCATATTTCAACAACACAGAGGTCGTCTGATGATATGGTAACCTCAGCCATGATTGGGCGCATGTTTTTTCTGCCCTGAAGAATCACTGAGGCAGCAGTGGAAATTATTCAGAGAAGCTTTTTGCAGCATTTTTGGGTTCAGGAGGCTCTCAAAGAGAGAGAGAGAGAGAGAGAGAGAGAGAGAGAGAGAGAGAGAGAGAGAGCTCAAATCCAACTGTGAAAGAAAAATCTTCAGCTGTCAACAGATGCAGCTCTCACCTCTTTGTGCCACTGCTGCACCCTGTGCTGTCACATGTTCATCACATCCAGAGGACATCCTTGATGGTCAGACAGGTTTTGTCTTTGTGCTGCATGAAACAGGCCAAGAGGTCACTAAATAATGTGACCCTCTGTCCAAACCACTGTCAGCACAGCACAGTCACATCAGCTGGACTTTGTGGTTAGTGCAGTACCTGCAGCCCGATCAGGATGCACAGGTCGTCCAGCTCCTCCAGGATGGAACATCCATACGTGCGGTCACAGAAGGTTTGCTGTGTCTCCCAGCACAGTCTTAAGAGCATGGAGGACACACCAGGACACAGGCCGTTACACCAGGAGAGCTGGACAGGGCCGTAAAAGGGCATCAACCCAGCAGCAGGACCGCTATCTGCTCCTTTATGTGAGGAGAAACAGGAGGAGCACTGAGCCCTACAACATGACCTCCAGCAGGCTACTGGTGTGCATGTTTCTGACTGTCAGAAACATGCACACCAGTAGCCTGCTGGAGGTGCTGATGGTCTGGGGATGCAGATCCTTGGAGGGTCACACAGACCTCCATGTCATAGCCAACAGTACCCTGACTGCTGTTAGGTACCAGGATGAAATCCTCAGAGCGACTGTCAGACCTTACGCTGGTGCAGAGGGCCCTGGGTTCCTCCTGGTGCAGAGGGCCCTGGGTTCCTCCTGGTGCAGAGGGCCCTGGTTCCTCCTGGTACAGTGGGCCCTGGGTTCCTCCTGGTGCAGAGGGCCCTGGGTTCCTCCTGGTGCAGGACCCGGCCTCATGTTTGCAGTGTGTAGGCAGTTCCTGGATGATGAAGGCATTGACGCCATTGACTGGCCCTCTCGTTCCTCTGACCTAAATCCAAATGAGCACCTATGGGACGTTGTGTATCGCTGCATCCGACGTCACCAAGTCCCACCACAGACTGTCCAGGAGCTCACTGATGCCCTGATACAGGTCTGGGCACCATCCTCCTTTTCCCTGAAGTCTTTTGAGCAAACTATTTGACCCTGGTCTGTAACGTTTCACAAGAAATTACAGCTGTGAAAAGGAGGAATTGGACACTGCGACCTGACGACATTTACAGTACAAATTTCATTTCAGGGAAGTGACATCAGCCAACAAATGAAACCTAACAAACAGAATAAAGTGTCATGTTTAGCTCGCTAACATTAGCAGAAAGCTGTCCAACGTTAATTGACATAACGACTCGCTGTAATCATGTTTAATATTTGTGAGATCAGACACTTCACTGGTTGGTTGTGCACGTCCGACTCACAATCAGCTTTAAAGCCAATAATTGTTTAACATACAAGGAATCTGACTCAGTTTTTGTTGCTGTCAGTGTACAAACACAGAAATAAGCATGAGGCTGCTATATGAAGCCATCTGGGGTCTCATTGTCATTATTTGGTTCTACACATAGAGTATGGAGAGAATGGAAGCTGTGAAAAAGACAAAAGGTCTGCATGTCTATAACGTCTGTACTCACATGAATGGTTAAAATCAATATCTCTACATCAACACATGGAGATGATTTATCTTTATCTGGTGCAGTTACAGCTCTTATCACCCCTTTGCCTCTTGATGTTTTTATCTCCAGTTAAATAAAAGAGATAAAAAAGGAGCAGTGTGCTCTCATCGAGTAAACAGAATAAAAACTGAATATCATAACCTTAGAACTACAAGTTTCCATCTGACATTTTGGGCAGAAATGCCGCAGGGCACGCTGTGCGAGAGGAGATTCACAAACATGTTCATTCAGGTGGGTTAAACTTGGTTGTAAAGTGTTGGTCGCATTTGTCGGCTGTGAGGTTTTAAACCTTTAAAGCTCATCTCCAAATGAACTTATTGATCTGAGCTGATGGTTTTAAATAAAAGTGACTGATGCTGCTGAAGGAAAACAACTGCTCCTGGATCCATATTATCTATTTGTTCTTTTTATTTGTAACAGGACCGTGTAGAACATTAAACATAAATGTTACTATCTGATGGATTCTACCAGAGTTAGCTTAAAGCTCAGTTTCTTCTGCAGCTCACAATTAAAACATGCAGACAATAAAAGAGCAACACTGAACAAACGAGACAGCAAGACAAGACACGTAGTACAAAGTACACGGAGTACTACATCACACACACACACACACACACACACACACACCATGACATAATTAGCAGCCTTGTCCTCCACGGTCTCTGTTAGCCTTGGTGGGGCCTTTATGAAGCTAATTGCTTCAGCTGCAAAGGTGGCGGACCCTGCCACCCTCCAATGGTAAGCAACTGTCAGGCTCAATGACCTGTGGGCAACACACACACACACACACACACACACACACAGACAAACATCGATCACCATTTCGAGTGTAAAGTATTCACTAGGCTTGCCGTGCTGGTCAGTGTTACTGGTGTTACACAACAGTTGTATTATTTTCACACACTGCCCTCACTGTTGTTTTTTAACCAGTAGTTACAGTTTATAATTGTAGCATCTGTCGTCTGACTGTCTGTAAATGTGTGCTCTGTGCAGCAGCAGCAGGATCACAGTTCAATAATTAGCCCGGACTTAATCAGAGGATTCTGTGTCAAAAGCAAAAGTGCCTGTTTTACAGTATTTCAGATTTAAACTCAGGCTAACAAGGAGCCTGAAAACATTAATGAGGAAAACTGTGTTGGTAACACGGCTAAGAAGGTTTGCAGCCTGTCGACCGGCAGCTCCTCCTCTAACAGCTCACTGTGGCTGCTCTGTCCTGTCCCTTCACTTCCTGCAGTATCTCAGACTGACCTGCCGTCAGCTGAGGCTGAAATGACTGCTCTTGTTTTGTAGATGTATTTCTGATGGCTGATCGTGGTGGCACTGCTGGTACTGACAGACACATTGCTTTTCTTGTGACTACTTTTTGTCATGTTGTGTTTCACCAGTTAAAGGTCCAGAGTGTAGGATTTAATGTTATGTTTTCTTTAGTGTTTAATCACCTGACAATCAGAATGTTTTCGTTCCCTCAGAATGAGCTGTTTATATCTACACAGGGAGCAGGTCCTCGTCTACAGAGATTGCCATGTTGAACGCCATGTTTCTACAGTAGCCCAGAATGGACAAACCAAACACTGGCTCTAGCTAGGTCATGTTTTTGCATTTTTGCGTCAGCCACCGTTATGTTTCTGCTTCTTAACAGTGAGATGGATAAGTCAGAGTTTACAGTGAGGCTGGGGACAAATGAATTATTTGTGGTGACAAAGTTGTCGAGAGCATAAACAGAGAGACGTTGAGCTTTTCAAACTTTTGAAACCTTTTTCAGGCGTTTAAACCTGTCACACACTGCTGGAGACATCACACACACACACATTATTTTATACAACCTGTCACCTTGATTCTATTTTCTGAGACATGAATTAGCCTCTCTGGATTAGTTTAAAGAGAGAAAAAAATCATTTTGACTAAAACTTCATGAAAATGTCAGGACTTTTCGTCGACCAAAACTGAAGGATGAAAATGACTGACAAAAACTAATAAACATTTTCATCTAAGAACTGCGGAGAGAGTTTCTGCCTCAAGAGAAGGAGTTTAGGTATTTCCCTGTTTTGTTCACAGTGAGGGTAGAATGGAGCGTGAGATGCATCTGCACTGTGGTGAGGCGTCTGCAGTGATGCAGGTGCTGCGCCGGACCGTCGTGGTTCAGAGGGAGCTGAGCCAGAAGGCAAAGCTTTCCATTTCCTGGTCCATCTGCGTCCCAACCCTCAGCTATGGTCATGAGCTCTGGGTAGTGACTGAAAGAATGAGGTCACAGATACAAGCGTCTGAAATGAGTTTCCTCTGTAGGGTGTCTGGGCTCAGCCTTAGAGATAGGGGGAGGAGTCAGACATCTGGAGGGAGCTCGGAGTAGAGCCGCTGCTCCTTCATGTTGAGGTGGTTCAACATCTGATCAGGATCCTCCTGGTCCAGCTGGTAGGAGGCCTCGGGGCAGACCCAGAACACACTGGAGGGATTATAGATCTCATCTGGTCCTCCAGGAGGAGCTGGAAAGTGATGCTGAGGAGAGGGAGGTCTGGGGTGCTTTGCTTGGACTCCTGCTCCAGCGACCTGGCCCCGGATAAGCGGATTAAAATGGATGGATGGATCTAAAAACTTAGACTAAATCTAAAGTAGCTGCCAACATTACACTGGCTCCCACTCACTGTGTTCAACTGATCTGGGATCAGATAAACAACAGCAACAATAACTCTGTGCACAACTAGCTTCCATTGTTTCCAGTCAGTAGGAAGAACACTGGCTAATTTCCATTTTGGCTGCCATCACAGGAGAGAGACCTGGTGAGAGGCTTTTTCCACAGACTGCTCACTGATGTGCTTACACTGCAGCAAGTGTAAAGTAAAAGACTGAGCAGTGAATATAATTCAATTTTCAATTTTATTTATAAAGCCCAATATCACAAATCACAATTTGCCTCACAGGGCTTTACAGCATATGACATCCCTCTGTCCTTAAGACCCTCACAGCTGATCAGGAAAAACTCCCCAAAAAACCCTTTAACGGGGAAAAAAACGGTAGAAACCTCAGGAAGAGCAACTGAGGAGGGATCCCTCTTCCAGGACGGACAGACGTGCAATAGATGTCGTACAGAACAGATCAGCATGATAAATTAACAGTAATCCGTATGACACAATGAGACACAGAGAGAGAGAGAGAGAGAGAGAGAGAGAGAGAGAGAGAGAGAGAGAGAGAGGTAATGACAGTAGCTTACAACAACATTAATGAAAGTAATAATATTATAGTTATAGTTCTGGCTACTGTGGTACAATATGTTGGAAGTATGTATTAATATCTGGCAGTATACATGTGTGACAATAATCATATGTGTATAATAACAGAAGAAGTATGACTAATGACTAATGATGGCAGCAGCAGCAGGAGGCATCTGGCAGGACCACGGCAGCAGCACAACCACACACGTCACGCTGTCCAGGCACCGCTGTGATATGAGTTAATCTGAGAGACAGTGGAGCACAAAGGCTCCGGAGAAGAAGCCGAGTTAGTGACATCCAGAATGGCCGGGTTAGCAAGATGCAGTAATAGGATACGAGAGAGAGAGAGAGAGAGAGAGAGAGAGAGAGAGAGAGAGAGGAGGAGAGAAGGTGGCCGGTGTATTATAGGGGGGTCCTCCGGCAGACTAGGCCTAAGTCAGCCTAACTAGGGGCTGGTACAGGGCAAGCCTGAGCCAGCCCTAACTATAAGCTTTATCAAAGAGGAAAGTCTTAAGTCTAGTCTTAAATGTGGAGACGGTGTCTGCCTCCCGGACCGTAACAGGAAGATGATTCCACAGGAGAGGAGCCTGATAGCTGAAGGCTCTGGCTCCTGATCTACTTTTGGAGACTTTAGGGACCACGAGTAACCCTGCGTTCTCAGAGCACAGTGTTCTGGTGGGATAATATGGCACTATGAGCTCTCTAAGATATGACGGAGCTTGACCATTTAGAGCTTTATAAGTTAACAGTAAGATTTTAAATTCAATTCTGGATTTTACAGGGAGCCAGTGCAGAGAAGCTAAAACGGGAGAAATATGATCGCGTTTCTTAGTTCCTGTTAGTACACGTGCTGCTGCATTCTGAATTAGCTGGAGAGTTTTTAAGGACTTACTAGAGCTACCTGATAATAGAGAGTTACAGTAATCCAGCCTTGAGGTAACAAAAGCGTGGACCAATTTTTCTGCATCTTTCGGGTCAGGATAGGCCTAATTTTCACAATATTACGCAGATGAAAAAATGCAGTCCGTGAGGTTTGTTTTAAATGAGAATTAAAAGACAAATCTTGATCAAATGTTACTCCGAGGTTTCTTACAGTAGTGCTAGAGGCCAGAGCAATGCCATCTAGAGAAACTATGTCATCAGATAAAGAGTCTCTGAGTTGTTTGGGGCCAAGAACAATAACTTCAGTTTTGTCTGAATTTAACATCAGGAAATTGGTGCTCATCCAGGTTTTTATGTCTTTAAAGCAGTTATGGAGTTTAGTTAATTGATTACTTTCTTCTGGCTTCATCGATAAATACAACTGAGTATCATCCGCATAACAATGGAAATTTATAGAGTGATTTCTAATGATGTTACCTAAAGGAAGCATATATATAGAGTAAATAGGATTGGTCCGAGCACAGAACCTTGCGGAACTCCAAAACAAACTTTGGTACGTAAGGATGATTCATCATGAACGTCAACAAACTGAAAACGATCAGATAAATAAGATTTAAACCAGCTTAGTGCTGAACCTTTTAGGCCAATTAAGTGATCCAGTCTCTGCAGTAGAATTTGATGGTCAATTGTGTCAAACGCCGCACTAAGATCTAATAAAACAAGTACAGAGACGAGTCCTTTGTCTGAAGCAATCAGAAGGTCATTTGTAATTTTAACTAGTGCTGTCTCAGTGCTATGATGCACTCTAAATCCTGACTGAAATTCCTCAAATTATTATCATGGAGAAAATCACACAGCTGGTCTGCGACTACTTTCTCAAGGATCTTTGACATAAAGGGAAGATTAGATATTGGTCTATAGTTGGCTAACACCTCTGGATCCAGGGTGGACTTTTTTAGTAGAGGTTTAATTACAGCTACCTTAAAAGACTGTGGTACATAGCCTGTTAATAAGGATATATTGATCATATCTAATATATGAGTGTTAACTAAAGGAAAGACCTCCTTAAGTAGCCTAGTTGGGATGGGGTCTAAGAGACACGTTGATGATTTAGATGAAGAAATCACTGCGGTCAATTCTTGAAGAGAAATTGGAGAGAAGCAATCTAAATATATATTAGGTTTTACAGCTGTGTTTGAGGTTAAATAGGTACTATCTGAGGGCAGGAGGTCATGAATTTTGCCTGTAATAGTTAGAATTTTGTCATTAAAAAAGCTCATAAAATCATTACTGCTAAGGGGTAAAGGAATACAAGGCTCAATAGAGTTCTGACTCTCAGTCAGCCTGGCTACAGTGCTGAAAAGAAACCTGGGGTTGTTCTTATTGTCTTCTATTAATGCTGAGTAATAGTTTGCTCTGGCATTGCGGAGGCCCCTCTTATAAGTTTTGAGACTGTCTGTCCAGATTAAACGAGATTCTTCCAGTTTGGTTAATCGGCAATTCCTTTCAAATTTTCGCGATATTTGTTTTAACTTACGGGTTTGACAGTTATACCAAGGAGCGAACTTTCTTTGCTTTTTTAACTTCTTTTTAAGAGGAGCTACAGAGTCGAGTGTTGTTCGCAGCGAGCCTATGGTGCTATCGACAAAATGATCAAAGTTGGTACGGGAAACCTCTGTTACTGAGGGACTTGGTATTGAATTTAACAATGGAGTAATCTTTTCCTTAAATTTTGCGACAGCACTATCTGATAAACATCTAGTATAGTAACTGTTGCTGAGTGGCGTGTAATCGAGTAAAAAGAAATCAAAAGTAATCAGATAATGATCCGATAGCGAGGGATTCTGTGGAAAGACTTTTAGGTTATCAATTTCAATTCCATATGTCAGAACTAGATCAAGGGTATGGTTAAAACAGTGAGTAGGTTCATGTACACCCTGACTGAAGCCAATGGAGTCTAATAATGAGATAAACGCGGTAGCCAGGGAGTCATTATCAACGTTGACATGAATGTTAAAATCGCCTACAATAATAACTTTATGATTTAAGAACTAAACTGGATAAAAACTCTGAGAATTCAGAAACAAATTCAGAATACGGGCCAGGAGCACGGTACACTATAACAAATAAAAGTGGCTGCGAGGTTTTCCAGGTCGGATGTAAAAGACTAAGAACGAGGCTTTCAAATGAATTATAATCTAGTTTAGGTTTAGGGCTGATTAACAGACTAGAGTTAAAAATGGCTGCAACTCCCCCTCCTCGGCCGCTGCCTCGAGGAATGTGGGTATTATTATGACTGGGAGGAGTGGACTCATTTAGACTGATATATTCTTCTGGACACAGCCAGGTTTCAGTGAGACTGAGTAAATCAATATGATTATCTGATATTAATTCGTTTACTAACACTGCTTTAGACGATAGAGACCTGATATTTAACAGTCCGCATTTAATTCTCCTGTTTTGTCTTTCTGTCACAGAAGAGGTTTTAATTTTTATGAGGTTGTTATGCACAACTGCTCTTTGTTTAATTTTAGATTTAAATAATTTAGGCGGTCGGGGGACAGACACCGTTTGTATAAAACTATGAAAACTATGGCTGGGTAACTGAACTAGAAGCTCAGAGAGGCGTATAGGCGTATATATATATATATATATAAAAAGACATACGCAAAATAAAGATCACATATCTGTCTTGGAGAGACAGATGAACTTACATGGTTTCAGCATCAGCTCAGAATAAACAGATTTCAGTCATCTACAATTCTTTATGGACACGTTAACACTGAGCTATGAGCTCTGACACATCTGCCCACGACTCACACAGTGACTCTGTGTACATGAGGTAAGACATGCACACACTACCCGCAAACAAGTGCACACATGAAAATGCCTACATGCACAAACACACACACACACACACACACACACACACACAGTAGCAGTTGCCCCTGGCTCTCCACGCTCACTTGCTGGGAACCAAACTTGTGGTTTCTGCCAAAAGAATACTTTGGACAAAACGAACGAGTAAACAACTCTAATTCCCTGAAATAGAGGCGAAAGGTTGTCAAGCTGGCTGGCGAGGCGAGGCTGAGTTCCCAGCATTAAGGAAACACTATTCTTCATAAATACACACAGCAGTGGATTAGCTGGCAGATTGGTTGTAATGTCAGCTGTAGATGATGATGCTGCAGGAAGCCTCCTGTTGGCTGTGAGAGATTCATGTTTAAATAGGCCTCAGTGTTCGACACCATCTCTTTAGCTGTCAGATTAATTTCAGTCTTATTTTACTTTATTACAGAGACAGAGACAGATGTAGGATAAAGCTATAGCCCTGTACACACATGGACCCACTGTTCCTTTTGCTGCAGACTGTCTGGCTCCCTGTTCATGATCTCACCCCTTCTCAATGTATTTTGACGCTCGGGTAGAAGCCCCCGCCATGTTTATAATGTTTTAGTTTATAATGTTTAGAATGTTTTCAGTTTTAGGAAGTTTTCCAACTTTTGCCAAGAGGGAACTTTAGATATTGCTCCCTAGATTATGTTCACCCAGTTTCATGCAGATCGCTCAAACTTCCTAGGAAGAGATCCATTTGAAGTGTTTTTCAAACAATTCAAAATGGCGGAAAATCTATATAAGCGGAAGTTATGGGTTCTTGAGGCAAATGTGTTCCTCATGAGGAGAGGCATCTCTGTGCAAAGTTTCATGTCTCTACGACATACGGGGCATGAGATATGCCCATTCAAAGTTTGACATTTCAATGGGTTGCTATAGCGCCCCCCTTTGGCCAATTGATGTAATATTGCTTCATTGGCATCCTCCCATGACCCTCTACCACTGTGCCAAATTTCACATGGATTGACCAAGTCAGTGAGGAGACATGGAACACACACACACACACACACACACACACACACACACACACACAGAGTTTTCGTCTTTACATAGTAAGATTAGCTGCGTAGCTGCAATTTGAGGGAACCTGCGAGACAGTGGAGCACAAATGCTCCGGAGAGGAAGCCGAGTTAGTGACATGCAGTGATAGCAAATGAAGAAGAACCAACAGGTGTGGTGTGTCACATGACTGGTTCAGGCACTCTGGGTATTTAAGATGGCCACTTTCTGTCATGTATCAGAAGTCTAAGGAGGAGCTGTGGGCTCTAAACGACACTCTGCAGTAAAGTCCTTCTAAATGGGAGCTGCTTGGTGTGCAGATTTATTTGTTTTCTACTGTAGCTTACAGGGCTGCCCTCTGATAGTCGACCAAACCTTAGTCGACCAGAAAGGTCATTGATCTGCAAGTTTTCATTGGTTGCTTAGTCGCAGGATAAAACCAAAAAACAAACATGAAACTCAAACCTATATGACTGGAGCATGTGTGACTTTACTTTGAAAGGACAGACACAGGAAGTGTCCACGCTCAGCAGTCAGACAGGAGTCAGGTTAATTTCCAGGGCTGGTACCTGCGGTTATTCCTGAGTAGCTTCAGACTCTCAGTCTGAACGTCTGTGGGTTAGAGAACAACAAGCTCTCAAACAATGTCAAACTGTTGCCTTAGGTTGCAGTGGGTTAGGGTCAGCTACTCTGTCAAGACAGAGGCAACTATTTCCCCACAAGAAAAATAAAGTCACAGTCAACAGAAAAAAAAAAAAAAAAAAAACAGGTCAGACTACAGTTTGGTCAAATTTTGCCCTCAGGCGATGCTCTCAGAGAAGATTTAGGAAACAGTGCAGGTCAAGGTCATTTTAATGATCGAGAACAGTTTGTCCCATGTTCCTGATGTTCTTTGTATAATTTGTGATATTTCAGTAATAAACCAAAGTTGTACCTGATGTAAATCATCTAATCAGTGTCCTATAAACAACATGAAAGCCAATGTTTTTTAATTCTTTAACATTTAAACAGATACAGCATTGGCAGCATTTTAAACTCTCTCTCACTCCTCTATAATATGACAGGTTTTACTGCTGAAGGTGGAAATCAGCAGCTTCTCAGAGTGGGAGGGAAGAAAAAAAGAGTAAAGTAAACCCAAGTGAAGAACAAACATGCTCCACAAAATGGAGGGCAGAAAATGTCAAGCTGGTTAGTGATGCTGCTTTCCCTCTGCAAGTATAAAAGTGGAGTCTGCAAAAACACATAAAATCCCTGCACACAGTTGAGCCTGCAGTTTGGTCACACCGCCGTCTGGCTGAAAACAGATGATGCCCCCGACTGTGTGCATAGATTAATAAAAGACGTGCTAATTTAATCTCTTTTTAAACAACTTGTTTCATTCAGTTTGTTTTTTAAAATGGCTAATTAAAAGAAAATGGGCATTTATTTACTTTCTATAATCAAATCTAAACCCATCACACCAACAGCTCTGGTATTAGACACTTTTATAGGCAACAGACTGAGTTCCACAAGGGAGGGATTAAACTCGTTCCCATTTTCAGAGCCAGGGATCTGGACTGGGTGGATTTTGCAGTGATGGCATTCACAGAAATGAGCTTTGTGCACATTTTAAGATGCAAACCTGACCACTGGAGAGACAGAGCAAACTTCAATAGGCTAGAAAAAGACAAAATTAATAACTTTACTAAACACAGGGAAGGATGTCAGACCTACACATCTGTATGTTTGTCTCAGCAGGAAACGGTTGATTAATTAACAGGTAATTGATTGTTTTCTCCCGCATTAAAGAGACACTCGCCTCAAATTTTTCAGAATCATATTTTAGTTTACTGTTCAACTGTAAATCGAGATTGTTTGTTACCAGCCGATCACTATCTTGTTTCCTTTGTCAAAACAGCCAAGCTTGCATCATGGCTACATCCCAATACCTTTGCTCACATCCACGTTCCCCTGTGAAACTCCACTTTTGTTGTATCAGATCAGTCTGATCAGCTGAAGCTTCCGATCAACAACTGATATTCAATAAGAGGACATGTTGGTTGGTCAAAGACTTTCTTGAAGGTTGCTCTCATGTGGCCTCGCTCATCGCTCCTCAGAGATCCCTCCTCTCTTCTCTTCGACTCCTCTGAGCGTAGCTATTTAAGGAATTGGGACATTCTTCGAGATGGTGGGTCTTAATCGATTTCTGGGTCAAGGTAGTGAGGATAGAGGAGTTGAGGAGGGATATTGGGATGAACCCTATGCCACCCACCAGCGGAAGCGTTTATTGGTCAGGCACGGCGCAGTGTATTCTGGTAGTCGTAGATTTTTTACCTCTCGAGCACAATGCATTGGCTGATCCTCACCTCTTCAAAGAACTGTTTGAGAATTAAGACTCAGGTTTAAGGGTCTGGTTAGAATTAGGTTAGGTTGGGGTTAAAACGCAACACTCTGAAAATAGCGCTCCGAGGGGCACAGGCTCGGGGACTGGAAATATGGGAATACTTATAAATGTCCTTTTATGAGTCCTGATGGGTGTTGGAAGAGCCCCATGAACATTACAATAATTTAAGATTTTGGATCAGTTCTGAGGCTACAGGGCCACTGCCTATGTGGGGCAACGGGAACTTTATTTATTAGAAGAAGTGGTTAAAAGGAGTTCTTTCTGCAGGAGCAGATCCCTAGAAAGGTTAAGGTTCAGGTTAGAATTAGGTAAGGGTTGGGGTTTGGTATTTTCAGTAAAACTTCAATTTAAAGCTTCGTCCCAATTAAAAGTCCAGTCCCTTTTAGTCCTAGCCTGGTGTAGCTACACATTTTGACAAAAAAAAAAGGCCTGTCTTGATGCGACGCCTGATCTGGTTGCCAAGCAGGTCATTTTTATTGAAGTTCTTTAGATGTATACAACAGGTTGTTGGCTACCCACCTGTTTAGATTCCGCATATGAATATAACTGTTTAAACGTTTGTCAGTATGGAGCTGCTACACATTGTTAGCTCAGTTAGATTTTCCACAATTTAGTTTAGTTTAGTTTATTTGTTTGTTCCTCACATGAAAGTGGACAACAGAATTTGCACATGCACTCTACATTTTCAAATCAACACCTCCATGATTGGAAAGGAGCAGCGAGAAGAAAAAAGATTCTTATATGTGCCTGCCCCCTACTTGAACAATTAATAATAAAAGAAAAGATGGTCTGCCATCACATACAGTTGATTTTCAATAGCCAACACCAACAACACTTTGATAATAACAACAAAACAATTAATCAAAACAAATACAAAGGAATAAATTAAATAAATAAATAAATAAATATACCATACAAGTAAACCTTTACCAACTCAAATCAATTGATCATTAACATCCAGTTTCAAGTGCATATTGACATTTTTTTTTTGCATTTGTACATTTTTTTTAAATTGATGAGTATCTGTACAACCTTTCAAATCCTGCAGTTGGGAATTCCATATTTTTACACCAACAACCGAAATACACATTTGCTTTAAAGTAGTCCGAGCAACTTGGTGTTTAAAATCAAATCTTCTTCTATGACTTTAATCTTCTGAAGTGAACGCAAAGAGCTTTTGTAGGTTTATCGTAAAACTCTGTTTTTGGCTTTGAACATAATTAGTAATGTCTGGAGTTCTATTATCTCTGTAAGCTTCAATAACCCTGATTTAATAAATAAACTATTGGTATGTTCTCTAAATTTAACTTTGTGGATTTGTTCTGATTGCTCTTTTCTGCAATATGAACAAAGGTTTTATATTACTCATATATGTATCACCCCACACTTCTGCACAATAACTCAGATAAGGCAGTATAAGTGAACAGTACAACATTCTCATTGTTTTGCAGTCTAAAACATCCTTGACTTTGTTCAAAATAAAAATATTCTTTGACAGTTTTTTTTAACATATGATACATGGGATTTCCATGTCATATTTTCATCCACTGTGATTCCCAAAAACTTAAACTCTGATACCTTCTCAATATTAAGTCCATCAATGGACAATGAAATTTCGTCTTTACTTCTTTTAGCAAAAACCATGAACTTCGTTTTTATCACATTTAATGATAACTTATTTACATCAAACCAAATTTTAAGTTTCACCATTTCACTTTCAATGCTTTCAGATAATGTTTTTAAATTATCTCCTGAACAAAAGAAATTAGTGTCATCTGCAAACAAAATGAACTGTAGCAACTTAGAAACTTCACAAATGTCATTGATATACAAAATAAAAAGTTTCGGCCCCAAAACTGAACCTTGTGGGACCCCACATTCAATTTTCAAACATTCAGATGCATTACCAGCAAAATACACAAATTGTTTTCTTTTATATAAATAGCTAGTTAACCAATTAAGAACGATTCCTCTCACACCATAAGTGTTCAACTTAGTAATTAAAATGGAATGATCTATTGTATCAAATGCCTTCTTTAGGTCAATGAATACCCCTATTGTATATTTCCTTCTGTCAATTGCTGTTGTTCTTCTATTATTTCCATTATTGCCAAAGCAGTAGAGCGATTTGTCCGAAAACCATATTGACTCTCACTTAATATTTTATTTTTTTCAATGAAATTATCTAGTTTTTGAACAAATAACTTTTCAAGCACTTTTGAAAATTGGGGAAGTAATGATACCGGTCTATAATTATTAAAGCTGTGTTTATCTCCTGCCTTGAAAAGTGGAATGACCTTTGCTGTTTTCATCCTATCTTTCATTTAAAACAGGAAAAACACCTGTTTAAAATGAAAGATTATAAACATAACATAACGGTTTTAAAATACAGTCAATGGTCATTTTTACTACTTTCATATCTATTCCATCACTATCAGTTGATGTCTTATTTTTTGTTTTAGCTACCACAGAAATAATTTGACTTTCACTAACCTCACCAAGAAACATTGACTGCATCACTTTATTTTCCCTTTTCCAGCCACTTTCTGTTTGACCATGATTTTTTGTAATGTCATTTGCCAATTTAGGCCCAACATTTACAAAAAAATAATTAAATTCATTAGCAACTTCATTCATGTTTTTAATCACCTTATTATCCTTAATGAAAGGATTGGGTAGATCTGTAGTTCTAAATTTATTACTTATTACACTGTTCAGAATATTCCATGTACCCTTAATATTGTTTTTATTTTCTTGTAGAATTGTATTGTAATGTTTCTTCTTTGCTTGTCTCAATATATTGGTTAATTTATTTTTGTACACTTTGTATTTTTTTTTCAGCAGTCTCTGTTCTAGCTTTTATGAAGTCTCTATAGAGTTTGTTTTTCTTTTTACATGCATTTTGTAGGCTCTTTGTAATCCAAGGTTTTTTCTCATAATACATTTTATGCTTACATAAAACTATTGGACAGTGTTTATCATAAAGAGCTAAATAACAGTTTAAAAAGGAATCATATGCAGCATTTACTACATCTGTGTAAAGCCCATTCCACTCCTGTTTTAAGAGATCATCTCTAAAGGCATTTATCCGGTCATTTGTTCTTAACCTTTTATATCTGCGGCACTTCTCTGTATTTTCTCGCTGTAGTTCATAATTAAATGTTGCAAACACAGGTAGATGGTCACTTATGTCATTTATCACTAGGCCACAATTAATGTTACTCTCAAGAACATTTGTAAAAATATTATCAATTAATGTTGCACTGAACAAGGTTACTCTGCTGGGCTTTGTGATCAGTGGGTATAGCCCTCTACTGTATAATGTGTCCATATGTGTAGATGCCTTTAAAAGATCGATGTTAAAATCACCACAGAGTATCAGTGATTTATTGACATTTAAATTTTTCATTAATTCATCTAAACTATCATTAAGGGTTTCTATATTTGATCCTTGTTTCCTGTAAACACATGCAACAACCATATTTCTCCTTTCTATTTCCACAGCGATACGTTCCATTAAATCATCAATTACAGTTGTTAAACCTTCCACTGGTCTACAATTTAAGTTACTGTCAATATAAAGAGCCACACCCCCTCCACTCCGATTAGTTCTATTGGTGACATATAAATCATAACCATTAATATGCAAATCAATATCCTTCTCTTCATTTATCCATGTCTCAGATAGAGCAATCAACTTAAATTTACTTTTAAATGTGTCCAAAAATTCGTTGATTTTTGTGAAATTTTTAGGTAAGCTTCTACAGTTGAAATGAATTAATGAAAAGGTCTTATCAAGATCAACACTGAGATGTTCATCAGTATAATAACTACAAGAGTCACTGATATGATTGAAAACATGATTCTCTGGATCCACATTATTTTCAAAATCATAGATTCTGTGTTCTGTGTATTCAGATCTTAAAAAAACCTGACTCTTAAGTGTATCAGTCATTAAACAGAAATAATTTATATCCTGTCATTTTTCTTGAGAATAAAATTCTTACTCCACAACACAGATTTTTTTAAAAGAAATATCAGCAGAAGAAAAGAAAAAACAAAGGAAAAAAATGTTCATTATTACTTGTATTGATCCAGGTCTTTCAAATTTCTCACCACAACCACTTTAGCTTGCTCTGGGGGTCCATTTAACCGAATGTACACCTTTCCATTCCTTGTCCAGGTTGCTTGTATCTTGCTTTGTTTTCTGAGGATACGGCCATTCCTTGCTATTTCAGCATTTTTCTTTGTCAGATGCTCATTTACATACACTCCAGTGCCTTTAAGTTTTTTGGCTTGCTTCAACACTTCCACCTTATGCTTCCTATTTACAAACTTGACCACAATTGTGGGACTGGTTTTGTTGTCCTTGCGTGGAAGAGTGTGGCAGGCTGAGATTTGGTGACTCTCCAGATGAATGTTTTTACTAGGCAGAAATTGAACAACTTGTCTCTCCAGGGTGTGCAGCTCCTCAGATGATGCATCCTCACCTTGTTGGCATACAGCTGGGCTAGCAACCCTGGCATAGCTTTGGTGTTTAGTCTCCAGTCCAGTGATTATAAGGTCGTCAGCTCGGGAGTACTGCTCCAAGTCGTCGATCCTTTGTTCCAGGAACTCAGTCCTCTGGTCCCTTTGCTTGATGATTATTTTCAGTCCACGGATCTCCTCCATCAGGCCCGTGAGGGTTTTTTGTTGCTTCAAAACTGTGCTGATTTCCTCAGACATAAAGCTGATTTCCTCAGACATAAAGTTGAGAGAGACTTTAATCTCTGCCATTTCCTCTGCCAGCTTTTTGGTGTTAGTTGACATCTTGTTTTGAGTGTATCACAAAAATAAGATGTGTACTCTGGGTAGGCCCAGCCCTGCTCTGTTGTCAACCACCAGTTGCTCCCAGGACCAAGTCCTTTCATTCAGAACACTGTTTTTCAAAAATGTCCAAAAATATAGATAGAAATCAATACTATTCTCACAGCAATGATTTGATTTAGGAAGGATGACACCTTGTTTTAGCAGTTTTTGATGGATTTTCAGAAGGCCTCTGAGCAGTGAAAAACAGCGGCAGCCATCTTGATCCCTCAACAGGTGTAAAAGGAGAAGGAGCAGAATCCAATCACTGAGTTCATTTTACTGAAACAATGAGCACCACAGGACAATTCAATCAGATTTATCTGGCCTGGTAAGAGTAAAAAGAAACCCTATGACTCCCTGTGTTACCTCTGAAGCAGTCAGCAGTCAGAGAGTCCAGTTATGTGTCCATTCCTCAATTACCCTGCAGGTTATTCATATTCCTTTAGTCTGTAAGAGTCCTCAGATCAAAAGAATCAAAATGGTTTTTCATAAAAAATTGAGCCAATTTGTGAGTAATGTTTTAACAGGAAAAAAAGGTGGTGGTGTGTCGACATGCCGGGTGCTGTAATCCTTGAGTGCTGTGAAACAAGAATCGTAACTCTTTCCAATTTTTACAAAAGTAATATTCATACAGGTTTGAATAAACAGTTTGAATGTATTTCCTAATCTTTGCTGAGCAACAATTTTGTGTGAAAGAAATTTAAGGCCTGTCCTATACAGACACCAGTCAGTTCAGTGATTTAAGCAAATAATAGCCCGGGCTATTCATTGAAATTTCACGGTAGGCAGGGTAAAGGGCCATTATGTCACACAGACAAAAAAAAAACAAGAATGTGTGTGTTTGTGTGTGAAGAAGAGAGAAATACCACAGCAAACTACAGTACTACTAATTCTAACTTCCTCATCACTGTGACAGTACCTGTTGTAGAGGAGACCATGTATTAGTGATTGTCGGTCTGGTCAGCGCTTCCTTATTCTCAGTTTCCCTCAGAGGCACCGCACAGAGAACGCTCCCCTTTAGGTAACAAATGACATCATGCTGAAGTCCAATGGTAGCAAAAACTTTATCTCAGTTGATGTGGATATAACCACTGCCTTTGATATAGTAGACCATAATATTTCATCAGATGATCTGAAGAAGTGGGTTGAAATATTTGCTCCTTTGACCTGTGGAGTTCCTCAGGGATCAGTCCTGGGGTCTGTTTTATTCTCCCTATACACGTTTCCGTTAGGGCAGTTATCTGTCAGTTTGGGTGTGTCTTGATTTTGCCATGCTGATGATGTCCAACTCTACAAATCTGTCAGACCTGGTGAACTTTCAATTCCATTTTATGTAATTGTCTTAAACAGAGTAGTGCCTGGGTGTCTCTTAGTTTCCTGCAGTTAAATCAAAACAAAGCTGAAGTTCTGGTATTTGTACTCACCTTTTCAGACCTGCTTATAAAGTCTGATTAATGTTGTGTGTTATTTATTTTTAGTGTGTTTTATGATCATTTTAACTTATGTAAAGTGTCTCTGAGGACCCTGAAAAGCACTCAGTAAATTAAATGTATAATTAATTATTAAAAAAGACCTTTGAATTATTACAGCAGCACTTAGTTGTTCTCTCAGGGCTGCTGGTTAAGTATATTAAATATAAATATCATCTCGAAACAGATTTATTCTCAAAGGCATTGTTTTGATGCGTCCTTGTTCCCCAACAGTTTTTTCCTGTGTTTTACTTAATATTTTTACTCAGAGAGCAAACAGTCTGTGACAGAGGCTGCTCCTTATAACAAACAAGGTAGGCGTGGATTATAACACTTCAGTAAAATTACAGTAAATATGGCTTCATGTCAAAGAGTCAGGATTCAATCATTTGGTGATTTACACATTTTTATTTTTTGTGTGAACCGTAGTTTTCTTGTCTCTGCAGTGGTGAGAGCCGCGGCTGGAGGCATTATGCTTTTGGTTTGTCCGTCCATCCGTACGTACCTGTGTCTCCCATTTTCGTGAGGGTGATATCCCAGGCACGCCATCAGGGAGTTTCTTAAAATTCAGCACAAACTTTCACTTGGAACTGATGAGAATTTGGTGGTCATGGGTCATAGGTCAAGGTCACTATGACCTTGTCTGTCTCATTTTTATGAAGTCAGTATTTCAACAACACCTTAAAGGGATTGTTTTAAATTAGCACAAATGTTCACTCGGACTCTGCAATTTACTGACAGGAAGTTCATATTTAAAGGTCAAAGTTACTGTGATCTTGCATCCCTGCCATTCTTTTAACCACAATGCTCAATTATTAATTATTAAAAATTTCTTCAAATTTGACATAAATGTCCACTTGGACTCAGAAATAACCTGATTAGAATTTGGTGTTTAAAGGTCAAGGTCACTGTGACATTATTTCAAATGTAGTATCTTAAGAATGCCTTGAAGGAATTCTTTCAAATTTGACAAATCTTAACTTCAGGTAGATGAAACAATGAACTGACTAGATTTTGGTGGTCAAAGGTCACTGCGACCTTGCATCTATCTTATTCTCTGCCCTTTCTCACAAAAACACTGAGGGAATTTCTTAAAATTTGGCACGAACATCCGCTTGAACTTAACGATGAACTGATTAGATTTTGGTGGTCAAAGGTCAAGGTAACTGTGACCTCATGTCAGTCTTTTTCTTGTCATTGCGACATCTCAAGGACCACAGGGTGGACTGGTGGGCAGAGACATACAACTTTGTGGCAGTAATTCTAGTTTAACCAATTCTGTTAATACGATGTCATCATACAAGAAAACATTTCAGCCTGATACGATTTTGTTTGCAGCATCTCACCCCTCCTCATGACTTTATGGCCGCATATTCTTAATTCACAGAAGGAGCTAAAAGGGAAATAGTGCAGGAATTTCAGACTAAGTGTATTACAAACCAACCCACTGCTTTGGCTGCTCAGCCTGGCAGATGCCAGAGGCATAACGATTGCCATTTGGTTGATATGTTTGTCCAAAGCGCCTTTCAGTGCCATGTGTGCATACATTTGTAGCATGTATGGCCCCACTGGGAGACGAAGTCCAAACTCTGGCAGAGTCAGTGACATGCTCCATCTATTCAGCTCTACAGGACCAAGAAAACTTTCCTACTTCTGCCATCCTCATTGGCCAAGAGCTCAATTGTTTTTGCCAGCATTGCACAACAAATACCATCTACGTCCACCCAACCAAAACCACATCCCTCTGTGGAAAAGAGGAGCATATGTCAAACTGGTTTGTGACTATATTCTTGATATTTCAAGTAGACTGCATTCTGCAAAGACAACAAGGTATTTTCAGGTCTCTGGGGCTGCAGTGGAATTTTCTTAGCTGAAATTACTGTATCACAAGATTGAATTATCTGACGAGGCAGAACCACATCAGAGAATTATCACTGCCTGCTTTTATGAGATTAACATGTTTCAAAGGGTAAAATTCAAGTGTTTCAGGTTAAGTCTTTCAAATAACGTCCACAGAAATCTTTGAATAATAGCCTGACTGGATGTCTGGCGCCCTATTGCACGCCTTATTACATGACAAAGTGCATTTGTGTGTGTGTGAGAGAGGACAGTGTGAGAGATGAAAGGAACTTTGAGAGAAAGAGAGAAGGAGACAGCCATCCACAGCAGTTAAAATGAGATCTCACATTATGCCTCGTCTTCAGGCGCAAAATTGGAGTTGTCCTCATTTTCCTCACAAAAACAGGGTACAAGGCTGTCCTCGACAAAACAATATCACGCTACTTTCTTTTCAGTTTCACATTCCCTCTGATCAAGACCACTTCTGAACCGCCAAACTCCTGGAGTTCAGCGTGAGGAGCGGCAGTAATCACCGTCAGGTTGTGTCGCTTTTTCATCAGTGGGACAAATAAGACTATTGTCTGGTTTTAATGAGATGTCCCTCATTCTGTTGTTGTGGGCTGATGTACCACTTAATGGCCAATCAACGAGTTGCCGGGCAACAGTGTGCGTAAATGGAGTTTTTAAAAAGCCTGGTGTTGAGTGGACTTGGTGATTAGACTGATGTCATTAAGAGGCTTGTAGAAATCTCAGGATGACCTGATTGTCTTAAGTGGGACGTGTCTATTTGTGTTTCCGCAAACCTGTCTCACTGTCCCACTGTGTGTAAGACCAACTTTGTCTGTTCATTACATGTCAAGCCAAGGGCGCCATTCGCACTGAAGGAAAAAGAGACAAGGACACTGTTCACACAGGGGGACAGAGAGACAATGACATAATTTACACAGAGGGATAGAAACAAGGTAACCATTCACAGACAGAGAGTGACATGGACACCATTCACACAGAGGGATAGAGACATGGACACCATTCACACAGACAGACAAATTACTCCAACATGTCTGTCAGCCCCTCCTTCAGCCTCTCTCAGCCTGTTTGTCTGTCTACAGTCCTGTGGCGCTCACAGTGCAGATGGATTTGCCCTAATTGAAATGTAAATGCGGTGACATTTACCACAGTATTGTTTTTATTCAAGTGCTGGCAGCTAATGACTCCACACATCAAACGCTGCGCTGCGTTTCCTACATCAGATTCTCCTCTCAGTTAAATGGAAATTTAAGCAGGGCATCAAATGAGGCATCATAAATATAATATTGCCTAATATCAACTTGTAGATTAACGTCAGAGACATTTGTCTGCCTTTTCTCAATGAGTTGAGAATCAACGTGGGCATCACATTAACACATGAATACATTCACACCTATGCATACACACTGACAGTTAAACAGATGACTTGCACTGATAATGACGTCCACACACACAAAGATGCACACATACACATCACTGCATTGTTGTGTTATGTTCCCTTATGACACTTTTTAATGACACACTTTCCACACAACTGTCTGAAAAAAGTTGTGGAGTAGTTTCTGCACCAGTAGCAGAGGTTTGATAATACTGGAGCTAATAAGCTCTGATGGCTTCCTTCATTTTGGATTCTTAGGCTCTCTGTTCGCTCAAGGTCAGCTCTGTACAACAGTCTGTCTGTTAACAGTGTCCAAGTTGTGTCAAAGGTTGAACATGCTGCAAAAAATTAGCACGGGTTTACTTCCTTCCTACAGGTTCAATGATTTCAGCTTTTCTTTGGCGGCTTTTTTCAGCAGCTACTGTTTGTGCCACCAAGACTTCATATTTGGGTGTGGTCATAGATTGTATAAAATGATAGACAAAAGCCACTGTGATGTCACCCATGGGTTCAGGGACTCCCATTTTAAAGCCTCGTATTTGGTATTTTGGCTGTCGCCATCTTGGATTTTTGGAGCCAGAATTGACAATATTTCTACAAGGAAGCGGAGCCACTGCTAGCTGCTAGCTTGACTAGCACAGTGCATTTACAGCTATGGTTACTGTCATCATGCTAATGCTAATTTTCCACTGGTAAACTTGCTTGAAACCATGGAAACCTGGTACTTACTGGAAAAAAGTGAGTATCCAACTCCTCAGAGGGTCTAAGAGGACAACCCAACATGTTCTCATCCCAAGTCGTCACATATCGCCACTTTGTCAGTGAACTTTCACGTCCACATATTATATAATAGGTATCCTCCTGCATCTACTGCTGACAATCTTGGACGCCACAACCAACGCCACAACATCAGCAAAAGCACATGGTTAGGTTCAGAAAAAACATCAGGGTTTGACATTCGACATCAACACATCTGAAGATACGTGGTTTTCACTGGACAGGAAGAAGATGAAAAATTGTCATCTGTAAAGGAACTTAAGCTGTCAGAGGTAAATATTGTACTTCTTACTGCGCTGCATTTGTCTGAGATGTGGAGGAGCAGAAGGATAAAGGAGCATAGACTGAAATACACAAGTAAGATATCTCAAATTTGTGCTGGAGTACAGGACTTGAGCAAATGCACTTAGTGTACTTAATGAACCTGCTTTTTATCATCCCCCCTGCACGTGTGTGCACTCTCCGTGTCACCTTTTCCACGCCTGATGAGTTTGCACCCCTGAACTTAATGATATCATTAAAACACAGTGGAAGCAGCAGCTGCCACATTTGTTTCCTTCCTCGTTGGCAGACACATTGATGACACCTATGTAGTTTGTATTTGATTGATGGAAGTTGTAAAAATACTGTACAACCCTAATCTGATTTACAATATAATAACTGACATCTGACTGAACTCTGACTCTCAGCAATCCATTTATGTTATCAACTTTGACTAAACACAGACATACAAGTTTTATGTATGCAATAGTACATATCCAGCAAGCATTTTGTGGTTTAAAAAAATGTCTAATAGCCGTCTACATGAAGACCTGACGTCTAGGCTAAATCACAGTTGAATTTGGGTTGTCAGTGAAAATTTGGTAGACATCTAACCATAACCAAAGTGTAGACGTCATCAATTATATGGCTCTGTAGAGACCATGTCCAAAAAATAGAGATAAACATATTTTAATTACTGTTGACTCTCCATACGTGATTGAATATCATACCGCACGCCATCTGCAATGGCGAAAATTACATTTAATCAATTTCAAAATTAAATCAGCTAGATTTGGGTTACATGTAGCTAGACTAAATCGGAGCTAAATATAGCCAATACGTTTAAATCACGACTATTGCTTGCTGGGATACAACTTAAGTAATCAAGCTTTCTTGCAAAGCTAAGCAGTCACAAATGTAACACTTGTAATAAATCAGACGCTGGTCACACTTGTGCTTCGGCGTTCTTCATTCCCAGTTCAGACCAGTGATTGGCGAGGAGATGAAACCGTTTCAGACCGTTGCAGAGAAAAGTGTCAGTGGTGTGAACTGGCCGGTCTGAGCTGGACTCAAGCCGGCTGATGGTGTCACCTGACACTCAGCTGGTCACATGGCCGGTGGCTGGTTTTAAAGCACGTCACCTGTTTCAACAGCCAATCAGCTTGTAGTGAAGTCAGCTGGTCAAGTCAAAATGACCACAGACGGTGTGTTGGCTTGCTGCAGCAGGTGCTCCGTCCCCACAGAGCCCTCTGTTTCTGTCCTCACGGTGTGCCGGTGTCAGACGGTGGGTCGCTGCTGCTGCTGGCTGTATGTGCTTAAGCCCCGCCCACACACACATTCTCACTGACTGATGAATTGGCGCTGGTTATTTATATTATTGTGGCATATTGATTATGAATACAGTCCATCTGATGCTGGTTTTGTTTCATCACTGGAGCCAGTATCTCACTATCACTAGGTTTGGGGTTAAACACAGCAAAGGGTTGCCAAGAAAAGACTCAAGACCAAGACCCCCCCATCACTTTAGAAAGTTTCATACACTATGTATGTAGTTTGCTGTGTATTGAGCTCACTTTGGAAACATTTTCTGTGTGCCTGGGTTGTGAAAGGCGTGTGATCTAAAAGGTGAGCTAAAAGCTTTAATAGTGTTTTATGAACCATGCTTGATGAATTAGCGGAAACCATTTAACTTCTCTCAAACATGATTCTGTTTAATATTTTAGGGGACTACGTGACAGCTTGTCATTTGATGGTTGCACTTTGGCTGTTGCCCTCTCATTAAAAACATGCAGGTGTTTCTGCAGGTTTAAGCACGTTTACACCACACTGTACAGATCATGGACGTTCCTCTGCTGGTGATTGTTTTCTGTTCATGTTTCCTCTGTCACTGATGTGTTTGCCTGATAACGCAGCTCAGCGATTAATTTCTGTTGTTTCTTAATGTGTCAGTGTGAAGCTCTGGATTTCAAAGCTTGAGGCTTCTATTATGTGGCTAATTTGAATAATAGGTTGTAGAAACAGCCAATGTTTAATCACCCGTATACGTCTAAATGGAAATCTTTGGTGCTTACATAATATAAATACAGATAATGGTACAGAGCTGAGGGCGACCTGAGCTCGACCACAGAGGCAGCAACGACAATTTATTATCAAAGGCTGAGACACTGACATGTGACCAGTCCTCCTACGATGCACCCACACAGGCGATTTCACTTATTAGTTTCACTTATTAACTAAATTTCTATTTAGACTTCCTCTCAGGTGGAGGCGAGTACAGACAAAGCCTTTGTGACATCTTTATCGCTCCTCTCTCAGTGTCGTTGCAACATCCATTGTCATCGGCTTATCCAGGGCCGGCTCTCGGGGGCAGCATGCCAAGCAAAGCACCCCAGACGTCCCTCTCCCTGGCGACACTTCCCAGCTCCTCCTGGAGGATCCCCAGGTGTTCTTAGATCAGATGAGATATATAATCCCTCCAGCGTGTTCTGGGTCCAGTGGGACATGCCCACAACACGGAAGGCGCGTAGGAGGATCCTGATCAGATGCCTGAACCACCTCAACTAATCCCTTTCGACACAAAGGAGCAGCAGCTCTACTCCGAGCTCCCTCTGGATGTTCAAGCTCCTCCCCCTATCTCGAAGGCTGAGCCCAGATACCCCACGGAGGAAACTCATTTTGGCTGCTTGTATCCATAATGTCATTATTTCAGTCACTACCCAGAGCTCATGACCATAGGTGAGGGTTTGGACATAGATGGACCAGTAAATCTAAATCTTCGCCTCTTCACCACGACGGACTGGTGCAACGCCCTCATCACTGTAGAACCTGCACCAAACCACTGATCCATCTCACACTCCATTCTACCCTCACTCATGAACAAGTCCCTGAGATACTTGAACTCCCTCAATTGAGGCAGTAACTCTTTCCCAACCCAGAGTGATCAATCCACCAATTTCTGATGGAAAACCATGGCCTCAGACTTGAAGGACTCTCATCTTGACCGCTTCACACTCGGCTGCAAACCACCACACTGCACGCTGGAGGTCACAGCGTGATGAAGCCAACAGAACCACATCATCTGCAAAAAGCAGAGACACAATCCTGAGTTCCCCCAACCGGATCCCTTCAACCCGGAATCTACGCTCCCAAAACCAATACCTTCTCCAGCTCCTCAGAACTAAGCTCTGCACTGTGGGAGAGCGTGCCTTTTGTTCTGCTGCTGTTGTTGTTCACAAACTAAAGAAATGAGAGATCATGTTTATTTAGTTTTTACTGAAGATCTGAAGCAAACTGTAAAACGTTTGTTGCAATTCTATCTTTTTGAATTAATACTTTCTTTCTTTTTTTTTTTTTTTACGAATTTGTTATATCGTCAAGAATATTGTAATTGCAAAAATACCCTGAAATTAAGTGGTGTTTAATATCAGACACGTGTCAGTTGTCTGTATGATAAGATAAAAGCATCTCTGAGTAAAAAATGTCCCAGTTGTGCAGACTCTCTCCTTTAAATGTAACGGATCGGTGGTTTGCAGAACAGGTGATTGGGTTGTGGAACTAAACCCTATACAGTGACATCAGTTTAAACACCTATAGTTAAAAATAGTAGTTATTTCTCTTTCTTATATTGAAAGGTCCCATGAGGGAGGTGAGATCAGCTCGAGACAACTTGTTATCACATATTGTTATCTCATGAAAGTTTCCATTCACTGCAGTTCCACATGAAGCAGCTGTCACGCTGTCTTAAAATGTCAAAAATCCGCTCATATGTAACTCAGCCCAGTTGGACGAAAGAACCTGACTCGCTCTGGAAAGGACGTCAGTGCTCACCGGTTACTGACGGACTTCTCAAGTAGAGGCAAAGATAAAGAGGCATCACATGGGAAACGGTGATGCAACAGGCTGGAAATGAAGAAGACAAAGAATCGCTCTCGTCTATCTGCAGCAGTCTGTCAGCTGGAAAATGAAAGGCTCTCTGAAGACTCGCCGTGCCATTAAAGTTGACTTAACATTGACTTTTAGAGAAGAGAAGGCCAATTTAGACTTAAAAGTGTAGTCGCGTCACAAAACGCCAAAAGCAATTAAAATCTTGATTCTCCACTTTTTAGCTTCACTGGGGAACTTTGCAGAGATAACACTGCGAACAGAAAGATCCGGAAGTGACAGTTAAACAGCCCTCCTGCAGAATGCAGCTCTTCTTACCTCACACTGGAAACATCGCTGTGTTTCTCATGTTTCTCATTCACAAAGGGCTTTGAACTGCTTTCTGTTGGCGACCTGTGGCTGCTGAGACATGTCGTTCATACCCATCATTACAAAGTCCTGCATTATCGTATATATTTCAGCATGATGTGTTTCCTATAAATGAGCGTGTTGTGACTCATTCTGCACTGGAGCTCTGATCAGGCCCAAACAATCAGGCCTGGCACGACAGGAACCTGCACAGTTTCTGTCCACGCCCAAGCAGCCCGTTCTCATTTTGAAGTCATCAAATCAAAATCAAAACTTTGTTAGTCATTTCGGCATCAGATTTACCACCAGTTGGTCGAACAGCACCTGTCACGACAGTATGATAGCAAACAGTTGCCGTCAGTTCATATTGCAGATGGACTGAACCTGTTGCAGCGGTATGATTGGCAACAGGACAGCGTCACTTTGAAATGCTGCCACTTCCCCCTACCAAAGGAAAGGTCATCAGCGCTCAGCGCACTGAGAAACTTGAGACGAGAGCGTGTTGACCCAATCTGAGCTGTACCCAGAGTAGCAGTTTTAGGCCTGAGCCCGTTTTTAAAAAAACTGAATTCCTACTGTTAATAAATTATTAATATTGTATTCTATATATTATAATATATATTTTTTCATATCA
Organism: Epinephelus fuscoguttatus; assembly: GCF_011397635.1. NCBI lineage: Eukaryota > Metazoa > Chordata > Actinopteri > Perciformes > Serranidae > Epinephelus > Epinephelus fuscoguttatus. The sequence continues at coordinate 2,610,965 of NC_064752.1, read as the reverse complement.
AAAAAAATCATTACAAGATAAGGGCTGACGTGTTGATGGTGATGCAGATAGGAGAGGCAGAAGCAGCAACTCTAACTCTAATTGCCAGAAAAAATGTTGCCACTATATGTTTCTACTAACTACGACTATGTTACATTTGTAATTATTATTATATAATGGATACCATACACTGCGTCACTTTAAAAACATTGATATGTATGAAACGTACAAATGAAACATGTCTATGTTTTGCAGAAACGTACAACGCTTACATTCTGCAACACATTCTGGCGACTGGACCGAGACATTTGGAGAAACAAGGACTTGTGCAAAGCAACTTCCATCAGGGTGAGCTTCGAGAGCCTCCTGCAGGTTTCAGAACAAACCTGAGGCCGGCTGCACAAAGCACCTTAAGTTTGCTCCTTAAATATGATACTTACTGTTTAATTTTTCCTTAACTGAGGAAATTACAGGGTGTTACACAGAATCTCTTAAAAGGTTTCCTTAGTCAAGGAAAGACGTGGGAGGAAACTGCAACTTGACCACAATGTTGATTTGTGTACATGAAACACCTCACCAGTGACTGACTGGAAAGATCCCGTTCCGTAAAACCACAGAGCAATCACTGATTGTAACTGAGCAGCTTCGGACAGTTGATCCAACTTCAGACACTGAGACAAATCATAAATTGACCGACTGATCAAATTTAAAGTGCTAAATCAGTTGCAGTCATTTAGGGTTCTGTCAGGGCAGCCATGTTGCAGTTAAGATGCAGTCAGAGGTACCTTATGTTTTTTTGTCCTTACTTGCTTTGCAACACTTTAATGAACTTTAAACAATTCCTCAAGTATAAGACCAAGATAAGGAGAAAATCTTAAGGGGAAGACTTCAGGGTGTTTTGTGCAACTGATTTAATTTAAAGGAAAATCTTCACTTAAGGTGCTTTGATTTTTACATGAATCATTTCAAGTGTTTGTCTTTGAGTTTGACTGAAGGTAAACACTGAAACCGGCACCATGAACAATCCATCATGGCCGCCTGCACGGGAACCTACATCTGGGTCAAGTGACACAAGTCCTTGTCTTCCAGAATCTCTCCGACAGAGGTGGGAAGTACAAAGTTAATTGCTTGCGTGATTAAAGTAGAGCCGTCTTTCTGTTTTCCAGCTGGCGTCCACTCTAAGTCTTTTCATTTTGACACCGTTCACCTTCACAGCACACACACAGCACATCCATCAGACAGCTCCTGATGCTGCTGACAGAGGTTTCCACAGCCTTCTGTTTATTTAGGGTAAATATACTGATTATTGTAACACTCACTTCTTCTTCCAGCGTGTCTGAGCAGGTGACAAGAATTGAAGTAGATTACAACAATAACAGTGAGCACTGAGTCCAGTTAGAGGTACAGATTGTTGGCCTTCTGTTCTTGTTGACCTCTGTGTTCAAACTTTGAAAGAAAGTGTGACCTCCACTTCAGACGGGTGCAGGCTCGTCTTCACGCCTTCATCGTCCCGTATGACCATGAGGCTTTGAATCCTGGCTTGATATGGAAATTCATTTCCTCAAGATAACAATCTTCAAATAGCAACTAAAGAAGCAGGTTTGTCAGTTTTATGGGACTTTTCCCCTTTCTGAAACAGAGCTGGAAACAACAACAAAAAAACCTTTAGTCTTAAAAAATAAAGCTGAGGGGGAAAATGAATATATTCAAAAGATTTTAAATTTACTGTGACTTTTTTTCTGCTGAATTAATCATCTCTGGGACGTTTTTTTTTTTCTGCTGGATTGCCTTGAGGTTTTTGGAAGGCGACTGATGTTATGCTTTTTATCAGCAGCTACACATTGTTACTGTGAACTCACTGTAGTCAGTCTTACTGCCACCGAGCCTGTCAGCTTTCCAACACTTTAGATTCATTTTCCTCTCTTTGTGCAGTGTGGAGGGTGGAGAGTGGAGGGAGGGGGTCTCTGCTGTTGATGAGGGTGAGTTATTCCTGCTTCTTGTCAAACTAAATCTATTAAATGCATCTCATATTCCCACCAGTAGACTGCACAAACTGATAAGTAATACTCACTATTTTAGAGAGGTTAGGGATCCCAGATGTGAGTGGACTGAACGCTTGTATGTTACAGTGCAGCCCAGTTACCTGAAGAAAATGCTGGCATGCTTTCCTGCAATCCACGAAATTTTTTAAAATGTTTTCATCTGAAGTCGTCACATATCGCTGCTTTGTCAGTGGACTTTAACGTCTACAAATCACAAGCTAGGTATCCTCCTGCATCTGCTGCTGACGTGCCCAGATGCCATAACCAACGCCAGGGTGTCATGTAAAGCACCTGGTTAAGTTAAGAAAAAAACATCATGGTTTGGCTTTCAAACAGGAAGTGAAAGTCTGGGATTTGTTAGACCCATTCACCTCCCCTCCCACCTGCCCTACATGGACTGTCTAGCTCCTTATATTACATCATTATCAGCAGCATTGTAAAACGCCATCCAGCGGCATATCACACTGGCGTGGCGGTGCTATCCAGTCAAGTTACAACCTGACGCTGCCCGTCCGTGTATCATACTGCTGTGACAGGTGCTCAGGCTGACTGGTGGCGATTCATACTGCTGCAAAAGGTGGCTTCTGGCGTCAGTGTCTGATGCAGAAGTCACTGACAAAGCAGCAGGATTTGACGACTTCTAGATGAGAACGGGCTGATATGTCACATTTGTACATTTCATACGTATTACATTAGTGTATCTAAAGTATATGAGCTGACTTGGTCATCAGGAGGTGGAGGGAATGGTGGATGCCATGACACCTAGGAGAGACGCCTGCCAAGCAACAAACAGCCAGTTGGAATTCAGTGAGTCATTGCCATGTTTTTGTGGGGGTTTTTATGCAACCTGTTGCTGTGTTTCCTGTGGGGATCGTCAAGCTTGTTCTCATTCCAAAGTATTCAAATACCGCTGCTTTGTCAGTGATTTGCCCGTTAGACACCAAAAGCCAGCTTCCTTGGCAGTATGAGCTGCCTGCCAGCGTCAGTCCATAATGCAGGCAGACGGAACCTTTCACAGTGTTAAGATACGCCGCTGTTTGGCTACACGGCACCTGTCACTGTAGTATACGGACGTCATGTGATGATGAAGATGATGTGTTTTGGTAGGTATCACTCTCAGCCTGCAGGAGCTGGGAAGCATTCATTTCAACATGTAAACACAGCAGGTATCTGCTCTATGCGGTCTCTAACTGCAGTGATGCTGCACACTGTCAGACCACAGTCACATGTGGTGCAGCCACAGAACTCACTGTACTTACGTGCACATCAAGCATGTATTTTGATGACTTGTTCTCGACAGTTTCCGCTGCCCATCAACAGGCGTGTTGGAGACTGACACACTGAGAACAGTTCACACAGCTCCATGAAAAACTGTAAATCACTTAAAGCTTCTCGCTCTGCTCATAACTCCCTCAGGACCGTCTGTTCCTGCCAGGAAGTTTCCTCTGAGGGAACTCTCTACAGGATTCCAAAAATGTGAGTGTGCCATGACGGTGAGAGCCCTGTGACTACAGGGGGTGAAAGTAGTGAGTGTGATTGGATGTGATTGTCACAGCCTTTAATGCACTTCCTACAATAGTACGTTCTCTCTGAGCCCAACCTGTAAGTGTGCCACAGGTGCACCATGGGAGCCACAAGATTACCAGAGGTGTGTCTTGGCATGCTTCAGATGCACTTGGCTGGACGCACCTGACCATGATGTGGCCACACGAGCCCGCCGTGTCCTCTTGTGTGCACTGAGCAGAGACTAACCATCAACTTGAGGGGGGTAAAGAGATGAAAATGAACACTCAGTGCAGTGAAACAGCTGCTGATGGGATGGACATGTAAAACATGACGCATCACTAGTAACATGACATGTTACTAGTGATGCGTCTCTAGTAACATGACATGTTCATATTATGTTGACTGCTACTCAGACTGAGCTCGTCTGTATGTTTAAGATTCTTTTTCAGTTTTGAGCGAGTCAGCAGCAGCTGAGCTTGCAGCAGGTTTATGTGTGCAGTCGGTCGATAAGTTGCATGAGTCTCACGGTCAGTGTGTGACACTTGTCACACGCTGTGATCATAGACTTTTATCCAGAGCAACAGATCTCCCATCATGCCTCATGGAAACAAACCACATCTTCAGACTGCTCGTACGTTTTTCTACAAAAAGCAATGCACCAGACTTTGTACATATCCCACGTAATGATGAGCTGGTTATCCATGCATAACCCATGTCTTATGGAGGGCTGTGATCATCAGGTCTGACAGGAGTAAAGAAGGACGTGGTCCCAGCAGGTTAGTTTGGTGGATGGGTCACAAATTTCTTTCCCCCAGAGATCAGTGCTCAGAACTGTCTGAACTTTGAGTCAGTTTAAAAGGTGACTTGGGCTTCTTTTCAACCTGGACCCTGTTTCTCTGTGTTGGTCAAAGGGACTGGTGTGAACATTTTTTTTAATTAGTCCAGTACTGAGGGAGTGGGCAGCAGCCGGCAGCTGTGGGACGGGAGTGATGGAAGCACACGGAGCAACTGAACATTGTCACTGTATGTCCATTAAAGGTGACATGATGAACAACGCAGCTAGGAGCTAACGTTAGGCTAACTTTAGCTAACGTTAGCTAGAGATGTTAAAGATAACTTTATATTTCTTTCCAGCAAAGTGACAATATGTTGCCTCAAACACAATGTTGACTTACCTTAGAACAGATGTAGACATCATTGTTAATCTTATTCACGTTGAGTTGATGTTGTGGTCTAACGTTACCACACAACTTTATCCAAAGGAGACACTTTTCTCGCTTGAGATGTGGTTTAAAGTGTAAAAATACACCTGGTCGCCCAGCCTCTCAGGATACCTTGTGTCAGAGTTGCATGTACCCCATGCACACCGTTTGACCATTTTTAAACTTCAAATCTCAGAAAAAGCTCATAAAACCCAACAAACTGACTTTCTGTAATGCATTTCAATGGACGTCCAGGCAGAGAATGTCCCAGTGTATGGGAATGGCTATACGCACTGTGATTGGCTCATCGCGTCTGAGGGCGGGGCTTAGCCATAGGTCAATTACAGGTGTCTGAAGTGTCTCTTTACCTTTCACTTGATCTGAAATAGGGTCCAGGTTGAAAATGCCTCTGTCATACTTTAAGGTACGTCGTCATCGTGTTCCTTTTCCTGACATTAATTACTTAACTTCACATGAAGGACGTCACATCGTGTGTGCGGTGGTAACTGGTAGAATATCATCTGAACTGCTGTATGAGGATACGTTACATATTCATAAGAGGAGTCTGACAGTATGTCATATGGAATTACTGCTCAGACAGAAAGATGTCCCAAGGACACGTTCATGTGTTCACTTCATGTAGTTTGGTTCATTAATAATGTGACAGTCGGCCTGTGATGTGGAAACAGCCTTCCTGTTTGTCCTGTTGTGTAAACTGACCCACTTATTCTGCAGTTGTCTTCAGCATCACTGAGGATTCCCTGACCAGAAATAGTCTCTGCAGTGTGTGTGTGTGTGTGTGTGTGTGTGTGTGTGTGTGTGAGCAACAGAGGCAGCGACAAAGAGAAAATAAGAGAAAATAGGCAGATAAAGTGTCTGAGAGAGAAGGAGCAGCACACACACACACACACACACACACACACACACACAGGGATAGAGAGGAAGACTCTGATTGATGGTCTGTCTCTCAGGGCTCAGTTTAAAGAGGGGGAGTTGGGGCTCTGGGCTTCAGCCACAGGAGCGTGTAATAACTGCTGAGGAATTTCAATGGCCCCAAACCCCTCTGAGATATCTACCACAGCCTCTCCCCTCTCTCCTCCCTCTCTACCCGACAGTATCCCTCTCTTCTTCTTCTCTGGTTCCTGCTCATTCAGTTCACGTGTGCTCACTCACATCAGTCACGGTGAATCCGTGACACCGTCGCAAACCCTTCAAACTTCTCCGTCACTCCATTTCGTCACGGTGCAATTCACCGCCAGAGTGGTAGGAGGCTGCGTTCCTTTCCTGAATGGTTATCGTCGTCTCTAGTTGATTCTTTGTTTAGCTTCCGGCTTTTCCGGTCACAGAGAAATGAACGCGGAGCACGGACAGACGGCTATTGAACGTTGAGCATAAATGGGCCTTAATACTGCAACATCTACATCGCAACCTAAGATGTTTAAAGATGGCGGGGATGGCGCAATCTGGCAATACGGAACCAGAAATGCGTTGCTACCAAGCAAATCAATCACAGCCCTCTCGGTCTGCGCTGGGTTTGCGTCACCTCGATGTGTAGTTACATTTCTGGGGAGGTGCACGTCAGGCTACGCCGGGGGCTACAGCGAGCCTTCTGCATAGCCATGTACCCTACAACGTAACTGGCCGAGGCGCTCTGAGCATGCTCCACAGTTTCCGCTCCGGGCTTTGACCCGGAAGTCCAATAGCATTAAATGTGTAAGAGAAGAAGAAGCCGGTAACAACATGGAGAAATCTACATCCAGAGCCGTGACTTTTAGGACGGACCAAATGTACAGAGCTGTAAAGTTGTCCACCATGGTAGCAGTTAGCTGCTAGCTAACCGTAGCTAACTTGTTTGTCCATTGTTTGGTCTGTGACGTAATAGGTCAACAGGAAAAAGGTCCAATACTAACAAGCTGAAAGGGGGCATATCTCCACCTATCGTAGAGGAGTCGCACATACTTGGCTCAATAAATGGATTCCCCTCCCGTGCTTGTATACTGGGACAAGGACAGTAGGCCAGTTAGATGTCCTCGTCCAGCTGGGACTGGAGCTCCACTTCACTGTTTCCATGGAGACGTACTGAGTGATGGCGTCTAAGATCTGGAAGTTGAAACGGTGCTTGTCAAACACTGATTACACCCAGTGTTGGGCAGTAGCATCACTTCAAGTAGTGACGTTTCTAACTTAACTCCATTTCTCAGTAGTGTGGTGGTGATGTCACAACTTTGTGAGTGACGGAGCTTTTCAGTGGTGAATTTGCTTAATTGACGAGTCGTGCAGGCGGCACGGTGGTGTGGTGGTTAGCACTCTCGCCTCACAGCAAGAGGGTTGCCCGTTCGATCCCGGGCGTGGGAGCCCTTCTGTGTGGAGTTTGCATGTTCTCCCCGTGTCAGCGTGGGTTCTCTCCGGGCACTCCGGCTTCCTCCCACAGTCCAAAGACATGCAGGTTAATTGGAGACTCTAAATTGTCCGTAGGTGTGAATGTGAGTGTGAATGGTTGTATGTCTCTATGTGTCAGCCCTGTGATAGTCTGGTGACCTGTCCAGGGTGAACCCTGCCTCTTGCCCGATGTAGCTGGGATAGGCTCCAGCCCCCCGCGACCCTCAAGAGGATGAAGCGGTTAGAAGATGAATGAATGAATGACGAGTCGTGCAGCAGCGTCCACTAAAGCTGTTTTTCCCAGGGAAAGCTCTGAAGTGCAGCAGACTGTTTTTTTTCTGTGGATGTCTGGATAAAATTAAGGATAATAAAACGGAGACATGCATAGCGCATTGTATTTTGACGTGTTGGTCCACTGACAAAGTGGCGCTATTTGTGAAAGCTCTGAAGTGCAGCAGACTGTTTTTTTTCTGTGGATGTCTGGATAAAATTAAGGATAATAAAACGGAGACATGCATAGCGCATTGTATTTTGACGTGTTGGTCCACTGACAAAGTGGCGCTATTTGACGAGTTGGGATGAGAACGTGTTGGCTGTCCTGGTCAACTCACTGCTCCACACCGTGCAGGAACACAACTGTATAAATGTATCATTTCATGTTGTCATGTGAGGGCTCTCTCACAGACTCAACATTCGTTAAGATTTGAGAAATCTTTCAGTGTGTCCCAGTGCTTTTTATTTAGCTTAATGTTTTTGTTTGTTTCTTTTACAAATGTCTGGCTTTTTTTTGACCAAATGATTCATTGTTATCAGCAGATTAACTGATAATGAAAACCATCTTTAGTGTGGCTTCTCTGCAGAGCAGCGACAGAAGAACCAAACGATCTGCTGCCATTTTAAACCTCTCTCAGCTCGTTCTGTTCCTGTTCTCTGTGCCATTATCCTCCTTCCTTTGTCCCTGTGTTTATTTCTTACCTTCTTTCTTCAGTCCAGGGGGAATTAGTTGATGTCACACTGAAAGTTGATGACACACCGTTACCACTAATGAGAAGGCTTGGCTGCCTTTCAGCAACCACACACTTGTAGGAGACACAAAGTAGCACGGCAGGATTTCATTTGCTGAATATCCCGACGCCTGCTCCCCATCGATTCACAGTTTCATGTCTGCAGTTAAATCCACAGTCCCGTCTCAGCCCTCTTTCTTCTTTTTGTTTTAATAAGAAAACACAGGGATGAAAAGGAGGGAGGATGACGAGAAGGAGGAGGAAGAGGAGGAGAGAACAGAAGTCACCCCAAATAACAGCAAATGTATATTCACATATGGTAAAAAATGCACCTGCTGTATTTTAAGAACAGATCAAATATGAGAAGTGTAGCGTCACTGTTGTGGCTGCGGCTGTTTCTGAGGAGCAGCGAGAGCTCGGGGAGACACATTAGTCGTGACACATGCGGGGAACGTGTCTTTACTTCCCCGAGGCTGGTGTCTGTTTGCATGGTTCTTTATTTCCATACAGAATGCAGCAGATCTCAGCCGCGGAAAATCACAAACTGCAGCCTTGTGTGTGTGTGTGTGTGTGTGTGTGTGTGTGTGTGTGTGTGTCTGACAAAGTTTAAATGTAGAGATTCTCTTAATTGCCAGTTTTCAGTAACGATCATTTGTAATCATTACAGCAAACTTGCTGCTCGGCTGCTGCCTGTTAAATTCTCACTGGACGAGAAAGGAAATGACCTGATGGAGGCACCGTGAGGGGGAAAGTATTTTTTGTTGTTCTGCAGAAAACAAACTTACTTGTGCAGAACACACTCTGCTTAAACAAGAGAGACGCTTAAAACAGACTGAAGCACTTTAATTCACCAACACATCGAACAAGAAAAGCAAAGTGTAAATGCAAAATAAAGCCCACAACACATCATATAGTAATGACAAAATCATTCTGAGCCATTATGTTTTTGGTTTTTTTATACTTAACCGTCTTAACCAGGATTCATACTTCTGCGTCACATGTAGGCTATGTCGTAGCCTGACGTGCACCTCCTCAGAAATGTAACTCCACAGCGTCACAGTGGCGCAGACCTCCTGTCTGTCTCTGTGAGCTGAAACCATTTCCCTCAGTGGAAACAAAGCTTTGATTTACTTTAATTTCACAGATAAGAAACAATAAATTGTGAAGACAATAAAGCCTCCACACACTGTGTGTGATTTACCCTGGCTGAAATATGAGCAGAGCAAATCTCTGCTAGCTGCTAGGCTAATTTATACAATGTAAAATGCCATAGGCTTGTGCTAATAATGTTAGCATGTTGTATTTGTTTGGAAAACATGTTTAGTATAAGACAGCTGTTTTGTTGGTGAATGTTGTGAGCTGTAACGGAGCCAAATTATGTAACGTTACCTTTGTTACATGTTGCTGTTGTCCCTGGTTTTATATGAAAAGAAGAAAAGTTTGCTAGCTGCTAGGCTAATTTATACAATGTAAAATGCCATAGGCTTGTGCTAATAATGTTAGCATGTTGTATTTGTGGGGAAAATGTGTTCCAGTGTTTGTCTGTGAATGCTGCGAGTTATAGTGAAGCTGATTTGTGTACTTGTGTTTGAAATTGTCTCCATGAAGCCATGTTTAATGTGTGTTTAATGTGTTTTTTGAATCAACTAAACTTTACAGCACTTAACAGAGTCCTCCACCACCAACTAGTGTTTTGGAGGTGTTAGTGCAGAGTGACACAGACACACCACCTCACAAGTATAAATGCTCACAGCAGTGTAGGTCACGTGCAAAATAAAGCCCAAAATACAAAATTAAGTATTGAGAAAACATTTGTGACCCATACTTAACACTGTCTTAGTATAGCATGTTAGCTAGCTAACATTTGTGTAGAATATATACAGTATAAAGAGCGAGAATGTCCATATAGGGAGGGAGGTGAAGCGGATGTGTCAAACAAACTGGACTTTGACCCACGAGTCCGCTGTTCATTTCCCGTGTGCAACCAAAGGGTAATGGAGGTTTTTTTTTTATTACAGTGTGGTGCGCTATTATGTGTAGCATGCTAGGCTGGTAACATTTGTCACATGACCTCAGGAAGTAAACCTAAAAGCAGTTTGTTTGTGTTTTACCTGCGTTGTGGGTTTATTTTTCAAAAGACCATATGCAGGCCATATGTAGTTCACAGCTGTCAGGACTGAGCCTCTTTCACTACAAAAGTGCGCCATTGCAGAAACATGTTCACGTGGCCTTTTTCCAAATACATTTATAAAACAACTTTACAGTTATGACCACACATTTGTAGGTGTCACAAATATCTTTCAGTCTGACCAACAGGCTGACGTCGCCATCTCTGGAGCTAAACCACCAGCATGGCTAAAAATGTGGGAAGTAAACGTTCCTTACAAATGTTTTTCTGATGTGCCAGTCGGGGAGCAGAAAGAGAGACAGAGGAAGGAGAACAAGGGAGGACGGTTATCCATCATCAGCCACAGTCTGGTCAAACTGTCCTTCAGAGAGAAACTCAACCTCTGCAGGCAGTGTAATTGCTCTAAACAGCTCTCCTGATTTCAAGAAGTAATTCACATCACCACTTCATCCACTGCACTCTCTCAGATTTAATAGCACACCAAAACAAAATCTCTTTGCAAACTCTTATTTCTCCTCTTTGCATGTCGTCCTCGTCCAACCTGTGGCCACAGAAAAAGTGCTGCTGTGACATATTTGTTCCCTTGGACGTCTTTTTGCTTTACTGCAATTGTGTTGATTCAGAATGGAGCTTTTTATTCACCCACTGTGCTCATTTTCAGCTCTGGTTCATAACAGCTTGAGCTAAATGGCTGCAGGAGAAATTAAAAAGCATAACAGCTCCAGCTGAGTGGCTGAAATTTAAATGTAAATGTACCTGTCACAATGGAGCAGAGCACAAGTACCTGTTTCTGATATAATCTGTAGGAAATTATTTAATTTGGTCCATTAACTACCATTCATCAGATTACATCTGCCCATCCAACCCTGTCTCTCATAGGAGACCATCTGATGGTGCAGAGTTAAAGGAGCAGTTCAACACTTTAGGAAACACACCTTTTTGCTTCCTGGCTGAGAGTTAGATGAGAAGATCAGCTCTCATGTTTGTCAGTTCAAAGTGAAGCTGCAGCACACAGCAGGTTGACTCAGCTTAGCATAGCAGACTGTAAACTGGGAGAGACAGCTGGCCTGGCTCTATCCAGCAGTAACAGAATCCACCCATCATCACCTCTAAAGCATCAGTTAACCCTTCATATCTTGTTTGTTTGATCAGTACAAACACTTAAACACTTTCCCTGTTTAATGGGGGTTTATCAGGCCCCCAGGAAGTGTGCTGAGCTTTGAAGCCAATTTTTGTAGTGGCCAAGCAGTGGTTCTACAGTGTGATGCCAGTGAGCCCAAAAAGACTTTTCCCCACAGACTTACACTGAGAAAAAGATGTCTATAAGTCGATCAATACTTTGTGTTGAGGGTCACAATCCCCACGACATGAGTTGTTGCACTATAAAGATTTAATCCACTCAGTCCAGTAACATTTTGAAAGTCTGAAAGAGTCACAAGATTAAATTATTTCATTCTTATTCAAGCTGAAAGGAGTGCTGAACCGTTCTCAGTCGCTCAGCCACACTTGGTGTGTCATAAGTCATAAGTGTGCCTGCTCCATGGGCCCAGTGCTGCGGTAGCTATGCCGATCCACCACATCCTCACTGTGACCTCGTCACATGTCCACGTTTGGTCATGGACTTTCCACGTCCACATATGACGTCCAAGGTACCCTGGGTGTGTTGGTTGTTGACGTTCTGGGACGCCGTGTCAACTTCAGCCTGTTACATGCATTGTCTGTTTTCAAAATACACTTCTGTTTTCACAGGAAATGTACAGTTTGCACACAGTCTCTTTCAAAATAAAAGCACTACATCAGTACAACATCGCAAACTAACTTTTTTTTCCTTCAACAACACACACATGGTTGGGTTTGGGAATAAAGAACAGGGTTTGGCTTTACAATGTTACAGGAAGTGAACACCGGCCTCCTGGGTGAAAGTCCGTGGTTGTTGGACCCACCCACCGCCCCTCCCGCCCGCCCTGCTCAGACTTTCACTGCCTCAGCTTTCATTGTTGTTCCACTGCGTTTGCTGCTGATGCAGCGGGGTACTGTTAAACAATGATGTCTACCGACGTGAAAGGACTACTTTTTTATTTGATGTCTGACACAGGAAGTCACTGACCAAGTGCCAGTTTTTGACGATGTTGGAGTGAGACTGGGCTTCATAGGAATGCACAGGGCCCTGCTGCCAATGCAAAAGGATACAGCAGAAAAGTAGAAATCCAGAGAAAATTCCTTGATTTTTAACATTTTAAATGTATGAAAAGTAACTGGGCTTTTGTTTTTTGTACAAAGCAGGACTTACAGCCTGGCTGAGATGGACTTGTTAAAATCTGGGTAAAGCAAAACCAATAATTTCTTTCTTTCTTCTTTCTGAACACATTAAACATGTCAGAAAATATGTGTTGAAAACTGAACTGTGTTGTTCTGAGCTGCAGAGTTAAACTGTCAAAGTGTTTTTCATCATTTCTGTCGCACTTTATAAAACCTACATTAGCACTGATGTCAGCAGTGACTTCGCTCCTTCAGTTTAATAAATACATGAACAAACATCTCTGTTAAACGTCACAGTCGTATAAACACAAGATAAACAGCTGTCACTGCTGTGGGTGTGTGCTTTGTGCTAACGTTAGCCGCTGAACGAGAGGCTGTAGCCATGTAGCTGCTCCCACTCTCTGGTCCGTGAGGTATGTGTGCTGCTGGCTTAGCTGCTAAAGAGGATCTGTTGCTGTTCTTCTGCTCGGGGGTCGTGTATGTGGAACGGACACTGTGCTGATGGGTTAGCTGTTAAGGAGAGTCTGTAGCTGTGCAGCGGCTCGTTTGTTGGCTCAGTGTGTTTTTATCCAGCTAAAGTGATGTGGCTCCAAACAGCAGACCTGCAGGTCATCAGAGGAGCTTCTGTTTCTGGTGATGGTGTCACCAACTGTCTTGTAAGGAGCTAGCTTAGCGTAGCGTTCTCTCAATGTGTCTGACTGCAGTAGGATGTTGTGGTTTGGGGGAGGGAGGAGCAGACAGACTGTTTCCTGTCCCGGCCTGTCGGCTGCCATGTTGACAACATTATATTAAACACTGTTTAAGATGTGGATTTTATTTTCTGAATGTAACAGGATAGTTCAGGTGTAGGCAGCCTGTGGCTTTGTAACTCCTCTCCAGTGGCTCTGTGTCAGCTGTTCCCAACTGGTGGGTCACGGTCCAAAAGGGGGTCACGGGTCCATTTTGAATGGACCGCAAATGACTTGAGAATGTTTCAAGTTTGAAAAAAAAAACCAACTTTATTTTGAAGCACAGTGAATTTTCAGCACAGAGCTTTTATTTTGAAGTGCAGTTTCCTGCTGCAGAGGGAGTGGATAATAGACAGCAGCTTAACAGAGACAGCAGACTAACTCCATAACATGGACGAATTCTCAAGAATAACGCTGAATATTTTCAGCTCTGTGGACCTTGAGGTCATGACTGGAATCTGGACCCTGTGGCTGGAGCAGTTGGGAACCAGTGCTCTATGTGGCTTTAAAAAATATATGGAAAATGAATAACAGCTATTTTTAACAGTTTAATTTCAATATTTCATTGCTGTAGGACTAAAGTCGTTCTTACATTTTCCAGTTGTAAAAATGTGTAACACGTCATACGTCTATGCCCTGGTCCCGTCTCCTAAGTTTTGTTGGACCTAAATAACGTTGGCTCGTTAGCGGTGGTGTCTCCTTCGCTCAGCTAGCTGTTGATTTTAAATCCTAAAAATAAGAACCAACACTCTTCATGTATTCATTACATTGTCTGTAGGCTACACCCACCTGCACACACACATTAACATGATGTCACTCATCTCACAGAGGTTGAATAAACAGATTATTTCCTCCCACACACACACACACACACACACACACACACACACACACACACACACACGAGACACACATGCTGCACTTGTCATACCTGTTCAAAAATCCATCTGCTTTTATCAGAAACACACACATGGACGTTGACATGATGAGATTGTGTGTGTGTGTGTGTGTGTGTGTGTGTGTGTGTGTGTGTGTGTGTGTGTGTGTGTGTGTGTGTGTGTGTGTGAGGCTTTCTGAAGCATGATGGGATTTACATTAACAGGCACGAGCCGTCACTCTTTGCCACAGATCTATAAGCTTAATGGATGAATCACAGCAGCCATCAAACGATTGGCTGCAAATACACAGTGTTTAATCAGAGACGTCGCCCGGCTGCGCAGCGGGGAGGCCATTCTCATTTCATAAACCTTTAAAAGCTTCAATTGTCATTCTCCTTCCTGCCTCTCTTCTTTTATGGCTGCATAAGCTGCTGCCGAGTGTTTTATGAAGATGTACGAGCGTCATAAAAATGTGTTTAGGTTTTTCTCGTCACTCTTATTGCTTTTCATGATTGCAATGGTGCTGGTGAGACGCTGCTGTGAGGCTGTCTATAAAATAGACATTAGTCATGTCGATACCAGGCGTCCCCTGTTTACAAATGTACACACACACCACGGTGACATGGTGTTAGCAGCCCTGGTGCTTCTCTGGTCTCATTATTATCTAATATACACTGAACATCAAATAATAATATACAGCATCCCAAATATGTTTTCAAAGGCAGACGATGTTGAATTTACACGTCAGAGACGGAGACTGGTTGCGTTCAGTTTGTGGTGTATAGTAACAGCTCGTACTAAAGCCCATAAAGTCAGTAACTGTTACACCCCGATGTGTCTGAGAGTTTAAATAATAAAGAGGTGCCTGCTTTATGTAAAATGATGCACTGTGAATTATAGAAGTGGAGGCTGCAGACGCAACACACAAAGATCCCTGCTGCTGATGGCTACAGGTGTGCGTGTGTGTGTGTGTGTGTTTGTGTCAAAAAGACACAAAACGACTAAAAAGAGACCAAACACAACGACAAAGATACAAAATGACCTCAGAGACTCCAAAAACTACAAACTGACACAAGACAGCCACAAAGAGACGCATTAAGACTGCAGAGACACAAACAACTAGGAAAAGACACAAAACTACCACAAAGTCTGCGTCTTGCTCCTGACGGGGAGATGTGGGGGGCCCTTTGCATATCTGTGACCAGGGGCCAATTGTCTCACAATCCGCCTGTGTGTGTGTGTGTGTGTGTGTGTGTGTGTGTGTGTGTGTTGCTGTAGACTGCTTCCTGTTGACCCCAAATAACACGACTTACAAACTTAATTTATCGTAAATTAATCTTAATATATCACACGTTAAAGATTTAATACTTAATTCATCATCGTCAGACGAACTGATACAACTTTGTGTAGTTTCCATAAACAAATGAAACCAAGGTTGAATGATTGATAGCTTCTGTCTCACACCGCTGAGACTAACGATGGGTATGGTTTCTTCAAATTAATGCCATATTCATAAATCCTGTCTCCCTGAAGTCACTTTCTTTACGAGGACCTGAGGACAGGAGATGACAACATTTCTTAAAAACAGCATTTGTGCATTCAGAGATGATCAAGGGTTCACACCATACAAGTCTCAATCGCCAGTCTCACTTCACACAAAACAATAATCACACTAGTCCATACCCATTGGTAGCTTTGTCCCCTTCTACCTATGCCAGTCCTCAATGCCTATGTGCAGTTTCACATAGATTGACCACGTCAGTGAGTAGAAAAATGTGGGACAGACAGAATGACTGACTGACAGAATGACACACTGACAGTTTCCGTGATTATGTACAGCATACCATACCATGACTTAGTCATACCAAACATTAGAAACAACACCAACATTGGTCCACAGGGGGAGCCACAGCGATCGGTCGCATTTTAGCCATTTTGAAGCATTTTTCTGTTGTTATAGCGCCACCCAGTTGCCAATTAGAGTTAAATTTCTCCAGTCACCTTGAGGCGTCCTGTTCTACATATCTACCAAGTTTAGTAAAAATCCATATGGCGGTTAGGCCTAGATAAGAAATGAGCTCTCTAGCGCCCCCATTTTGTTTGATGGGGTCAATAATGGAGGGGTCCCCTCAGATTATGTGTGGTCATATGCCTACAAAGTTGCGTGGTGATGGGTGAAACCCTTGAGATGTTATACACCTTTATGTGATGAGCCACGCCCTCCGCAATATTCATTGCCTTATAGAAGCTCAGTTTTAGGAAGTTTTCCAACTTTTGCCAAGAGGGAACTTTAGATATTGCTCCCTAGATTATGTTCACCCAGTTTCATGCAGATCGCTCAAACTTCCTAGGAAGAGATCCATTTGAAGTGTTTTTCAAACAATTCAAAATGGCGGAAAATCTATATAAGCGGAAGTTATGGGTTCTTGAGGCAAATGTGTTCCTCATGAGGAGAGGCATCTCTGTGCAAAGTTTCATGTCTCTACCACATACGGGGCATGAGATATGCCCATTCAAAGTGTGACATTTCAATGGGTTGCTATAGCGCCCCCCTTTGGCCAGTTGATGTAATATTGCTTCATTGGCATCCTCCCATGACCCTCTACCACTGTGCCAAATTTCACATGGATTGACCAAGTCAGTGAGGAGAAAAACATGGAACACACACACACACACACACACACACACACACACACACACAGAGTTTTCATCATTATGTAGTCAGATTAAATTTAAAGTTACATTTCAATAAAAATAAATAAATGAAGCAGAAATAAAGAACAAGGTTTAAAACCTGAGTTTAAAGGTAAAGTGAATTTATGCCAGACTAGCTTGCATGTTGTTAAGCTAATAATGAGTTATTGCCTAAGGTAGTCTGGCTGTACTGAAACATTCATTCATTCATCTTCTAACCGCTTCATCCTCTTGAGGGTCGCGGGGGGGCTGGAGCCTATCCCAGCTGACACTGGGCGAGAGGCAGGGTACACCCTGGACAGGTCGCCAGACTATCACAGGGCTGACACATAGAGACAGACAACCATTCACACTCACATTCACACCTATGGACAATGTAGAGTCACCAATTAACCTGCATGTCTTTGGACTGTGGGAGGAAGCCGGAGTGCCCGGAGAGAACCCACGCTGACACGGGGAGAACATGCAAACTCCACACAGAAGGGCTCCCACGCCCGGGATTGAACCGGCAACTCTCTTGCTGTGAGGTGAGAGTGCTAACCACCACACCACCGTGCCGCCCGTACTGAAACATTATTATAGTTTAATGTCACAACAGTTAGAGACAGGACTGAAGCTCAGGACAAACACTATTGTTACCTGACTGTCCATGAAGACAGGTCACAGGGAGACGTGATGCTGCTCTGCAGGGCGCTCGCTTTAAGTGTGTGTTAACTGTGGTGACTGTGACAGGGGACGTTGAGGAGGAAGGAGAGGCAGGGGCTCCTGTAGTCTGGCAGAACAAAACTCAAACGCAGATATCAGGCGTTACAACACACTTTTAATGGAGCATCAGTGCCACAGGGCCAAATTTAAAAACTCAGATATTAAATTAGAAAAAGAAACAGAAAAAAAAGTCTCACAAAAAAGGCACTTATCTGGTCAGAGGGCAAAAGAGCAGGTGATTAAGCTCCACCTGGAGCTGCACACACACACACACACACACACACACACACACAGATAACAGCGTTCCTCCATCTGTCTGCTCGAGGTGTTTGGAGGAAACTTAACATTAACTGTTAATCCTTAATGACAGAAATTTCTCCTGGTTCTCAGATCTCATCTCACTGTAACTGAATCTTAACTGAACCACAGCAGCGCAGGGCGGAGCCAATCACGTCGTCCATGCTGCACCTGCAGGTGAGTGAAATTTAAAGACCCAAGTAAGTGATTTTAAAAACGGAAAGAACAGAACACCTGGATGCAGCTCTGGGCTTCGTCAGCCAGGACTATGAATCTGTGTGTGTGTGTGTGTGTGTGTGTGGGTGTGTGTGTGTGTGTGTGTGTGTGTGGGTGGACAGGATTAGTGCTGGGAGAGTGAAAGGTGCACAGATGAACAGGTGCAGGGAAACACAAAGAATGAAATAAGCCAACTGTCTGTGACTACAAACAGCACGTATTATCTGTCTCTGATCTCCTGGAGGAGTTTAAGATTTTCACCAAGACTCACAATAAAAGAAAAGGCTGATGACATCAAACCAAGCGGCGCCCTCAGGGGCTGGAAAATGAAGCAAACGCAGATGTGCCAAAAACTGCAGTTCCTCTAATGTCCACTAGAGGCTGGCTCCAGGAGCGAGTCAGTCCCCACAGACCTCAGGTTACAGTGTAGAAACAAACACGTTTACAGCCTGGTGCAAAAAATAGTTTTGGTCTCTGAAGCTAATTTCAACATTCATGACGACTGTACAGGGCTGAGTTTTAATATAACTCACCTGATCTGACGACCCTTACAGACTAAAGGAACATAAATAACTTACAGGGTAATCACGGAACGGACACATAATCTGAGGTAGACAACAACCTGGTATTATACATCAGAAGAACTTCTAGAAAACAAACAAACTGCTTGGTAACCAGACCAGGCCTCGAACTGAGACAGGCCTCTAATTGTCAAAATGTTACTGGCTGTTTAATTTAACTTTTATGGAAAATATTTTCATCCCAGTAAATATATATGGTATTTTGTTGCATCCAAACTTTTTGCAAAAGTAGTTTTTCCCCCATTTGTCTATGAAGGAAAAGATATCAGATCACATCATCTGTCTTAAATCTCACCTGAACTCAAAGGGTTAACCCTAACTCAGAGGAAAACTGATTTTCAAAGAAGACCTTTGCAGAAAATACAGTATTAACGTTACTCATGAGACATTGTGCACTTTACCTTTAAACTCAGGTTTTAATCTTTATTTCTGCTTCTTTATTTATTTTTATTAAAATGTAAGTGTTGAGTGTAATCTTACTATATAATGATGAAAACTGTGTGTGTGTGTGTGTGTGTGTGTGTGTGTGTGTTCCATGTTTTCCTCCTCACTGACTTGGTCAATCCATGTGAAATTTGGCACAGTGGTAGAGGGTCATGGGAGGATGCCAATGAAGCAATATTACATCAATTGGCCAAAGGGGGGCGCTATAGCAACCCATTGAAATGTCAAACTTTGAATGGGCATATCTCATGCCCCGTATGTGGTAGAGACATGAAACTTTGCACAGAGATGCCTCTCCTCATGAGGAACACATTTGCCTCAAGAACCCATAACTTCCGCTTATATAGATTTTCCGCCATTTTGAATTGTTTGAAAAACACTTCAAATGGATCTCTTCCTAGGAAGTTTGAGCGATCTGCATGAAACTGGGTGAACATAATCTAGGGACCAATATCTAAAGTTCCCTCTTGGCAAAAGTAATAAAGCAGTCGTACTATCAACTTCACAAACACTCTGTCTGAATACATTGCTCTTCTTAATGGGTTCAGTTGACTATTTAATCTGCAGTTTCCTATAACCTGTATCCCAAACACACACCATGTGAAACTGTACGTGGGCAACTGTGCACTCAGTGGGTATGGACTAGTGTTATATAAATGAGCAATTATCCACGACGTCCATGAGCCAGTATAAATGTATGATATATATCATCAATTATTTTTGCCCTACAAAAAATAAATATTAACATTCCATATATATCTTAATCAACTTGATGGGCTGTATTTTTATATTTGAATAAATATAATATATAAATAAATATAAATAATATATAAAACATACAAAATATGAATATACATAATCCCTCCAGTTTACATATATGTGCACACCCACTTACCCATAAACAAATATCCACTGATTTGCACTGACAGGGGGAGAAGGATACAGAGGGCAGGGGTCTCATGAGGAGGCAGCTTAGGGTCACAAAACACTGGAACTGGACTTTGAGTGAGTCGTCTTAAAGTACGCCATCACCACGTTTCTTTTCCTAAAGCTAACCCCTGTAACTTTACGTTGAATACATAATGTCATTTGTGGGGTGCTAATCTGTTGGATACCATGTGACCTGTTGTATGAGGATAAAACATGAATCAGTTGAGACAAAGAAAAGTCAGACACAGTACAGACTGAATGAGATCGACTAATCAGCCGTCATCTGTGTGTCCCCTCCCGCCTCTGTGCCCAGTACCACCAGTACCCAGATCTACACTGCCAGTAAATTCACCACATCTCCTTGTTTGAGGCAAAACAAGTTGTACTCCGGCAGGAAATGAAGGCATACATCAAAAAGCTGCTGGGGAACAGTACAGCGTGGCAGCACTGCAGACATCTCATTTGGGTTAACAGAAACTGCAATATGGTTCAGTAGCACCACTAATGACGAGACTGATAGTGTTGAGTTTGATGGATGGGACCAAACCTGTACTGATTGGATTGGTATGCAACAATAGCCTGGATTCTACTGGTGGGCCAAACAGGGCTCGCATCCCGAGTGAACTCATCACTTCTGTCTCCAAAAACAGAGTAAGAGGAAATCCTTCGTCATCCTGTCGCTCAGAGGTGATTCAGACGCAGGATCAGAGATGTACCTGCAGCAGGCTGGTGTGTTCGAAGGGAATAAGAACAAACTGAACCTGCGTGTGTGTGTGTAATATGTGTGTGTCACTGCAGCTCATTGTCAGCATCTGCCAGTGATTGAAATCAGTTAACGACCTAAAAAGATTGAGGGGTTTGTTTGTCTGACACCTCCTACAGATGATCAGTCTTAGAAGTTTAGTGCAGCTACGCTGAGCGACATGAATCTGATAAACTTTGGTCTGTACGATGACATCACCCACTGAATCACAGGCTGCGACGTACGATGTAACAGCATCACATACTGAGTGTACGAGGATGCTGCATGGCTGATGTCACCATGGCCTCTAGTTTCCTGGCACGGCGCAGGGTGGCGAACAGAGCTAGTTTCGAGCAGCGCAACCCGAGGCGCGCTCAGTTTGGTAGTTTGGCAGACCGAGGTGCTCTGAGATGGGTGTGGCGGCGCAGCAGGGGGAGGTGTCCACAGATCCAGCTTGGCGCAGTGACAGTTTCGTGCCAAAAGGCTTCGCTGAAGGTGCGCTAAAAGCTCGCCATCTGAAACCAGGTCTACTGTCAGTGCAGGCGGAGCGCAGCCGGCGTAAGGGGAAGTTTGGCTGACCAGCGGACAGTGCGCACACGTCACCAAAACCTCACAGGCAGGTTTCCAGAATATCAGGCACATTAACGATGCAATAAATACCCAAAAACCACTATTCAATGCAACTATCTGCAATCAGCACATAAATGTATCTCTATATCGACTGTCCCGTCACATCTGATGTCAGATCAAAGGGGATTGGCACCGTTTGGCACGTTTGGCACGCGTAATGGAAACCCAACCTGATTTGATTAACACAGCTGCAAACTAATGAGTTCACATCCCTCTCAGCCAACCACAAACAGCCACAGCATCAGATAGGGAGTATATATTCAGCATCTGTCATCTTAGAAAAGTCAAAAGAAAAGAAACAGAGTGAGACTGCGAGAGAGAAAGAGAGAGCGCGCGCGCACGAGAGAAACGCAACATTGATTTACAATTGTGGTGACCTCCTCCCAGGCTACCTTTGCATCATCAGCCCGTGGAGGTCTGCTCGCAGTTCAGTATATTCAGACACTGCGAGCTTGGACCTCCCGGACCAAAACATCAGTTTCCTCCTGGGAGAAGTTTGGCCGTCTGACGCTGCTGCTCTCTTCTGCCATGGTGAATTGAGTAAACTCTCATTACGCCTTCGTGCGGCGCATTTAAGGGCGAGGAGAGGGGCTCATTTGATTGGTGTGATGTGTGTAAAACCCACTCCACGCCTTCTCTCCTCCCTCTTTCTGACTTGCACACCTAACTAGAGGCCCATGACATCATTTTGTGAGCTGGAGTGTTAAAATGTGTTTGTCTTGTTGTGTTATTGGGAGCCAGAATAGAAGGAGTCATGGCTCAAAACCAGCCGCCACTGCCCGTCAACAAAAACAAAGACAACTATGGTTAAATGTGATAAGACCAAAGGACTGGACGAAGGCCATCATCAAAAATGCTCACATGTGCAGCGCACACTTCATATCAGGTTAGGGAAAAAGTATTTCCTGTTGTAGGGATGAATAAGGTTATGTGTATTAAGGGTTATCATGTCCACCTCATCAGAAACTGGGGAGGGATTAAGAGGAAGATTGGATTTCTCTGCAACGCTAACTTTTTAGCACATTAGCTAACGTTAGCTTCCATAGCAAAACAAACAAGTGTGGTCCTCCTTTGTAAGATTGGCTTCCTGTGACATCATCCATCCACTGAGTGAGAGCATACGGGTCGGCCAGTCTGGTCCCGTTGGTCAGTGTTTACTTATTCAAGTAACACTGGCGGTCCCGGAGAGTGAGTGACCTGACATGGTGCGTTGGTAAATTCAGTCTGACGCTCTACACTAAAATGAGAGCCCTGTTGGTGGAAGAAACGCAGCGTTATATTTCTACATGAATGAACCAGCGGTTCAATGGTCCTCCATCGTCTAAAACAAGACAACACAACTTGTTAGCTAGCGCTAGCTAATGTCTGTAGAGAACTGTTTTGGCTCCAGCTAAGCCCCGCCCACCATCAAACATCACACTGTTTACTAACAGTGAAAGGGTCTGTAGCATCCACTGAGACTGATTCTGATTTTTTTAAGGTGGCTAAAACACATTTTGATAGCGACCCCCGTCCACAGCAATGTAACGCTGAGCTTCCCTGCTGCGACTCCTGCCTGTTATTCCAAGCTGGGAATGCTTACCGTCATGTACAGAGGGTATCACACTGACTGTAGCTATGTTCCACATACAGTCCCAAACAAACCCTTTAATAGAAATCTTTCTGTCAAATGTTCAACATCAAACTGTCTCCTGTGCTTCCTCTCTGTAACAGAACTCTTTATTACTTATTTATTTTTCATAATTGAATAAGAGCGCTGGAACAGATCTTCATCACTCGCTCGTTCACGTTCCTTTAAAATGTTTTTATCTATATGATTTTCAGAGCAGACTTCAACACGCTGCAGCATCCTCTGACTTCTGTGGTAGCTTAGCAACAGTTGCTGCACTCAGGAGGGGTGGTGTGTACACACACACACACACACACACACACACACACACACACACACACACAGCTGTCTTCCTAGGTTTTCCTATAGTGGCTGCTACAAACAGCATTATATACAGTAGGTTGGGCAGATGATGAAAAACTCTGAAGTGTAGCTGTGGGGCTGGATTATAATGTTTACTGCCTTTCACCAGGTTTTCTCATACAACATACCATTTTGTGAAAACAGTTAAATCCCCAGTGTGGATGGAGAGGCCAGTGGAGGATAGTCCATCCAGTCGAGCACTTCCATTTCCATTACAGATTAAGATTTTGCACAAAAGAGAAACAATAACTGTGTTTTTAAAATATGATGCACTTAACAAAAGTGCAGGTTTGTTTTCAGAGGTCGACACAATGACGTCTGCAGTTTCACATTTACGAGCTACATTAACCTTTGTATTGTAGGTGAGAATCTTTGTAACTGTAACTTGATATTTTCTAAAATATGACACACAGTTAAAGTTAAAATCAGCTCCCCGTTTATTAGCTACAACATTCAACTGCTGCTTTAATGTTAAATATCAGTGATACGCAACAAATAATATCAGCTCCTTCTCATTCCCAGCCCGTCAAATACCTGTGCTTTGTTGGTGTATCTCAGCATCACACACCTTTAGTTCCCTTTATAGTGTGGCAGTACGAAACACACTGGGCAGCACCTGTTTCTGATGCAACAACTGTAGTGTAGAGAGCGAGGAAGTCCATAAAGGGCAGGTGAGAGGGTCTAACAAACTTAGCCCGCTGTTTGTTCCTGTGTGAAACCAAAATGTAGAGTGGTCTCCTGTGGTCTGAATCAGGGACTCATGTTGCTCCAAAGTTGTATAATTGCCTAGAGTTGGTTGGTGTTCTCACGGCAGCATTTACAAGAGGACCAGATCAAATGCCTTGTGTGAGAAAGCTGCTCTTGATTGGTCAGAATTTCCATGTGGGAAAAATCCAGGAAGTAAAGCAAACGTTGAAGAAGAGTACACTTGCAAGATAAATGTGACACTTTCTAATGTCACAATGGAGGGACAACTACGCAGGTTGATTTTAGCGCTGCTCATCGTGGACTATATTGCTGTCATTGTTCATTTTAGTCAAAGCATACAGTTTGAAAACGAGGCAAACGCGGCTCCAACTAGAAAACAATGTTTTGATGCATTGGATGTGCTGAATGTGCATATTAAGGCAGTACAGGAGGAGGTGCACATTAATAATCCTCCAGGACTGTAACATGCTCATGTTTAACCCAAACAATGTGTCATGTGACTGCAGTTGCTTCACATCCAGGTTGGAACACCTTCTCACCACAAACCAACCGCACCAGAGTTCCTTTGGAACCGGACTGAGACCACCTCTTCAAGAAGGTCTCAGTCTGGTTGTTTTGGTGTGTTCACACCTGCACAATCCAACCTGAGTTTGACTGAACTGAACCAAACAGAGCAGGTGTGAACACACACTTAGACCCATCTGTCACAAGCTCCAAACCTTTCTAATCATTCTGACAACAAAGAGACATTTTCAGAGACGATCCAGGAGAAAGTTGTGCTGCATCATGACTGCTTTTAATTTCATTATTTTGACCTTTATTTGCTGATAATACTTCTTTACTTTGACTTCAGTAGAGTTTTGAGTGCAGTACTCTCACATGTAATGGATTACTTGTCTCTTGCGTGTTGCCTCTCCAGCACATAGACTACATCTTTTTATCAAATAACATAAAATGGATGCTGGAGGGATCTTTGCTGCAGGCTGCTGTTGCTCCATGATTATTTAAAGCTGTTTTGAAGTGCAGTGACTGAGAGTTGAAATATACATTTCTCTTGTAGCGCTGGATATTCACTAATGCTGTAAAATATGACAATAAACTTTCAGGGCTGTGTGAAGCCTCTTCATTGAAAATATCAAAAAGAAAATCCCAGCAGACGTGCAGCCTTCATCTCTGCCTGTCCTGCACAGCTGTCCTCCTCCTCCTCCTCTTCCCGTCCATGCTGCCTGACACACATGTGTGTTGGAGCTGTACCTGAATAGCGTGTGTAGTATTTTTGTTCATGTCCATCTTTGTGTGACTTTTCAGTTATGTAACTGCAGGGCTTTTAGTTCCTCCTTCCTTTCATGTTCCCTTCATTTCCTCCTTCAGTCGTCTTTCTCCCCTCTGCTCCCTCCCTACACCTCCGTACCTTTTCACTCCGTCTCATTTCCCCCCTCCTTCATTTAAACCCGTTTTTCTGTGAGTAAATGTTGCTTTCATTCATGTGCATATTGTTGGCCGTAGAGGGCAGCGCTCCCTGCTGAGAGAGCAGCTCTCCTTCTCCTCCTCCTCCTTTTCTCTTTTTGCGCTGCTTACCTGATTTTATCTTTTTTCCTCTGCACCCTTTGTAAACATCTGTGTCTTCCTCATCTGTTCTGTTCATGTCCTGTCTTCCATTAGAGGCGGGTGATACCACAACATTTAGTTTTGATCCAATACCAATGACTCCAGGGCCAGGAGCAGATACAGGTGTCTTGTGTATTTAAAGCAGCTAATATTTCATACAGGAGGGAGCTGAATGTCTTAAATCATGAGGTAAATAATCAGTCTGCTAAAGCAACAGTTAATAATGACCAATTACAGTTTGAAAATGTAACATTAACCAAAGCTGAAGATCTGATTTGACTGCTGTACACCTGGATATTTCTCACCTGAGCCTCTCTGAAAAGACTGTGAACT